>NW_028277058.1:38949596-39255483 GCF_059951505.1 Python bivittatus
TATTTGGTTTACCAATGCATTGTTGCTTTTTATCGAGGGAACTGTGTTGTCTACCTTGGTGAATAATATTTATTTATTTATGTGTTAGATTTATGCATTAGATTTAAAGACTGCCTGATTCCAAAACAACTCTGGGTAGCTTACATGCTATATGTGAATTTCATTTTTAAACAAAGGAATACATTGGAGGTATAAAATTAATAGCATCTCTAAATTGGAAACATTTGTGCAACAGAACATCTGTTCATATAAAAATTAAGATTAGGATGTTTTGATAATGGATGAATTATGACTTTGGCATGTACATAATAAAGAATATAAAAGCTGGGGGAAATATGCAGGGTACACACAAGCATTAAATTATATTATTAAAAATAAACATTATTAAAATACTCTCAACTAATTATTTGATAAAAGAATTTCTTTCCTTTTAAAAGAGCCTTATCTTGAGATGTGAGAGAGATCACTGGAAGATGTAACTGGAAAAAAGAGAGTAGAGAATGAATGAGCAGGCTGGGAGAGGGGCTGATAAAAGCCCAGAGAACTTTGCTTTTCATCTGCCAGCGATGAAAAACAAAGTTCTGAAAAGCACAGGTTAGTAACTCCAGGTTGATGGACAGATAATTTGTCTGAGCCTGTGAAATCTCCAGATATTCAATTGTGAAGCCTTCAGAAAGATGAAAGAGTAAGGTTAAGTTGCTCTTAAGGCTCTGACTGAAAGTTGGAAATCTGTGAGATACAAAGTTTATCTACAAAACCATGGAATCCCAGAACAGTACAGAACAATTAGTTGTAATACACCATCAGAATGTTATGCTTTGTTCTCTGCGGATGGGTCTGCCCAACTGTTTCCAATAAGCTTATTGTAATCCTGTATTTTTGTTCCATCTTAGGTTCCTTGAGTTGCAGGTCCTGCCCATTATGAATCTGTGCCCAGTGTCCCCAAAGCCTTCTGTGGGAGATTTATGTTAAGATGCTGTTGGTGATGTGCTCTAGGCTGTAGTCCTTATTCTATCCATCCATATCTGGATTTGCAAGTGTCTACTTATAGTTAAAAGGAAATATATATTTCCCTATTTCTTATGTTTCCTGGTTTTTCTTATTCCCTAAAATTATAATTCGTGCTTTTGTTCCAACACCTCAAAAAAGTGGGAAAACTGTTTTCGTTGTCCCACACCTCAAAGCTTCAAGAGTCAGAAGATCGCTTTTCCACTACCACCATCATTTCCTATTACTGGCATGCAATGAGGGTCAGGTTCTGAGGTCCCCTATCTGTCTCACAGGCTAGTGTTCATGGGGAGAAGGCTGGTCCAGACATTCCCATAAATAAGACAAGTGACAGGAGCTGGAAATACTAGATAGCAGCTGGACATGGTTGGGGCCAAAGAGTGGGTGGTACCTGAGGCCTTGTGAGAGCAGTGGGGTGAGACCTTCTACTGGCACAGCCAGGTGCCCTGGCACCTAGCCTTTCCTTGCCACAACAAATGCACAAAAGGACAGGCAAAAGTCAAAAAGGAAGTGTGATATTGTAACATTTTGGGACTTCTGTTCTAAATAGTCACCCAGACTGCTTTTCCCTGAATTTGACTCTCTGGGGTTGGGAATGTGATCCCAAACCCATTTGCATGTGCTACTTCCCTCCTTCTGCCCTGTTTAAAAAGCCCAAGGTGGATCCTGTGGTAGCTGAACCCCAGGGCTTATCAGTTCAAGAATAATCAGGCTGTCAGTCATCACTAGAAGATGCCCATCCTGCTGTTTAATGCCACCACTTAAGTTGGACACAGATGTCAGTGACAGTTTTCAATAACTCCTAACTGTATCTGGATTTGTAAGTGTGACCTCAAGATATCAAATTCTGCATTTCCTTTCCAGTCTTGTCAGGTGGAAAAAGCACTTGCTGGTTCATAAAATATTGCCAGGTAAATTACCATTTGACAGAGTTCTTGCATTCTCTCACAGTGGCTGATGAGTATTATAGATTACCTTTCCTTCGCTCTGCCAATAAGCCCTACTGAAGGACTCCCAGGAAAAAGAAAGGAAGGAAGGATCTATCTGAATTGGTTTCTCTACCCATGGATGGCAATAAGACTGCTTTATGTTCTGGCTTTTGAATAAGCAGACCATTTTCAGCCTTCAGACCTCCAGCAATGCCAGAGATATGCTAGCAGCTAGCCATATGCAAATATGTCATATACAGATAGTCCTCAACTTACAACCACAATAGGGACCGGAAAATTCATTATTAAGCAGTATAGTCATTAAGCGAGGCATCACATGACCACCCCTGATTTTATGACATTTTTGGCAGTGGTCATTAAGTGAATCATGCAGTTCCCCATTGATTTTGCTTGTCAGAAGCCAGCTAGGAAGGTCACAAATGGTGATCATGTGACCCCAGGATGCTGCAGCCATCGTAAATATATGCCGGTTGCCAAGCACTCAAATTTTGATCATGTGACTGTGGGGACACTGCAATAGTTGTAAGTGTGGGGACCAGTCATAAGTCACTTTTTTCAGCGCTGTTTTATATATATATAGTTATAGATATATAAAATGGGCATCTTCTAGTGGTGATATCTCTATAAAGAGAGAGAGAGAGAGAGAGAGCGCATATTGTTCTATCATGGCCAAGTCCCAACAGCCCTCTCCAGTTGAGGCCAGGACCAGGAGTAAGCTTCCAAGAAGCCCACCTGCCAGGTACAGACCATGATATCAAGCCAGCCACCAGCTCCTCTCTTCTTGTCTGGATCCTGCAGACTCTGACCCAGACCTGGAAGCTCCTCCACCCAGCTTTTAGGAACACCAGCCTCTGAAGAGGGAGAAGCAAAAGACGGAGATGCACAAGAGTGCTAGGCTACAGTAAGAGACAGGTGGACCTACCAGGGCCACTCAGATATCATGGGTTGAAAGAAGGTAGACCTGAACAGGATCAGCTGTTCTTGGTCAGGGTCAGAGACTGCTGATATTTAGAAAGTAATCAGAATTCAGTATGGTCCATGGAATAAAACTATCAAGTTCATTGATTCCTGCCTTAAAATTCCTAGCTGCCCAGACCTCTTGCCTGGGACTCTGACTTAGTTTGTCTTTGTAGTTTTTTTCTCTTACGGCTTCCATGGACTTAGGCCACCAGTAAGTCTACCACTGAGTTCATGATCCCCAGCCTGTATCATTGATGACCTTGAGATAAGCCTGATGTATTTACTGCTAACTGAAGCCAGACAAGCACAACTGTTTGTGAGGCCCAGATATATTATCACATCTTTCAACATTATCCTTATTAGAAAAGATATCCTGATATCTGATTTTATGTTCCTGTCCTTTTGGATCCCAGCTAACACTGAAGTCCTCTGATTAGTTTTGCAGAACTGGAACAGAAAAGGAGTCTAAAAGCCTTGTCTTTTCTGTCTCACATATTCTGAATTCTCAGTGAAAGGTACATGTTCTCAATGCAGGGACAAATTCTCTGTTATGCAGGCTTCAGGAATAATTGGATGGAATCCATTTATCAGTGAAGATCTGACTATAAGCAGAAATGAGTAGTGAGACTTCTGCATATGGTTAAAGCTGGGACAACTGTGATCAAAGAGTACATTCATTCTTCTTACTTTGGAGAAGGTTGAAAAGAACACTATTTCTGTGTTTGTGTGTGTGTGTGTGTGTGTGTGTGTGTGTATGTTAACTCTTACTGTGATCTCTATAGGTAAGTCAGAACTTGCACTTAGGGCTACGAAGAACTCTTAGTAGAGACAAGACTAAAGTGGGTTGATTATTCCCAGGTCCTTTTTCCTTACTAGGGTGAAAACTTTTAAAAAGCAATTCCATCTATGAAGTGAAATAATACGTATGTTGTTGGACACAAAATTAAGCTTCAGGCAGAGCAGACAAACTCACCTACCAAAGTCTAAAGTCAGTCCAGATTAATCAGGTAATGGTGATCAGGTAACAGTGTTGGAGGGGGAGTACTTTTTTGCAAAATATTGGTTCAGATGGACAACTAACTCCTGACATAATATAAAATTTCCTACCTATGAAATTTGCATGGCTTAGCATTGGGGTAGTTCCAGGTTTCTAGTCCACTTGACTTTAAAAAAAATCTTCAGAAACAATTTGTTTTGCTTTGTTTTGTTTTTGAAGGAAAACTCAAGACAAAAAGTGCTGAACAAACCTTTGACATGATGGGATTTTAAGATTTCATGACCAATAAATTGGTATTGTGTCTGTATGTTTTTTTTTAAACCCGAAATTTATCACTATTATCCGTTTTAAATCCTGTTTTGCGGCAAAAGGGCAAAAGGAAGGGGACATGCATTTCATATCTGATTACTACATAAATTTGCCCAAAGCTCTGTACTTTGCCCTGAATTGGATAATACAGTTTAAAGTCAGATGCTTTGGTGGTCGAGCTTCTTCCCTAGCCATCGCCGAGCCCCAGGCGTTCCGGGAAAGTCCAGCACCCGTCTCCGCCATCCTTCAGAGAAGCGGAATTCGGGGCCTTTCTCCTCTCCCAAGTAGGAGTGCGCCCAAAGCGCTCGGAGGAGAACTCGGAGGGCGGGCAGGCAGGCAGCGAGGAGGAGCGGCGACCTGGAGAACCGGGGATCAACCCTACAAAAGAATGGGAAGAGCTGGATTGGCACAGCTAAGAGAAGGGAAGCTATAACCGGGCCGCCCGCCAGCTAAGTTCTCCGCGGGAGGCAGGATCTCTAGGAGGAAAGCTAGGCGAGAACCGCTTGGTCCCCCACGGTCTCTAGCTGTTTCGCTACGGTGGTTGTCCGGCTTAACTTTGATAGCCTGGGACCTCCGGCGGAGCCTTCCTATGGGCTATCGCGAGCGCCCAGCGGGCTGCGGATACCAGGTGCCAGCCAGTCACTCTCCTTCCATTCACGCCTTGGTTTAGCCCGGCTGGCGGAGGAGGAGGAGGAGGAGGAGGAGCAGGGCGCCCGGCGCGCGCTTTCCATAAAATCCGCGAAGTGGGCACTGTCGTTTATTTCGCTGGAGAGAAAAAGAGAATCAGGGCCGCCTGTTCTCCAAGGGACGCTTGGTCCGAAGGAGCGCGCAGGTAAGGCTGGTAAAGCGCGGTGCGGGCTAAAGCGGCTGTTCTTCGCAGCTTCGGTTTGCAATATTGACTCTACCCTGCCCCTCCTAACCACGTCTCTCCTTTAACGTTGTCGATTTCCCCTACTTGAAAGAAGTTTGTTTCTCCTATCGCCTCCCGAATAATCAGGCGTGTCGTTTCCATAAAGAAGTGGATCCCAGCGTATTTCGTGCGACGCTTTTGCACTGCACCAGTTCTTTGGAGATGGAAGAAAGCTTTCATCCGTGAGGAAGATTCCTGTTTAACATGAACGCTTTTTTGCCCTAATCTTAACCAGCAACAGTAGTCCAAACTTGATCTAACTTGCAATAGATTCTGCTGATACTGGAATTTGAGGGTGACATCTGGGTCCACCCCTCGCCCCCAATTTCTAATGTCCTCGTTTGTACATTCATTCCTTGAGAACCTGAGAAATGGGCACATGCTTTTCCTTCCTGGCCTCCCACCACTGCCATTTCTAAGTAAGGTTCGTGCTTGTTAATGTGCAGATGCTTAATTTGGATTACTTGCAGTGGTACATCTTAACTGCAAATGATTTAGTCTTCAGACCAGGGTTCCTCGACCTTGGCAACTTTAAGACAGGTGGACTTCAACTCCCAGAATTCCCCAGCCAGCTTGCCAAGGTTGAGAAACCGTGCTTTAGACTGAATGGCTTCATGGAGGCTTATGGAACACATATGGAACAGATACTCACCACAAAGTCTTGAGTGCAGAATGCATCCATTCATTCTAACTTTTGTCCTGTGCACTAAACTTTGTTTTGAACACTTCATATCCCATTTTCCCTCCCTCCCTCCCTCCCTTCCACAATGTAACAATTCAGAACTAAGAAACTTGGCAATAGATTGCAAACAATCTAAATGAGTAGATGCACTTTTGGCCCATTAGGATGGGCAAGTGCAGGAAAACTAATTTTTACATTAAAGAAAGAACATGTGGTAAGGTGCAAAAAACTTCTCTACTCCTGGTTTTTTTCTCCTCATGGCTTTTTTATGCATCCCTCACACATTTTTCTGATACTAGAAATGGAACGATGGGGGAAGGAGGAAAATCTAGCGTGGAAAGCCTTGGTTTGGGGATCCTTTTCAATTGTCTTCCTGGGTCCTCATTCAACCTCCTGATAATAAGAGCCACCCACCCCTGGAAAGCCTCCTGCACTCACTGTTCTGAGTATGCCCTCAAGAACTGTCATCCAGATCTCTGAAGGGCCTGGGGACAGAATGTTCATGTGCCGTGCTTATCCCACATGTGTCCACACAAACACACCCACCCATCACACACCCTGCTTTTTTCACCTCTTTCTCTCTTCTACTTGTCTTTTGGAGCCAGTGGTCCAAAAATGTGTGGGGAAAACCCAAATATTGGCATAACTCTATTTGAATTAATTACCTACCTTGACTACAAAACCCATCTGGGGCCAAGAGAGAAGGACAGCTGTTGGGGCAATCCTCCCCTCCTCCAATTAACAATAAATTTTCACAGATTTAAGTTTCACCTGGACTCTTCATCTGCTTTTTCTCCTGATTTATACTAGCCAATCTAATAAAGCAAAGGCAGTTTTTCAAAGGTCCTCTTCTGACTTCAGTGGGTGAAAACTTGCAAAAGTTCTCACTTGGCTATCTTCTATGAATCATCTGCTTCCAAAGGCTCCAACTGTCTGTGTATCTCTTGAGCTCCCATAGAACTCCTTGCTGCCTTTTAATCAGAAGCCATAAAAGAAATGAGGTGGGTGCTCCAGGGACTGCATTTTATAAGGAGAGCCCTCAGAGCCCTACTAAGAGTTCATCTGGTTAGGACTCATGTCACTTGCCTCTCTATTGAGCATCTGCAGGGAAGGCCTTTTTGCAACTTCTCTCACTTGTGCGTATGTGCACATACACCTTTGAGTCGGTTTTTGACTCCTGCCAACTGCCTGGACAAGTCCCTGCAGCTTTCTTGGAAAGATTTGCCATTGCCTTCTTCCTAGGGCTGAGAGAGAGTGACTGGCCCAGGGTCACCCATCTGGCTTTGGTTTCTAGCCTGATGCCTTCACCACTACACCAAACAGGCTCCTTTTTCTCACTTGATCTTTCCTAATTTATTAGCATACCTATTTATCCATGCAGTTTCCTGCCTGTTCTGGTCTCCTGGTAGCAGCCAATCCATTCATCTCTAGACAAAAGAGGAATATACTATGCATTTAAACTGGGATATTTGGTCATCAGTGACTCAATTTCTTTTGAATAAGGTTATATCAGTTGCAATAAATCCAGATGGATTTATTTATAAATTTAGAATGTGAACAGGAATGTCATCGCTAACTACAGATGAATTATAGAGATTAAGGACATTTTTGATGCCATTGTAGCTTAATGGTTAGAATACTTGACCAAAATGAAGGATACTTAGTTTCAGTCTCAAATCAAACACAGAACCTCAATAAGGTAGGTGAATCTGGAATAGTCACTATTTCTCAATCAATCTCCTTCTTAGTGTTATTGGTAGGATAAAATGGGATGATAATTACACCTATTTGGAGGAAAGCAGAGTATCTATGGTGTGGATTTGCATATAACCTATGGCAAATAAATAAGAGTAAACCAAGGACTTCTAGGGCAAAATTGCACATGAAAAAGACATTTTAATGCACACGAAGGGTGAGGACTTCATAGCTCTCCAGATATTGCTGAATTACAATTCCCATAAGCCCCAACAGTTTAGCTACTGTTAAAGAATATTGGAAGATACAACTTAGCATTTGGGAGAGAGGTGTCATAGATTCCTGTTCCTGGCAACACTGATGCCTGTACATCAAATCCAAGGTAGGAGCATGGAAAAGCTTGGTACTGTCAATAATCTGGTGGCTCTAAAAGTATCAGTATGATACAGCTATCACTATAGAAAATTATACCCAAAGGATATGACAAGGGTGGTTTCATCTAAGTAAATAAGAACAGAAGTCCAGTAAAATTAAACAAGCACCTTTACAGAATCACTGTAGACAGAAATACCAGTGCTCCCCCCCCCCACACACACACACAAGTAGTAGAATACTAAAAACATTTTAGCCACCTGGCAAACTTTCTGAGGATAATTTTGAGATACAAAGCAGAGGGATATAATTATGACACCCCTGAGTGATCTCTGAATGATCAACATTTAGCAAATGGCGTAGCATACTTTATTTTTTTGTTCTTTCTATTTAGACTGGATATAGCTTTGTTTTACAAGCTCCACTGGCTTTTGTTATTTGAGCATTATATTTCAAACTATACTTTTGATCTGTTTATCATTTCTATGCCTCTTTATCTTTGATCTGCTGTCTGACTGTGCCTACTTGTTCTCTTCTTTCTTCTGGGATATGTCCCTTTTGTTCCAAGAAAGAGCAGCAGGAATAATGTATTACATTTCCCCAAGCCCTTACTGTTGTAATTTTCTTCTTATTGAAAATTGGTCTGTTACTTCTTTGTACCTGTTTAAATGGCTTTTTAAGATCAAGGTTTTTCCCAGGTTTTCTTTGACTGATTTTTGCCCTTTTTATTGTTAAGCACATTTATTGAAATGTCTTGCTCCTCCCATTCCCACTTTTTTTTATGACTAATGCACAGTCTTCAAGGCTTTTTGTTTTCTCCTGATTTTACAGTCCCTAACTGCAGAAACAATAAGGATGAATTGTTGTTATAATTATTATTACTCAGTTAAGTTGAAGAAGAACTTAACAAAACAGATGGTTTTAACTGGCTAACAGAGTAAAATATATATTCAGGATGCAAAAGAATATACTGGAAATACGTTTTAGAGTGGACACTAGGCATGTTTATTCAGCTGTAAGTCATATTGACTGCAAGGGTCTTACTCTGAGATGGATGACTATAGTTACACATTAGAGAGAAGATAATACACTGGGCTAAATCCTGAACCAAACTCATTGGAAACAATGAGAAAAGGGCTGCCTGTTCAGCCTATGTGTAAGTGATAAGTTGCTGAGAATATTTAATAAGATCATATGTAATTTCCAAAAAAAGAAAAGTTGAGCAAACTCAAGTTGTCCTTAAAATGAAATTGAAAGGGATATTTGTAACTTATTTTAAAGTATTACAGTAGTTCATTCAAAATATAGGCCAGATAAGCAGTCCCAAGAGGATACTGTCTTAGTTAATATGGAGAACCAACTGTAGAAGGGAAGAAGACATCTTATATTGAAGTTATAGATGTCTTGATCAAATGAGAAGAAAAAGCATAAGGTCTGGTGAAATAAACATAGATATTTGAACCTGATTGGGCCCTGTCGTATAGCTGAATATTGTTTAAAGAGTGAACATTTTCTACAGTCATGCTGCCATTATAACCTTCCTGCATTTTCCCACAGCTACTTCCACCTATTTTCTTTCCATCACTAGAAATAATCCATTAAGGAGGGGAAGCAGGGATGGGGCAAAGCATCTTTGGGCAGAGTTGGGGGAGCTAGAAGGAGCCCTTCCTCTAAAAACCTGAAAGGTGGGAAAATACGCAAGGGCTACCAATGGAAGACAACATCTTCTGACCTATCAAAGAAGTGAGGCAGGAACAACTGCACAATGCAAGTCTTGTGCAAGTCTGCACAATGCAAGGATGCCCAAATGCAAGACACACACACACACACACAGTACTTAATTCACAATACAGAAAGGGTGAGTGGGGAAGTATAGCCTTGCATGCAGGAATGGGAAAAGCCAGTTTATCTCCTCTCTAGGACTAACAACTGAGAGAGCAGGATTATTACGACAGTGCGGGAGTCCCGAGTTCACCCACTGGGTGACCTTGGGCAAATTCCTTCTGCCTTGCAGATTCAGGCTCAGAGTAGCACGGAAGGAAGAACCTCGCCATCCTTTGCAAGGATCTTCCGGGCTCGGATGAAAGATAGGAGGGATCTTATAACTGTCCCTGGTTAAGAAATAGCGCCCTTTTTGGTATTGGCCCACCACTTTTTTCTACTGCACTGCCCCCCCCGCCCGGCTTCTCCGTGCCCCAGATGGCTATTCCCTCGGACAAAACAAGTCTTGACTCGGATCCGGTCTTGGTCGCTTTGCAAAGTGGTGCGCCTGGCCGAGCGACCCGCAGAACAGTCCTCGGCGCGCGCCTCATGGCCCTTCGGCGGCTGCTGCTGCTGGTGGTGGTGGCTGGCACGGATCCAGCCTTATCCCGGTGTGCCATCCCCGCCCAGCACTGCAGCTCTGGTCATATGAGCAAAACCGAGGAGAAGGGCACTTTCCCCCTCCCCCCTCATCTGAAGTCTTTCCTGGCACTTTCTCTCCCACTCTTTCCCCCAACAGTTGCAAGAATGGCGATGGCGGACTTGTTCACCGACGAGGAGATCAAGAAGATGTTGAGAGCCTTTGCGGGTGAGCCTTTCCAGGGAGCGGGAGGGACGGGAGCGGGAGGGTCGGCGCTGCTTAAAAGCGGGGCTCAAGCAGGAGAGGGAACGGGCGGCGGGGGAGAGGGGAGAGAGGGCTGGCCGACCAGCCTAAGAAGACCGCCGGGAAGAGTCCGGGGACGAGTCCTGCGCCAACTTCCTTGAGTGCAAGGAAAGCTTTGTCCATCTGAGTGGGGAGGCAGCTGCTCTGCCGCGCGGGCGGAGATCGCGCACTGGGTCAGCCCCAAGAAAAGCGGGACGAGTCCAAAGGAAGTTTCGGGCTTTACTGTACCCTTCAGCCCGGGGCACGCAATCCGCTGCACGCTAGATCGTTTGGACTGCAGCTCCCGCAAGTCCGGACTCCACTCACCAGGGCTTATAAAAGTTGCCATGCCACAAACCTGGGGATTACAATATTGCCACGTTTTGAGCAATATTGTCATCTGTTTTCCCCTCTTTCCAAGGGCTTCAGTTTCTTGTCCTAGATTCGGTTTATCTTTTATTTGCTTTTCAGGAGACAGATTTTTTTTTAAAAAAAGGGAGGGGGAATCAATTGCTTTCAATGAAGTCACTTACAGGGACAGGATGAATAAATGAATCATCATATTTCCTTGCAACCTCCCATAATTATTTGATTTTGGCACTTAGTGATTAGCCTTGGCCACCAGATGGGGATTCTAGGCACAAGAGAGTAACCAGGGGCTCAAGGGGCAGAATGTCCTGTCATGTTAAAGCACCTACAGACCCAAGTTCAGATTATCCGACTTCTTCTTGTGGGGAGGAATTACCAGTGGTCTCATGGAGGAAAGAAGAATCCCAAACTCCCAGACATTACAAGCTGCATCAAAAAGGGAATTTCTCCAGGTATTGCTTAGCATGCAAACCAGATCTGCTGAATTTCCTGCTATCAAAGATGCAAAAGATCTCTTTTCCTGCCTTCTTCTATATCTGGCCACACGAATAGCAGTATCTTTCAAATTCTCACTTGAATGGACATGTCTTCAACGTACATGTTCCTTTGATATTATATATTGGTTTGTTTCTGATATATGGACTTTAAGCCACACAATTTTCAGCAATGGTCATTGGTCATGCCCGCTGGTGAATTCCATACAACATGAGTGTGTCCAGACTGTAGAAGGATGTACCACTGCCAAGTAATATCACTGGGCATGGCCTAATATAGAACCCTCTGGCTTAGCAATATGAAGTCTAGTACCCTCCAAATATACTGGAGTGCATGGTCACCATTGTCTGTTCAGCATGGCCTTCTCTTCCTCCAAAAATCTGGATTAGTTTACCTAGAAGACAAGCAGAAAACTCAAGTAAGCCAGGGCTATTTCACTCAAGTGTCTTCAAACCTCTTCTGTTCTATGGGATTTTATTTCTCTCTCTATTATATTTATATCCTGCCTTTCTTTTTTTATAACTCAGGGTGATGTACATAAGTTCCTTCCTCCTATTTTCCCCAGAAAAGGTGAGTTGGGTTGAGAGGGTGATTGAGCCAAAGCCATCTGCTTTGTTTCTGTGCCTAAGGAAGGACTAGAACATATGGTTTCCCAGTTCTGGTCCAGCACTTTAATTGCTACCCCAAACCAGCTCTCTAGAATTGTCATCCTCTCAAAGCACCTGCATTGTTCTAATGTCTTATGGTTAAGACAGGAATTAGCAGACCTCAAACTTACAAACTCCACTTCATTTTTTGTGAGAGCCCAAAAATCTATGAATCAGCCCCAAATGAAAACATAGCAGCTTCATAGCCAGACATACGCTTACAATTAAAGAATTCCTTAACCCATGAATGTATTTTCAGTACCAGGGGTAAATTCACAGTTCAGTTATGAACTGGTTTTCTTCATTCCAGTGCCCTAAATTGGGGAACAGGAACCTGTTTCATTTGTTGTTTTTGTTAAGCAGTTTGTTTGTTTGTTTGTTTGTTTAAAACATTTATATAGCCACCCATCTTATATCAAACTCTATTCAACCAACAGTTAAAACAGCATCAATATACATGTATCTATTGACAGTTGAGAACCAGAAATCTGGTCAATCCACCAGAAAAGAGAAATGGACCTCTGTGGCCCAATCGTGATCTAAACTACACTTCTCTGTGTATATTTGCTTAATGCAGATAACAGGCTAAATTATATCCTTACCCTCACCACTGTTAAACACTGCAATTTTTGTGTGATTTTGCTGTGACCTTGGTAAATGCCCTGAAGGAAACAATAGGAATCACACAAGGAAGGTGTGCCATGGAAGAGATTCCTCTAGGAATGGACGGATTCCCAACTTACATCTTCCTCCTCTTTTTGTTCATTGATTTCCTCTAAAATTACATGCAGTGCCAGAAAAAGAAGTCTGCCCAAATGAAAGACATTGCCAATCAGAGCATTTCTTAAAGTCACTGCATCAGATTTCCCTATTACCTCTCCTGGGTGTAAAACCAAGGTGACAATGATCTCAGTATTTGAGTCATTTAAACTCTTGAGGATTATTATCATTATTGTTGTTGTTCTTGCTGTTGTTATGTGATGTGTGTGTGTGTGTGTGTGTGTGAGAGAGAGAGAGAGAGAGAGACAGAGGGAGGGAGGGAGAAAGCTCATGTCTTAGCTGTGATATAGTACAAAAACTGTTTTATAGCAGTCTCCTAAATAATATCTCATCACCCTCATGCACACTGTGAGATAATATATACAAAATATCCACTGGAGAAAGGCTTAAACAAATAGCTATTTATCAACCCTTGTTATTTCTAGCCTTCCCTCCTGTTTAGGATCTAGACAGCAATTTTAAAATATGGAAATTAAGACAGCAGTCTTCTGCATTCTTACTCAATCAACAATGGGAAATTCTCCCAGGATTTTTTTTTCCTGATACAGAATGCATGTTTAAAATGATCTGTTGCCTTGTCCCCTCTTCTCCTAGGACTTATTATATCCAAGGGACCTCAGAACATTTTCTCTTATTCCCTGGACCAGGCCACTAAACTGCTAGACCCATGTACCTGTCCCCCAAATAACCATATGTTCATGGCTTGGTATTTAAAGTATTCCTTTCTTTACAACATAAAATGCCTTGAATCTTTTCTGGAAACTGTGTGAATATCTTGTAATCATGAATATATTAACCTCCCATGTTACATCTAGTTTAGTCCTCATTTGCAAAAGTTCACACATAGCTCTATTAGGCAGTCGGGACACATTTGTAGATGGGGGGAATGGGGGGGGGAAGAGAAGTGATTGTCTTTCAGCATCTTAGGCTGATTTCCTGATCAGGTCTTATCATGTAGCTGAAGGCAAATAAGGTCACCTGGGTGACTTTGGGCTAGTCATCCACTTTTGGCAAACCCACCTCTCAGAGTTGTTGCTGTGGTGAAAATATGAGGGTGGAGCATTAGATATGGTACCTTGAGTTTTATAAAATAAAGGTGAGATATAAATCTGATAACATAACAATTATACGAATAATTCAGAATAACAATACATATATGCCTGGTCAATAGACAGTGCCTATTCATATAGTTGCCTCTTACAATTCCGATTTTAGCCCTACCTTAACCCTCTTCTTCTTAAAAACAAAAGTGACATTTGCATCCTTTTTCATCTGTTGTTCCCTAATGTGCTTTCCCAAATACCACAAAGGTAATCTTGTTATCTCCAATGTGGTTGTTCGGTGCTTCAGAAATAATTTGGAGAAGGTGCTTCAGAGCATGGCGGAACATGAAAATAGCACCTGTCTGCAATTCTTTAAAGCAACTGCATCTTTTCCTAGGATTGTGAAGTTGTCCTCTGTGATTGTCATATGATCTTTGGAAAAGACATGGCTGCTTTGCAGAGCTGAAGACAGGTGCTATATTCACAATCCTATGTGCGCTGAAGCACCCTTTCGAAATCACATCCAAAGCCTACCCACTGATATTCATAAGTTCATTTTCCCAATTGCAGTTTAAATTGGCATTAGGATGTAACCACAACCCTAATGCTTTCTTTTGTTCATATAATGCTGGCCATATCTAATTTGCAATCAATTTACAGTCATCACTTGACAGTCCCAATTAAAAGCAGTTTACTTTCATTTAAACTGACAGGGTCCTACCATAACAAGAAGATAGGTACAACCCATGCCTGTATTCAAAGCAACTAGATAAGACTTGCTTCTGAAATTGCCACTAGCATGTATCTATCTACACACATCTACATGATGATAAAGTCGTCTTCAGGCTAGCCCATGTTGCTTTTCAAGTGAAAACTCAAGCATTTTTGGACTACATAAAGTACCAGGAACTCCTACAAATAAAATGAGGAAGAAAAGAGGGGAGCAAAGTGGATTTGTGCAAAGCTGAAATGGTGCAAGGCTGAACTGGTACAAATTCAAAATAGTGTCAGGGTACACACAGCAGCACTAGTCTTCCTGGTTACAGTACTCTAATTTGTGCATTCTTCCTACCAGCAGGTGACCTTGACTTAGGGATTTCCCACACTATTGTTAAAGTACCATCCATCCATCCATGAATCATAAACTTTGCTGTCTCCATTGCCAATCCCTACCCTGCCTCCGCTGCATCTGTTTCATCACTGCCAAATGTTGTTTGGTTATTTGTGAGCATGCCAGTCATTAAAGGCAAGGTTAACAGTTATTTGCTGTAACTTGCCTGCTTCCTATTTCAGCCAGTGGGTAAAGATACAGCAATCAGGGCACACCAAGAGGAATGGGACTGGTTTGTCTACAAGACTTTGTGTAGGCTTGTCCAGCCTAGTTTTTCTGCCACTTTTGCATACCCGATCTGGGGAGGGGAGGGGAAGGGAGGGGAGGCAGGAATGCCCTGATCCCATTTTCAAACACAATAGGCAGGCACAGGTTTCTCTGGGCATCTCTTAGTCTGCAGGCCTACAAAATTAAGGATCCCCATGATCCCCAAAGATGCTCTATAAATTATACAATTGAACAACTTATAGAAAAGGAAAGGAAGACAGGTGACACAGAAGTTTGGTTCAACAAACCACCATTTGCCTTGTGGAAATAATCACAATAATTTGTCTTAAAACAGTACTTCTTGTATTTTTATTTACCACTGCTTATGTTGCTAGTCAGCTGCTTTGAGAAGATTGCTGTCCTCAAAAGTAGGAGATCAATCTATCAATCAATAGCAAAGAAAATCAAACAGCTCAAGAGCAAAGTGAGGACACAGGATGTAGCACATAAAGCTGATTTTTGGCTAACATAGATTAACATGGCTCTCCTTACAAAATGTATATATACATATAGATCAGCTTTCTCCAAACTGTTTGAGGAGTTGCAGTCCCAACATATCTGGAAGGCACTAGGCTGAGGAAGGATGAAGTAGATACTAACAGTTGGTTATTTTTTAATTACAATATTACTTACACTTGGTAGATGAACTATCTCTGCTGAAAAGTATTTTATTTAAGATTATTGAGAATGCTTGAGCTACGATGGCTCATTTGCACAGTCAAAGCACCTGATGCTGCTCTCCCCCCAAAATGAATAATCATGTATCAATCAATTGCTCCTGTATTGTGAAGATGAATGGACCATGTCATCTACAGAAGGAAATTTGCTCATGTAAACGGAATTCTGTTCATCTTCCTGCAGCTACCAATTCTTTTGACTACAAGAAATTCTTTGAGATGTTGGGACTGAAAAATAAAAGCCTTCAAGAACTGAATATGTTTTTTAGCATTCTGGACACAGATAAAAATGGCTATCTCGAACCTGATGAAATACAGTAAGCAAAGATCAATATTTCTTTCATAAATGTACCAACTGAAATGTGCTTTATAGTAGTAATGTGGAATACAGGTTGACGATATTTGTGGCATTGTCTGGCTACTAGCAGAAAAATGCAGGCATAGCTGATAATCTCCCATAATTGTAGCCACACTGAAAGTATAACTATCTCTACTACTCTCTGTCACTAATAAATCAGATGTAATATTCTCATTAGAGAAATAAAATCAGACCAGAATCTGAATCTAAGATTTCAACCAAATTAAAATGTTGTTATTCTCATTATAGGCTCTATCTATCTATTTGGGGGGGAGGGGAGGGAAGGGGAAGGGAAGAAGTTAATGTTATACTGAAGATTGCAACCTATGTTATACATATGAGTAAATCACAGAACTGTCCAAGCCTGTCGCCATCCCCAGCTGCCAAAGGAGAGGGAGGTATGTCATTTTGGAGAGCTCTTACAATGGCTGTGTTGGGCTGATGTAGAATGAATTCTGCTGCTGAACATGATTTTCTATTTTTTAAAATGATTATGGACAGTTTTTATATGTTTGTATATTGGTTTTTAACTGGTTTTTATTGGATTGTTTTTACCTGTTGTGAGCTGCCCAGAGTCACTTAGATGAGATGGGAGGCCATACAAATCAGATAAATAATAGTAATAATTTTCCTTCCAGCTCATTGAACAGGTACATTTTATTATTTGTGTTGACTTTTCAGACATTTCTCATGATGTTCAGCTAAAATCTACTCTCCTGAAACTTAACTTCATTAAATCTATTCTGGGTTTAAGTCCATTAAGGGTCCATCTACCCTTTTCTGTGGAGAAATTCTGTAGGGCAATTCTGTAGAAGAGAGTGATTTCAGCCAATATAGCTTGAATTACAGATACCGAGAATGGTTTGAAATAACTGCTGTAGCATCTGAAATAGAGCTTTTTCTAGCGGCATTCTCTTCTTTGTTAAATAGCTTCCATGTGACAATTTCCTTTCCTAGGCAAATTTAAGGTCACTCATTCAAGGGTTTTTTTCCCCTCTAGTATTGTACTAGAGCTCAGTAATAAACTAAAGGAAAAGCACATAAATCTAGAGAAGTCAGACAGGAAGATGCTGAGGGTGATGGGTGGTTCAGCATACCAGGATTTAATGGCATCACATTTCACCTTAAGAAGTAAGTGGGCAGCCTAGGCATGAGAGTACAGTAGTCCAGCACTGTTCTTTGTAGATGTGGCAGAGGTGCACTTTTTCATCAGTATCTACTAGCCTTTCTCGAAGACCAAGGACCAAACCACTTTGCATTCTATTGTAACCCATTCAACTTGACAATATCAGTTTTCCATGAAGCTGACCTTCAGGATGTTTTAGAAATTTCAGGTGGTCCAGAATGAGGGAGGGTGATCTTTACTGGGTGCTGACTTTTGCAAGCACAGGACACTGGTCCTTTGAAGTTCAGTTGTTGCTATTAGTTCCAGGGTAGTTGATCATTAAAGTCCTCTGTAGTTTAGATCTCATACACTGAAGGAACCGTCTCATTCCTTATATTATCTCCCTCCTCCATAAGCTAAGATATGCAGAAAGAATTTTTCTTGGAAATCAAACTACACAATATTTATTTAGAATTTTCATTTGATTTTTATGACTATGCCTGAATTTAGAACAGATTACCCATGCACGTCTACTAGATACATTACACTGAAGCCTTTCATTGTCAATTAAAATGCTTTTCATTCTGTCTGGCTTTACACAAGTTTTAATTTCCATTACACATTTTAGTGCTGTTTCAAACAGCTAATTTGTGTGGGTTTTTCTTTTTAAAAAACATGGTGTTCTCCTTCTTACTGTTGTTCAGTCATTCAGATGTTTCTGATTCTTCAGATGCAGATGAGATTTGTTTTTATATTGGTTTAGTTTTCTGCTGAAAACTATTTTTTAGCATCTTTTGAAAGAAAATAAACTTCTAAATGTATATAGCAAATATAAATATTTTTAAAACTATTACCTCTGGAATCAGCTCTTCTCTTCTTGTCCTTTCCATTCACAGGTTGATGTTGCAGGATTTTTCCCCCAATAGCAGGCACCTCACTGATAAAGAAACCCAGGAATTTATGGGTGCTGGAGATAAAGATGAGGATGGCAAAATAGGTATTGATGGTAAGTTTGCTGCTCTGGACAACTCAGGTTTGGTACCAGAAGCTCAGAGTTAAATAACCTGAACTAAAAAGGATTATGCATTCAAAGACAGTGATAAAATCATAAGGCTGGAAGGGGCTGTTTAGGCCCCTTATCGAGTCCTACCCCTTGCTCAGTCCAGAAATCCAAATTATAGTATCCCAAAAATACTAAAACTTGGACTTCAGAGTACTTGAACTGTTCAGAGTACCTGAACACATCCAGTGAAAGGTTCGTCCCCTCTCCCATAAAGCAGTTCTACTGTCAAGCTGCTTCTGTGTCAGTATGTATGTATGTGTTCAGTTTAACAACTGCCTTAGTCACCAAAGTGTTGCTCTATTCCTACTTCGATCCTCTTTTCTCAGGACTAAATATTAGGCCTGCAAGAGACAGGCCAGGTTGGCTCATGATGAGCCACTTTGTACCAGAGGCAATGCAATTCTCCTCTCTGAGGTAACACAATTTCGTTCAAAGAGGCACTTCATCTCAGCTCACAAATCTTCCCAACCCAATGCTTTCCAGAAATGTTAGGATTACAACTCCCAGAATTCCTAATTAGCATGGGGAGCCAGAGATGGTTGGGAATTATAATACCTAGGAACATAAAAAGCTGCTTTGTAGAATTTAATCCTTGGTCCATCTAGCCCAGGATAGTCAACACTGACTGTACAGTCTGATGTTTTCCCAGTCCTACTTGGACAGTGTAGAAATTGAACATGGGACAACCTTCTGTACAGGAAACATGTGATCTATCACTGACCCATTGCTTGCTGTGAGACAGGGAAAGCAGCTGTAAAAAATAACCAAAAAAGTTGGTTGCTTCTGTCATAGCTATCCCTTCTGTATACTGACCATTTATTTTCCTTCTCATTTTTATCATTCCTCCAGAATTTATTATCCTGGTGAATCAATCATAAAGGTTTGGACTAATCTGAATCTTCATCTATCGTTTACCACCTGATTCCACCTGTTTTGTATTGACCTCTTTTGTTCTTCACCTATTCATCTAACTTGCTCTATACTTCAACTCTGTCCTCTGCAGCCCTGTAACACTGTAATTGTGCTGGAAAATGCTCTTAAAATAATAAAGGTCACATCAGTCTGGACTCTGCTCTTGCTGCTTCTGTTATTTTGGCATGAAAGGGAAGGAACATTGTGAGAGGACTGGGAAGGCATGATTTCAATAAGGGTATAGTCCAAGTGTACCTAATTTAATCTCATCACATCGTGTTACTGCTTTGTGGTAAGACTGATTTCTTCCTCCAGAAACTCTCCTGCACATGCACACAGACCACATGAATTTACAAATCTACAGTGACAGCAATTGCAAAACTTCATTTGACAGCCAATTCCTTTAAGTCTTCACAATGCTGTAAAATATTTAACTGCCTCAGATTTTGCCTATATTTTTTTTAAATTGGTAACTCTTTCCCTATTCTTATATTCAGCACATTATGCTTTCAAAGTGTATGGAAGATACCTGATGCAAAGGCTTTGTGACTATTTCAGCCCGAGGCAGTCAGACAGTCAGTTCTAGAATGGACAACGGGCACGTCTACCAGCAGTGCCAGTAAGTAGCCTGGATGGGAAACAAAATGATTCATACTACTTCCCAAAAATTCAGATGAACAGAAAAGAAATAACTTCATTGAGACTTCTGTGCAACTAGTACCATTCTTGCCTTACAGAAAAAAATACTGCAGAGTTCATCTTCCTAAAGCAACAGAATTTCATTCTAGACCTTATCCAATACAAGGGAAGCTTTTCATGTGAAACATGGCAACCATTTTTCTTCCTCTTGAATCTTTGCTATTGCTCTGCAGCAAATTTCTGACACTCTGAACTATTGTCAGAAACTGAAAAGTATCTGTTATTTTGTCCAGTTATCTCTGCTCACAGTTACTCATGTCCTGGTCACCTCCTGAGTGGACTACTGTAATGTGCTCTACATGGGGCTGCCCTTGAAGAGTATTCAGAAGCTTCAACTGGTGCAAAATGCGGCGATGCTGGCAGTTATGTGTGCCCCTAGAAAGGCGTATGTTATACCTCTGCTCTGTGAGCTACATTGGTTGCCAGTTTGCTTCCAGGTCCAATTTAAGGTATTGGTTCTGATCTTTAAAGCCCCACATGGCATGCAGCCAGAGTAATGGAGGGACTGCCTTCTCCCAATTACATCTTCCCTGGCCGTCCCATCAGGCCAGGCAGGAGGGGCACAGTACAGGTCCTGTCTGCTATAGAGTTCCATCTGACAGGACCCAGGAGGTAAGCCTTTTCTGCCGTAGCAGCCGCCCTGTGGAACATCGTCCCCCCTGAGATGAGACTAGCTCCAACCCTATTGGCCTTCCAGAAATCTCTCAAGCATGATTTTTCCAGCAGGCCTGGGAATCTCTTGGAAACAGGGAGCCCACGAGATGGCTTTGTGTATGAGTTTTTAAACACTCTCCCAGGGCCTTATTACATGCATGTTTTATTGTTTTTAATGGTTATTTAAGATGTGTTTTTATTGTTTTGTTGTTTTTTTATTGTATGCTGCGCGGAGTCCCATTCATAAGATGGGCAGCTATATAAATTTGATTGATAAATAAACCAACCAACCAACCAACCAACCAACCAACCAACCAACCACTTCCCTAACCCTCTGAAGCTTAACCTCACTCAGAAATGGGTGAACACACATGAAAGTTACCCAGTGATTCCAGACAACATAACTTTTGCAGATAAGGCAATCAGTTTTTTAACTCCTGCAAGGGAGAAGACATGAATCCAGCAACAGCTGGCCTTGGTCTTTGTCAAAGCAGTAGTTCCTTCCTTAGGATGGAAATCGGTGCTCTTTGTACAATGAAGTCCTACTTCCTGGTACTGTAGTTCTTCTACCTTTGCTCCAGACAGCTTGCATACACCTGAATAAAAAAGAATGGGCGTGAGGTTGCATTAGAGTATGGAATAAAGCAGGTTTAAATCTAGCAAGTTATGGATGCTACAGATACCATCAAGGGTTGGCCTTGTCCTGGTTGATGGGGTGGCTTGAAGGGATTTGAAAACTTCTGTATCTGCTAGCTATCATACCCAGCATGTGCTTCATTTGTGTGGCATCACCCCATCTGTGCATTCTGTCACATTATTAGATCTAGGAGATTCAACTCAATGAAAACAAGGGTCTCAACTTAGTTTTCAGTTGTCCTTCTACTTGGATTGCAGCAGAACTTCTCAGCTGTGGGTTGCAACCTTCTAGGGCAGCCCTTTCTAACTGAGTTCTGCAAGAGGTCACTAAGGGTACTGCAAGAGATTGTGATTGAAAAAAATAAACTTTTTTTTTCACTTTGCATGAACTTTGCATGTCACACAATGCTAGGAAGCATCTGCAGTGGTGGGAATTTTTACATGCTGCAACTCAGCTGCCACTTTGCTGTTGCTGTAAACATTGTAAAGCATGGATTATGTAGGTTAGAAGTGAATTGTATTGTGATGTATCATATTCCAACAGAAGAGAATATAGCTCAGAGTTGAACTATGGAGTCCTTGGTGTTTTCTGAGGTAACATCTGATGATAGGTAACACTGATGATGTTATACAGTTGGGTAATAAAACATCTACAAGCAAACAACCAAGCTCAGAGAGCACCAAGGACTCCACAGTTTTCATATTTTCTGCAATCTGTATGCAGGGGTTCCCTGAGAGCTGAACATTATTTCAAGAGTTCCTCCGTGGTAAAAAGGTTGAGAAAAGCTACTCTAGGGGTTGTATGCAAAACCAAGAAGTCATCAAATTGCTGAACAACCAGGTGGGCATGGTACAAGCTTCTGCAGAGCTCTGGCTAGAAGTTCCAGGGAAAGCTGGAGGGAAGGAACCTATACTGTGCGTGGTGCAGAGCTGACTGGAAGGAGAAACACAGCCTGGTTGCCATTCCCCCTGTAGATTCTATTCAGTATGGGCATGAAGCTCTGGGGAGGCTGGGATGGCCTGACACACTAAGCAAAACAGCCACAGGAAAGTTTGGCATCATAACTCCGATGCAAAATCAGTGCCTCCAGCTCTGGACAGCCAGAAGGGTTAACAGGTAGGAGGGCAGGGAGCTTCCATGCCGGGGCTGTCAGTAGGGAAGGAACCTCCAGACTCTGGGGTGCAACAGGGAGGAGAGGTGGAGGCCCAGGGTAGGCAGGAATACCTCCTCAGAGCCTGGAAGAGAGGGCACAGCACCCATTTTGGGGAGCAGCTCTTGGTAAAAAATACACACTTGCTTGCCGGGTCACCCTCTTTGCCGGCTGGCTGTTGTCATCCAGGGTGGGACATGTGACTCCCAGACCACCAGGAAGACAAAAGCTTGGCTGCCCTGTGAACTGACATGCCCTCAAAGGCATTGGTTTCAGTGTGGCACCAGCAGAGGCCAGCTGACCTTCCAAGGAGCAAGGCTTCCACAGCAGCTTTCCCCCAACAGGCTTGCTTCGGGGTGGGTGGATGGAGGAGGTCAAATCGCTCCCAAGGGAGCTGATTGGTGTGCAGTGGGGAGGGATGGCAATGGTCAGCAGCTCAAAGTCCCAGTCGGGTTGGGACAGATAGAATCACCTACCCCTTCCCCTGAGACATGCACGTGATGTTCTCCAATACAGCTGGATTGCAGCATCTTTCATCATTCTCAGCCTGGCTGGGGATGATATGAATGGCCCATGATAGCTGTAGGACACCAGCCAGGAAAATCTTGCAGTCGCATGATTCCAAGGCAGCAAGCCCTGGCTTGCAGCTTTAGGGATGACTTTGCTTTTGAAACTCACTAGATCCCACTTTGCATATATGAAGCCCATCATTTGCTAGTCTGAGCCCTGTCAGATTATACAGCTATTGATACCTGTATTAGCAGTGATACTTGCACTAGCCATTGATATCTATATCCATCTTATTATCTTTATCATCAAAATAATAACAATAATAATTTATTAAACTTGTATGCCACCAGAGGGTGTCACACAACTATTTGTGTGACAATTATTTGTGTGTGTCATGGTACTGCCAAATTTTATGGATTATGGGATTAGGCATTTGAAAATGCTTTGTTTGAGTTTAAGTATCATGCTGTGTAAGTAACAGCAGTGTGTATTAGCCAAAATGGAACTGGTGCCCTGATCAGGGTATTTGAAAGTCGCTTACTAGACAGCACAATTTTGTCCTTCTATTTAACTCTTCTCTACAATAGTTCTAGAAATTTAGAACATTATGGCTCTTCCTCCATCACAAGATACCGGACAAAAGTCAAGCTATAACCTTGGAATAGTTTAGGTAACTGGGAATCTGGCCATTGAGAAGAGCTGGTCACTATAAATTTTGCAGAACAAATTAGGATGAATGGGGTGGATAGGAATAAAGGAATCTCTGTTGCTATCTGCATGCCTATCAGCTTGGGAAAAAAGGAAAAGAAAATTTAGATTAAGTTCAGAAACAAGTGGGACCACCTTAATCCATCTTTTTTCAGATTTAATAAGGTTGTATTTACATCTAAAATACATTCATCCAAAAATGGATGATGTAAATATTGACATTGCTTTAGTGTCACCTAGTACCATAATGTTCTTTCTTAATGGCTTATTTCTCTGCTGCCTCACTTTTGAGGAATGCTATACATATTAGCATATATTTTACTGAATATTGTAGTTCACTTTCCATTAATTTTCAGCAATTAGTGGGATTGTATTTTTCATTTCAGTTATCTTCCACGTAATTCTGGGACGGGTGGGAAAGTATCAGGAAATGTTTTGGATTCTATGGGAGAAATGTGCATGGTACAAGGGCCACAATATATCCTCCAGATTAAAACAATGGCTATGGATAAAGGGCTATCATGAATCAATGGGGAAAAAAAAGACGTGTGGAACTCCATTGGATTGTCTGCCAAGAAGTAATTGCATTGCCCAGCCAATTCATTTATCTGCCACCATATCTATGATACTATATATGTACAGTACAGAAGAGTTATATGAGTATTAACAGTAGTGTATAGTGCCATACTGAAATCATTCCCTAACCAAGGGTGTGAAATCTATGGTAAAAACAGTGTTTGGTGCCACCAATGAAGATTTTGATTTAGTTGCTACATATTCAAAAACCCAGATCACTTTCTTTGTCTAACCTATTTAACCTCAATAGATTATGATGGGACTAAATAAGATCAAATCAATGAACATTGCCTTGAACTCCATGAAAGAATAACAGATACAAATATGGTTAAAAATGAAATAAAAGAACCCTTTCACAGCCATTTGTGAAATGGCTGATCTAAGCGATGGCAGCAGAAGCCCACCAAAAGGAGTTCTGTAATTTGTTTTTCTCCATTTAGGATTGTGCTGTCACTGAATAGCAGGTTATGCCAAACATGTACATGTCAATCTTCCCTAAAAATCCTATTTTTAGGTTATAAATAAACCAATAAAATGAAGCAAAGTGTCTTTCAGGGATTCATGCCATTCCAAGTAGTATACTCATGTTGTGGGAATCATAGGAGGGGAAGATTGGGACAACTTCCATTGGCCTCACCCTCTTCTGGATGGTTCTTTGATTCTTGACAACTTGGACAGGGAGGGAAGGGAGTCTGTTCTACTACTTCTCCCCACCCCGCCCCCCTTTCTGGAGTCTATTCTATTTTTGAAGAGTCTACGTGTGAAATAGTTCTGTGACCGTGCACAGTTCTAAAGTGAGAGGGAAGTATAGGTAAGCACAGAGGCCTTCTGTTGCCAATGTTCACCTTCTGACAAACGGAAGATAATGTGGCATGGGGACAAGGACTAGGAACCTAGCTTCTTCCTGCCATAATACAAACTATGAGGAAGGGGAGCATTAAAAGCATTGAACTTTCTTTTCCTTGTGGCACATAAAAAGCAAGCTGAAGCAAAGGAACTCACATTGAAAATTTAAAGGAGATTTTTTAAAATAAGATCTCTGGTTGAAAAAAAAATTCTGTGCCAGGTAAATCTCCATGAGAACAGTCTCCCAACAAATGGGGCACCTCCTCTGAGAAGCCCTTTTTATGGCCTGATTCAGCTCAGAAAACAGGAGTCCCCAGAGGAAGGTTTACCCAAGGTGATGTCTTCCTGATGTAGCATAAGTCATCAAATGTCCTAATATTCTGGCTTAGAGGACAGGATATACCAATATGTCATTGGTCTAAAGCAGCCACAGCCAACCTGTTCCTCCTACAACTGGAAGCCCTTCACACCAAGGATTATGTGCAGCAGCAGTACATGCTGGACACAACCCCACCCCATCCCCCACCCCTGCTTTCAAGATTGGTACAGCATGGCTTCTACCTAACAGCACATCTATATCACAGATGCAGATACCACTCATGCATCACAAATGCTCACACAGATCAGCATACGGCCATCATGGGCAGGCTCCCTCCCAACGCTGCGGCCACGCTTCCTCCTGAACTAGAGATGACCCTCCGTCAGTTCTTTAGGGCTGACACGTACCAGCAGCATTTTTCCCTCTCATGTGATCAAGACTGACATCCCAGATTTTGAAAATGAAATCTCATTGCTTTCAACTAGCCTTTCAGTACAGGATGGTGAACTCAGAAAGATCCTTAAAGCATCTTTTTTTCAGCAACCACTGACCTCCCGTGGCCAAAAGGTGGAATTACATTATCTAACTCAAATTATTGGCCTTTGGAAATAATTACAGTATAAAATGCTTGTACCCAACAAAGCTGGGTTAAATTGTTAACGTGGTTGTTATTATTCCCATTTCCTATGCACAATTCTACAGAGGGTCATCCTTCTCCCATAGTAATAAATAGGTTCTGCCTAAATGCAGTCCAATTGAGCAGAACATTTGCAATAACAACAACACAGAGATTACCTTTATCTTTCTTACTCTGCCTGAGGTATTGAAAAGAGCTGATTTTTACTGAGTCATACTGATGTTTGTTCTAAGCCCAGCATCATCAATCATGACTAGCAGCAAATTTCAAGGGAGCCAGTGAGGTTAAGGCATTTTCCCATCCTGCTATCTGAGATCAGAGCTGGCATACAGCTGAACACATACTAGGAATGGGGCATTGAGATGTAGTGGTTTTATTTTTTAAGGTAACTCTTGCTGATTATTTTTAAGGCAATAATTATGTGATGTAGTGTTATACCAAACTCGGCATTATTTGCATTCCCTCCCTTTAAAATCACAGCAATGGGACAGGTTGGTGATAAAGCATGATTTTACATTTTTGTAATCACACGCAAAGGGGAAAAATCTGTTCCTCATAAGCTCATTCTGGGTTCCTTAAAAATCCCGTAATGTGAAGGAGAGGATTGGAATAAAATATGGTCTTCCTTATATTTTTTTAAAATATTTTTTATTGGTGAAATATAACAACTATAACAGGAACAAAATGCAATACTGATTATACAATATAAAAACCCTACATACACTATAATGGGGCTACCCTTGAAGAGTATCCGGAAGCTACAGTTGGTTCAAAATGCAGCCGCGTGGATATTAGGTGCCCCGAGGATGCCACATGTCACACCTTTGCTGCGGGATCTGCATTGGGTGCCAGTTTGCTTCCAGGTCCAATTCAAGGTGTTGGTTATCACCTTTAAAGCCCTACGTGGCATGGGCCCATGTTACCCAAGGGACCATCTCATCCCCATTACATCAACCCGTCCCACCCAGTCAACTAGAGAGGGCATGTTGCGCACCCAGTCAGTGAGAGAATGTCAGCTGGCAGGGCCCAGGAGGAGAGCCTTCTCTGCCATTGCCCCCACTCTTTGGAATATTCTCTCCCCAGAGGAGCGGCGGCCCCTACCCTCCCAGACTTCTGCAAAGATTTAAAGACCTGGCTCTGCCAGCGTGTGTGGGGTGATATGAGCTCTAACTGTCCCTGGGGGTGGTTAGCGCCCTGACGATGCTCCCTAAGTTATTTGCCAATTATCCATCTTTCTTGGAAGCTATTTATTATTATAATTGTTTTTATATTGTATTTTAATTAATTTTATCTCTGCTGTAAATTGCCCAGAGTCATTTCAACGAGACGGGTGGTGACAAATTTTATATATATATATATATATATATATATATATATATATATATATATAATGATTGAAATAAACAGAAAAGAAAAAAAACTAATATTAAAAAAAGATTCATGCAGTATCAACTTGGTATCAGTATGGGATTCCTTATAAATATTCAGTATGGAGTGCTACTCTCCAGCTGCTAGCATGAATGGGGGCGAGTAGGAAAACTGACAGCAAATCTAGGTCTCCTTTGCACACATGCCCAGTCTGAATTGCAATATTGCCTAATTGCTTGATAGGACATGTGTGCATGGCAGGAGACTATAGTGCACACAAGTACTGTTAAGACAGGTGGCTCATCCTTTCTGAGCGGCGCAGTCTGAAGGCTCCCTCCGTATGTGGATACCTTAAGTAGGATCGGGCACTCATGTAGAAGTGGCGAGGGAACTGTCCTTTTCTACTGCCCAGTTGTGCTTAACCTGGTTTATATATTAACAGCAGTCTCAAGGCTTAAACTTGCCCCAGATGTTTGACTGCTGACTTGTAAGTCCTTCCCGAGTATGGTCCGCCATCTCTCTGTAACTCTGGATATTATGTATGCTTCTTACTGCATGTATAGAGAACCATAACAGAACTGACTTCCTGTTGGCTTTGCACAAACTTCTTAACTAGGATTGATTCACACTTTCAGCTGAGCTTATGGGATAATAATTATTCACTAATCCAGTTTATGTCTATAAATGTGTGAATTGGCTCTATATGGCTTTCATTTGATTTTTTTTTTCAAGTGGCTCTAAGTTGTGGTGTTAATTATTATTTGTTCTACATTGGCCAATGACAGCTTTATTTGCCATTTTTAAAAGTTAAATTGTGAACTATATTCTTGAAAACAATCTGATAGAAAAGACATTACAGAGAACATTAACCAAAGCAGTATAAGCCTAGGACTTATGGTAAAATGCACCTGTCTTTCCCAGATCCTACTGAGCCATATCACATGGCTTGTCTATGAGATTACTTAAGGACAGCATTGTCTCAGATAAATGCTTCCTTGTGCTGCCACCCACATAGCAAAGCACCTGCCTTGCCTGTCGTGTATGTGATCCATCTGGGATATTGTACTGAAAAGCTAAGCAGACAGTCCTTGAAACACAGTCAAGAAATACCTATGCTTATCATCTACTTTAAAAAAGCAATAGAAAAAAAATTAACATGTCCGGATGATTGAGCAGAAAGGTGCGACACAGCAAATTCATTATGAGATAAAAGGTAGAAAATCCAGCCTATCCACCTACTTCAAGATCATACATCCAAGTTCTCTCCACATTTTTCAAGATATCCAGCTTTCTTCTTTACACTTGGCAAAATTATTGCCTGCCTGTTAACAGCCTCCCAAGTCCTTGTGCATTTTCATAAAATGTTTACAAAAACGAGAAATGATATTTGGGGGCATCATTCAGTATTATATTCAGTAATTACAACCTTCAATGTTTGAGGGCTATTGTAGAATTAGTAATCAATTTCCTTGGAGGATGCAGGCAGTTCTAAAAGAAATTTAGGTCAATCTTGCTCACCCAGGGATGAAACTATATTCTGACTGTTATACACATAAATTAGACACAGTATTTATTGAAATAATCTATTGCTGTGTGATTATGCAAGAACAAGAGTTACGCTTGGCCTAGCAACCTAAACTCAGAAGTTGCAAATAATGGGAGGTGTGAAACCTGGAACTTTACCCTGAATACTATTGTCAATACTTTTCCAGCTGTGAGAATCAGCATCTAATAAAGCAGAATCACAGAGGGAAAAGAATATGTATTCTATCCAGTGAACCAGATACCTCATAATTTTACTGAGATAGCAATTTGCTGCTATCCCATTGTTTTGATAAAACGGACACATATCTTAACACATGTGCAATGCACATAAAAAAGAAGCGGAGTTTGGCTGCATCATGATTTTTTTGACCATACCCTGCAGACTCTCTTGTCCAGGCATACAGATGAATGACTGTAGAATTGAAAAATCAAATGTAAAAAGCTAGAGTAAAGCAAAATTTATATCTTTATAATCCATTTTTTTAAAGGGCAGCATATTTTTGAATACTGAATGCCATTACTCTCACAATTTAAACTTTAAAACTGGATTTGTAAAAGGATTAGCCTGAGCAGACTTCCTCAACTTGATATTCTCCAATTGCATTACACATCAGTTCTAATAATTTCCAGCGAGCATGGCCAACTGTCCAACAGAACTAGAAGGTACCTGGTACAGGAAGGGAGGACTAGGCTATTATGAAAGATTCTCATCCAGCAACACTGCAGTCCTATCATGTGAGCTGGATTAATCAGAAGTATCACTATGCCCCCCCCCTCTGCATTTCCAGCAAAGTGAGCACCAGCAAAGACTAAGGGCCAAAGCAGCATGGCAGGCAGAATGGGCACGTCATCAACGTATCTCTCACCTCTCCTCCCAAAACCTATGCACAAATCTCAGGGAAAAAATCAGATTGTATTTGGTACTTTCAGAGTATTTTTCTCAACAGATTTGGTCATCCTACACCAGCATTGCTCTAGGTGTCTCTTCTGTTGCTTCATTTCCTAGGCCCTCCCACGGAGTAGTAACTACAAAGAGGCTGCTGAGAACCAATCCTGTCAAACACTAAGCATCAGGCAGTCAACAGGATTGCCTGCCAGAGCTTGGAGACTCTCACCAAGTGTCCTTTAGAAACCAACAAGCCCCATTAGGCATCTGGGGGTGGACTGATAGAACATGTCTTTCCTCTCTGCAGAGGTCTGTGGCACCAATTAACTCCACAGAAATTAAGTAAAATATTGTGCCATACATCCGGATGGCCATTGGGTTCTGCTCCATTGCAGAAATCTCTCCTATTGCTGTATTGTAAGTTTCATATCCCAAACAACATATGAAGTCTTTAGAGGAACACTGAATAGCATCATTACATTTGGCTGCACAGCTGCTAAGATATGTTTCAATGCATCTACCTCCTTGTACCTGTCTAAGTCACAAAGCATGACTTACAAGTAAATGAAAATAAAGATTTTGTGCTATTGTCATCCAAGTATTTTGCTTTGCTGATGCTTTTACACTTGGCTGCTTTTTCTAACATTTGCTATTTACTCCAGCCTCAATTCACACTCACTAACTTTAGAATTCACATTGGATGGCTTTCTCATTAGAGGAGAACATTCTGGGCAGAAATGTGACCAGAATTTACATAGGGTTTTTATTCCTTTGGCCCACAAAAAAGCATCTCAAATTCTGGACATGTAGCAGTTTAGATGATACGTACCATCTTTTGCTGTATCAGAACTGTCCTTATGCCCTTGCCCTTTAATCTTCAGTGATAATCAAGAAAAGATTAGTAAATGCTATCCTCTATTTTATTAAACAGTTCCCAGGGATTACAGTGATATTAACTCTTGCTTCCTCTACCCAGTACTTCTACAGCATCAAAATATAATTCATAACTAATTCCACTACCTCCATCCCAGATGAAATGATGATGATGATGATGATGATGATGATGGCCCTCCTTTAACAGTCTGCATATGTGAGTGCAGAGATACATTTATTGGCAACCTGGTGCCCTTCAAATAGCTTGGAGTAAAATTTCCATCAGTTCCAATGTGGCCAGTAGTAATAGATTAAGGAGAACACTGACTACCTATTCTTGAAAAAGTGTTTATGCCCATACTACTGCAGACATTACAAACTAGCACAGAGTAGTTTGTTTAAATCTCATATGCTTAAACTCCCTTTAACTGGTTAGATTCAATCAATCAAGACTATGTTTTCTGCAGACACAGTAGAAAGACATTAGAGGTTCTGGGTACATAATTATATATTTCAGCTTTCATGTCAACTCTCATTCAAAAATAGTAATAAACTTCCTATCCCTTAACTCTTGTGGAGTCTGTGAGTGGGTTCAGACGCTACACTACACAAAGGTTTGTTGATTAAACTTCCACTGGCTGGGCTAATATAATACACTACACCAAAATCAAAGAAACCTTATAATGGCATAACATGATACATGAACTCAGCCAGAGTGCAGCCAGCACATATTATATATATTGTGACTTTGAGTTAGTGTTGACTTCTAGTGACTGCCTGGACAAGTTCCTGCAGTTTTCTTGGCGAGATTTTCAGAAGTGATTTGCCACTGCCTTCTTCCTTAGGGCTGAGAGTGACTGGCCCAAGATCACCCAGCTGGTTTCATGCCTAAGGCAGGACTAGAACTCCCAGTTTCTAGCCTGGTGCCTTAACCACTACACCAAACTGGCTCTCACTATGTTTCAGTACAGATTGGTTAATTCTTAAAATGAAAACTGAGCAGAATTCCTAGAGCTTGGATAAGAACATTTTCATATCTTTCTTTAATGATTTATCTCATTAAAACCCCAAACAAAAGAATGTATGTAAAATCTACGTAAGGTTGTATTATAATCTATCAACAATTATTGGTGCAAATTGTTGTTCTCAACCACTCCCTGTTGCTAGAAATCTATTTTTCTGCAGGTCTCTATCTTTCAGATTAACCTATCTTCCAGGGTTGTTGCAAATGTAAACGTGCAGGGAGAAAAGTATGTGCACCATCTTGAACTCCTTGCTGAAAAAGTGGGAAACCTGTTTTTTTAGTTTTTTATGGTTTGTAACCCATGGTCTATGGCTTGGCATGCTGTGTGAACTAGCCAATTGTGGTTTATTCAATAAATTATGGTTAAATATGTGGCTTACCTCTAGGGGGATGGATGAACTTGACCAGAATCCAACTCTTAAATTATTTTGGTCCTAGTTATATACTACATGAGAATAACTATCAGTAATCTTAATAGAACTTACAAATAAATATGCACAGAACAATATCCAAATTATTATTTGAGTTTCATATGGCCCAAGTACTTTTTCAGTTGGAGGTAGTCTCCCCTGCAGCGCTTTTCCAGTTACCATAAAGCTAAGTTCACACATATCAAACCATAAATGTGGTTTGCTTTTGACTCTGCAAACCAGTTACTGTGATTTGTGCTGAGCATGTTCTCTAAGCCCAGTAATTATGGCTTGATTATGTGTTATCAAGACGGTATCAATTTTAGCAATCATACAGACCTTCTCCATAACGATCTGGCCTTTCAACTCTTCCAGTTGTACATCCATCACCACTGTAATTGAATCCATCCACCTTGCTGCTAATCACCCTCTTCTTATCTTTCCTTCCACATTTCCCAGCACTGTAGACTATAAAGAGAGCTAGGTCTTCACATAATGTATCCAAAATACAATATGATGATTTGAGCCTGGCCATTTGGGTTTCAAGTGAGAACTCTGAATTTGTTTGTTCTATGATCCATTTGTTTGTTTCCTTGGCTATCCATGATATGCTCAGGAGTCTTCTCCAACACCAAAAGAGTCAATTCTCTCTCTCTCCTGCTTCTTCAAAGTCCAACTTTTGTTTCCATAGAGTGTCACAGGGAAAAGCATTGCCTACATGATTCTGATCTTTACAGGTACGGACACATCACAGCATTTCAGTATCTTTTCCAAGACTTTCATTGCTACCCTACTAAGTGCTAGTCTGTGGCATACTCCTTGACTGTTTGTTCCTTTCCTGTTGATCCTAAAGGCAGAGGCTATTCACCATAATTTCACTGTCAATTCTAAGGCTGCTTACTGTACCTGCTGTGATTAGTTTAGTCTTCTTTATACTTAATCTTTGACCCTTTTTTCCACTGTGCTCCTTGACTTTCATTACTAGAGATTGGAAATCATTTACAGTATATTTTCAGCTGTCGCAGTAGTATCATCAGAACAGCACAGATTACTGATATTTCTTCCTCCAGTTTTAAAACCACGGTCATCTTCTTCCAATTCCTCAATATATATTCAGCATATAAATTGAATAAATAAGAAGAGAGTATAATTGTGCTTAACAACCCATAGATATATAAGCCATGGCTTAGTGTGAAGTGTGAATTTAGTTCAAGTCTGCTCTGCAGTTGCTTTGTCTCCTGCCTTTTCTTTTTTAATAATCACACTCAATCTGTTAATTTTTTATACGACAGACTTCTAATTATTTGAAAACTGCTAACCACATTTAATCTAAAGTATTATGAACCTGGAAAAACTGAAGGCAAGAGAAAAGAGGCCAGTACAAGACAAGATGGCTAGACCCTCACAATATTATGACCATAAGCTTACAAGAAGACAAAAAAAATGCAGTAACTGATAAACAATCTTAGTGAACTGTTGCCCATCAGGTTACAAAGAGATGGAGCAACTGAATGATCAAACATCAGCATTGTGAACTCAGGCCATATGATTAGTTTATAATTCATCGAGCCATGTGAACACAAAAACCAGACCTGAATAAACCATGGTTAAGTTACTTATAAGTAAGCATTTGACATGAGAAATCATATGATTCAAACTCACAAGTTTGCTTTTCATAAATATATAATCCCTACAGATAGAATTCTTAATACCAATTTTTTGGTAGTAGCAAAAATCCTAATCCTTGGGTAATGGTTTCTTCATCATCTATTTTCATTCTCTATTTGTTTGGCTATTGTCCTTCTTTTGGAATTTCTGTTTTTTTCCAGAACCGTTATCTTTGACTGAAAACTTCTCACGGTGGACTGGCTGAGATTTTTAAAGACACTGATTTTACAATATACCCAGATTAAGTTATATTGGCACTGTAATGCCTTTTTTTTTTTTAATTAGATCTGTCTCTCACACTTTCTGCCTCACCATTTTGTAAAATAAAAACAAAACTGTTAAAAAGGAAGGTGACGTATAGTGTGAATTGAATCTTAAGAAAATGAGTACAAGAGGGAATTGAACTGTATCTTGTAGGTTCCAAGGGAATATCATAGGCAACTTTTCTCTCAGTTATGTCAAGCATTTCCCACACTTCCTTGTAACTACTACCTTGACCCCATCAGTCACAGAGAATCAATGCATTTAAAGGTTTCACGAGTACAGTACTGTTTCCAATCTGAAAAGATAAACACATCCTCAAGCTGTGATAACTGAATAAGGAAGCATTCATTTTACAATTCAAGGAACCCCTTTTATTTCAGCTGTTCTGATCATTTAATTTTACCATCCCCAATGCATTACTTTTACAGCATTTGCTGTTACATTGTTCAAACCATGATTCAGACTTTGAGGCGGCCTTAAATAATTTTCCATTTTGTCCCCCACCAAAGACGATGATTTTGACAATAAGGGCAGCTTTACAGAAGCTGGACAGGTGACGAAGTTAGGAGAAAATATGCACCCAAACGGGTATGCCGGCTTTAGTGTGATTCATGAGACTGAGATCAACTGTTCCATTTTGAACTCCTTCAAGGAAAGCGGGGGGGAGAATGCATATAAAATAATACCAATAATAATGGTGATGATCTCGTTTCCTCTTTTGCTTTTGCTTGGGAAGTCATGAAGGGAGGGGCTTCATCCTATGTAGACAATCAACTAGAAGTAGGGCCATTTCTGCTCCCCACAGATTTGAGAGTAATGGTTGCACAAGCCTTGAACGTGGCTGTCAGTCAATCATGAAGAAAGGAGGGGGGAGAGCAGGAGCGGCTGAGGCCAACGGTCGTTGGAGAAATGCCTCGAACACACAGCAGCCTCAACCCCTCGGTGCCCTTTCCTAAAACAGGATGGGGGAAGGGAGCGGCTGCAGCAGACTGCGCAGGCGCCAAAAACTCGGTTAACCTTGCGTGGAGAGAGCCAGACGCGAGGAAGTACATGAGAGCTAAAGAGCGATGTAAGAAAGTCCACTATTCAGAATGGCGGTGTGTGTGTGTGAGTGAGTGAGTGAAAGGGGTGGCTCGTTCTATTCTCCATCGCTTTGGGGCCTAAATGGAGACTCCAGAAAAAGCACAACTAAATTTGTAAATGATTCTCTCATCAATCAGAACAAACTTTTCTTCGAAGATTTATATGCAAACAATAAAGACCATTCTGTCCAAATGGTACAATCCATCTGCATTTAACCAATCATAAAATGGTCTCTTAGGGGTATCATAAATTACCGGGTAGAAGAAAGACGCTAAGGCCAATGCACGCTAAAATTGTAGCTTCGAATGACATCATCCTTTGCCTGAGAGTGGAGGGGGAAGGACGGCGTTATCGCAAACTGATTTTCTTTTGAGCGGCATACGCTGAGAACCAATACATTGAGGCCATGGGCGGTGCCCTGGCCAAAAGGCGGGAAAACGTGAAAGTGACAGCCAACGGAAACAGTCTTTTAAGACGCTTAGCCAATCGACTTTTCCAATTTGGAATCCTCCAATGGGGCATCAGCGAATGCGTGGAAGGGTAGCGACGTACTTCGTGTACTGTTGCTAAGAGAGTGTCGGATTGTTTTTCCCTGCGATTGAGAGAAGGCCGTGAATGAGGGACTTTATTGTGTCCTCCACAGTGGAACTCATAACAGCCCTTCTTCTAGCAGGGTCTCCAGAGAGAGACAGAGGGATTCTCTACTGCATTCCCCCCACCCGACTCCATGAGGACGTGATGTCTCTGGGCCCCATTTAATTACTTAAGCCTCAGTCTTAATAAATGCACAGCTCTTCCTCTAGCTTCCCCGAAGGCCTGTTTTTATGGTGAAGAGCAATACGGGCCATGGTAAAGCTGGCTGCCAAATGCATCGTGGCGGGTGAGTCCCCAAACTGGCCACCACTTTTTTCAGTTATATCTTTTTACAGGGCCTGGGTATTCCTAAACCAAGACTTGGATCAGGAAACTCAGTTGCTTCCCAGTGGCTTCCCATTTAAAATTGCACTTACAATAAGTTAGGCTTATTTGGAAATAGGGACGAGGAATCTGCTCTATTCTCAGTAGGCTTGAGATTCTTCCTAGCCTTAAATTTAGCAGCTAAACATAATGTGGCTTGTTTAGTTTGGTGTGATGTTGGTATATTCAGTAAACTCTTGTTAAACTGACCTTAGGCTTAGGGGAAGCGTGAACCCAGTCACTTGCTAGTTGCTGCTTTGCAACAGTTTGGGCTGGACTTTTATCTGTCTTACCTGGAGATGCCAGCAATCTGAAACTTTAAGATTTCCTTTATGCAATTCATGTGTTCCACTGTTGTGCTGTAATTTTTAACCAGTGAGGATTACTTCCAAGGCAGTTTGACTGAGCATACATTATATCAATTTTGTTACCTTTATAAGACAGTATTCTGACCCTAAATGCCTGTTAGCTTGCGTGTTATTCGGCATCTCTAAATCCAAGGGTTTTTTAAACTTTTTTGGGCTGCAGAACCTGTTAGCTAAAAAAAAATTCCCAAAACTCCTGTTAAAGACTCTCTTTTTTCCTGTTTGCCTTTAGTCTCACAAAACCCATCAGAACACCTACATTGCCAAGATCTAAACTGCATTGGCTCAGGGTCTGCACTGCAGTGGGTGATGAGAATCAGAGTGGACTAGAACAGTAGGTTAAGACAGATACAGGCTGTATTGCTGGTGGAGATAGAGGTGGTAAGGGCAGCTGGGGAAATACATGTAGTATGACACTGACAATAGTATACTGTATGGGAAATACTAGAACCCCAAGTTGTGGGCTGTACATCTATGTTCTAAATCATGCCTGTACAACATACAGGCTGCCAAGCAGCTTTGTGTGGCCCATTGGCATTTTTAAAAAAACTCAATAATTCACCACCACCAGGAAGAATTTGCCTCCCCAAAAAAACACTGTGCCAAATGCCACCAGCCCTCACACGGCCAGCTGATCAGCACACCAGCTATTCCCTTGTGGCCCATGGTTATTTTCAATTTATCAGTGTGGCCCTTTTCTCCTCTAGAAGTTCTGCAGGCCTGCTCTAAATCTGTATTATGTTATGTGTCTTTTTTTTTAGATTTTTTTATCCTGCCTTTATTATTTTTATAAATAACTCAAGGCAGTGATACTCCTTCCTCCTCCTAGTTTCCCCACAACAACAACACTGGGAGGTGAGTTGGGCTGAGAGAGAGTGACTGGCTCAAAGTCATCCAGCCAGCTTTCATGTCTAAGACAGGACTAGAACTCAGTCTCCTGCTATCTAGCCTGATGCCTTAAGCACTAGACCAAATTCTCTTTTTTTGCACATTTGCAGCTTTATAGTTATCCTTTCTGAGATATTTGATGACTAGAACTGTGTATGATATTTCAACTGCTAGTTCACCATCAATTAAAATAGTATTCTAATAGGAGCTTTATTGTTTAATTCTATTCCTAATTATCCCAAGCAAGTCACCCTCTAGGGGAGATGGACAGCATACAAATTTAATAAATAAATTAAATAAATAAATTTGTCCCACATACCAATTATAAAGAGGATGCTGGAGGTTGGTGCTTCATTCTCAGCATGCTTGCTTCCTATTTAACTTGAAGTACTTTAAAAAAAAACCTAAATACAAAATAAAACTCAAATCAGCCAGGAAGCCTGGAGGGTACTATATTGTGTACCCTTGACTTGCCCTTGGATTTCAATGGGCTTAGGCTTTCCATAGAAAGCATAGCACAGAACTGTTTGTTGCTTAACATAGCAATGGGAGAGAACTCATGATTTCTTAAGTGGAAGTGGCTTAATCAAAGGGTTTTTTTCTTCCATTTGTGATGCAGGTGATTCAGCTGTGGGGAAGACTGCTTTGGTCCAGATGTTCTGCAATGATGGGGCTCATTTTCAGAAAAACTATACTCTGGTGAGCCTTACAATAGAATCAGAGATACTGAGGAAATAGGAATTAATTATGGATCTTTAAGAACAGTATTAGAACAACCTTTTTAAAATGCTATGGCCAGTTTATACCTTTATCCAACCAGTTATTTTTAGGCGCAAAATTTTATATTTAATTCCATTTTCCACTATATACATACACACGCAAAAAGGGAAACAGGCATCCCGTAGATCAGCCTGTTTATGTAGCAGCTCCATTGGAGCTGGCAGGAATAGTGCCAGCCTGACCTCTGTATGTACATTTTCCTTTTGAAATTAATTTGTGTTATTTTAGATTGTTGGCTAAATATACACGTGAACCCATCCCTAAGCAATTTAGAGCAAGCGTTAAAGGCTTACAGTAAAATAGATATTTAAATTACAGTGAATAAATTCCTTTTCAGCCTAATTTTGTTTTTTCAGCCAAGATCTTAGTATCCAATATTCAGATTTGAGTTTCTCTGACTGAAAAATATCTAGCACTGGCATTGTGAGGGGTCACTTGAGAGACCTAATGGGTTCTGTTGATTCTAGGCAAGCAATATAAAATAACTGACTTTATTTTATATTGTCTGACATATTTTTCCACATTCTGATTGACAGACAATAGGAGTGGAACTACTGATGAAGACAGTACCTATTCCGGGAACAAATGATAGTGTGGTAAGATTAGCTACGATTTAGACTGAGATTTTTTAAAAAGCTCCTTGAGCTGTCAGTTTTCTCAGAGTTTGTTTGCATTTTGTTAAATGAGTTTAGTCATTTGCGTTCTACTGCATGTGGAACTTTAATATTAGGTATGCAGAAATAAGGATGGCGCTTCATTGTCTGTGAATCTTCTGATCTGGATTTCCCCTAGATTAAAAAAAATGTAAACAATCATAACTATTTGTATTACTGTGGTTGGTCGCATGGTCAGCCAGATGTTTAGACTGGATTTGGCATTTTTATCCACCTATCGAGTCCTTCCCAAGGACCTGGGATAGGCAGATGTTGTTGTCTGATGGTGTTAAAAGTATTATTGCAGGATATAAGCTGTTCCAAATAAAGCTGGCTTTTGTAACTGACTGATGGTGGTATTATTATTATTATTATTACTATTATAAAAATTTATTATAGCCACCCATTCCCATGAACTCTGGATGACTTACAAATATAAAACAATAAAAGCAGTTAAAAACATACAACACCACAGGCAGCCCAGACTAAAACAGGTAGCCCAATCATAACAATAACAAATCAAACCAAAACAGGGGTCCCACAAACGCATCAACCTCAGGCCTGGGACCAAAGCCAGGTCTTAAAGGATTTTCATAAGAGGAGAAGGTGCTGTCCGTATCTCTGGAGGGATACTGTTCCAGAGGGTGGGGCCATGACAGAGAAGAGACGCTTCCATGGTCCCATAAGATGACAACATTTAATAGAGACCTGGCACGTACCCACTTTGCCAGAACATATTGGCGGGCAGAAACAGTTGGAGATAGGCAGTCCCTCAGGTGTCCAGGCCCTATACCATAAAGGACTTTATAAGTAACCACCAACACATGAAATTGCACCCAGAAACCTACTAGCAACCAGTCACTATAACAGTGGTGACTCATGGGTATACTGAGAGGCACCCATTACTGCTTGCACTTCTGCATTTTGTATCAGCTGTAGCTTCTAGATGGTCTTTAAGGGCAGCCTCATGTACAGCACATTGCAGTAATCCACTTGTGCAAATTATCTTGCTTCATTCTTTGATACGTTTCCCTTATCCAGCCTTCTTTAAATGCAAATTCCATTATGTAAGCTTAATAAATATCGTAACTATCCCTATTTGTATGGAGCTTTCAATACTGTGCTTTTCTAGAAGTATTTCTGTTTTTGTACATTTTTGTTGGGGAAACCCAAATGTTTTGATGGTGGTATTTGTGTCATCACAAAATCCAATGAGAGGAGAATGCATGAATATGCTCGCAACAGAACTTATGTGAAATTTATTTTACATCTTTTGTGTCAAATTTATTTTAAGACCCCTAGTCATCGAGACTCTTGTATTTTTGCATCATAAATATATAACTGTTAGAATGCCACTTGCTATTTTCAGTATGCAGCAAGTTAACTGGGAACAATAACTGAACCTTTTGGTTTATGTAGAGAAAAGTAGTTCAAGATCTATGGATCATTCCTTGAAGTCACTCCAGTGCAGCTTCGTATTGTGGTGACTCAGCACTACAGGCTAGTTCTTGAGGGAAGAGTGGGAATGGGAGAATGACATCTTTGCAACTTAGGTATGGCCTGCAGCTATTCTGGCTATGAAGGGTGAATTTATGATCTTAACTCAGAAAATTACATTTATCTTTTATACTGCAAGCTGATTAGCCACTTGGGGATAGCAGCTTTTTCCCCCAACCATTGCTGTGTCTGAAAAGTTCTAGAATTCAAAAGCCGTTTCCGAACTATGGAATATTTTTTAATTAAGCAATATATGTATTCTCTTTTCAGGAACTCTTCCTCTTTGATTCAGCAGGCAAAGAACTCTTTTCTGAAATACTAGACAAATTGGCAAGTATAAAAGTCTTCGTTCAATAAACCCAACTTCCACATTCTAATTAAAGCCTGTTCTTGTAAATACCTAAATTCAAAACAATAAGATAAAACAAAAAATTTAATAACATTGCTGTGAAGAGAAAATGAGGGGCCCAGTCTTTTCTCCTGGAGGATCTGCTGTTTGCTTGGATGCTGTGATTCTTATTTAAAATTTTTATTTTATTAAATTTATAAGCCACCTAACTTTTAAAAGACTGCACAGTGTACAATATAGAAAATGTAGAATAAAATATTTCACAAAATAGAAAAATGTCCAGAGAAAACAAACACCATCTCACAAATCAGACAATCCAGCAGGGGGCTGCCACCCACTCTAGCCCAGGGCCTGGAGAAAAAGTCAGATCTTAAGCTTCTAAATAGTCTTTAAGGGCAGCCCCAGATAGAGCACACTGCAGTGGCCTAAATGCAAGATGGCCAATTATCAAATGAATTAGGTAAACCATGAGAAGTTCTGTCTCACAGGTTTTTTGGCCCAGCAGGCTTCCCATCTGGCCTGTGAAACTGCAAGGCCGCTCCCTTTCTGAAGTCTTCTTTCCCACTAGAAAGCACTACCAGTTCCTCACTAGGGCAGTCTCCAAGCCTTTGTTCATTTGTTGCCTTTCCCAATAGAAAGATGACATGGAATGAAGCTAGCTTTAGAACTGCCCCATTTGCTAAGTAGAGAGATGCACAGTGATCACTCCTTACCTGTGTCTGCATAGAAAAATAAACTTAGTGCAGAGATGGATTATTTTAAAGTGTGCAGCTTTGTGGAAGAAAGCCTGGGAGGTGTGCCAGAGAACAAATATACCCCTTCAGCTAGAAAACATTCCATATGTCTTCATTCAGAGGTAGTTGGTCTGATACTTGTGCTAAAAAGTACAATTGTGATTATTTCCTATACCTTAATTGTTCAGAGATCTTGATTATGTATCCTTGTTTTGCAAGTTTAAAACACTTGAGTAGCCTGTAAGGGTTTTGTTTTTTTTAACTGACTGTTCAAAGAGTGAGGTTAGCCCACATTCACCTTAAAAAAGTTTCTAATTCTCAAAAAAATGTGTAGAAAGCTTACTTGCAGTTAAAGGTACCATTTTCTCTTCCTGTGATTTATTTCTGACTTGAATCAGATTGCTTTGTTTCTTGGACGTGGCTGATACTCCAGACTTTAAAACCATTGAGCTGTTTCATGAATGCTGGTTAGCTGTGTATGTATGTGTGTGTATGTATATATATGTATATGTGTGTGTGTGTGTATATATACACACATACATATATACATATATACATATATATACATACACATACATACACACATACATATATATATATTGTTAGATATACTAGAGAGAATTCAAATTTGAGTTTTCTTATTTTTTCTAGTAGTGCTATTTATATCTTCATTTGGAGTATTTTTAGACTTTACACTATGTTGGTTTTGAATCCTGTCCTGTGCAATACAAAAGTATTGTTGAGCTCAGTAGAATAGTTCTACAGAACTTTGACACAGTCTGGGTAGCTTCCATTGCATTGCAAACTCCCAGTCTATTCTTATTAAATGTTTTGTTCTTAAAATTTTGGATAGAAGTATATTTAAAAATTAGAAAACATATCCCTGTTTATAAGTAAAGGATATTTCCATGTGGATTTTTTAAAAATCAGACTTTTATTTTTAAACTAGGTTTTATTATGCTTATTCTATGACAAAATTATCTTCTTATAGAGGACTTAGGGTTATATGGGTGATTGATTTTATTTATTTTATTTACAGTGTTTTCCTTTTACTATATAGTGGGAACAGCCCAATGCCCTGTGCATTGTGTATGATGTCACCAATGAGCAATCTTTCAGTAACTCTGCTAAGTGGCTAGAAAGGCTGAGAATCCAAACATCAGGAATTCATATTCCAGGTAGGAAATTTTAAATGTCTTTGTATATATATATATATTGTTTCTACCTCTCCTACTCATTAAATATGGTGGAAAACAACCTTAATTCTAATTAATTAGGATGGCTGTGATACAGACATGTAAAATTTATGTTCTGGGTAATTCCTTTGTGATCCTTTTCTCTTGAAATGTCAGACAATTCATTTTTCAGTAACCTGTTAACTTGCTTATCTGAAACAATCCAATATTTCTTTTCTTTTTGTTTTTTAAGGTGTCCTGGTGGGGAATAAGATTGATTTAACTGATAGGAGAGTTGTAGAGCGCAAACAAGCACAACAGTGGGCAGAAGCAAATGGTCTGGAATACTGTGAGATATCAGTAGTGAGTGTCTTCATTTTACTGGATATATGTAAATGCATTTATTTTCATTTCAAAGAAAGGCTAGATTACTTTGGTTGGTTTATGCAGTAGGTTGATGAAGTGACTGTACTCCCCCATTTTTTATTGTTTCTTTTTCCCTTTACAGAAAGAGATGGAAAATTTTGAAGCTCCTTTTCACATTGTGGCAAATTCTTTCCACCGACTGTACAAAGAGAAAGTAGAAATCTTTAATTCACTGGTGTGAGGTATCCTTAAGTACAATATGCTGGATTAAAAAAACAAACTAACAAAGGCAAAATCATATGCAAATGGAAAGTAGGTTTTTGTTTTATGGAGAATTATAGTTCTTCAACTGTTATTTCAAATCTCATCTGCTTATTGTTTGTCCTGTGATGGACCTTTTTGCAAGAAACATTGTTTTTGGTTATCATTTTTGCATGAATTTATTCATGTATTTAGAGTTTAAATATTATGAATATTTGAGGAATTTCCATAAGGAGAAAGCTATCAAAAAATTAACAGACAATGTGTCATACTCCATACATTTCAACCACTTGGACAACCTGTTTCTTATCGCTAAGTTATACCAAATAGTTAATTAGTTGCTGTCCAGAAATAAACATAAAAGTTATATTTTAACTTTAATTTTCTAAAGGTAGAAATGGGTTAATTCATAATTCTCAGAGCCTCTTGATCTGCAACTTTCTTTCTGCCATCTCAGAATATCACTAGGTAGAGTTCTGTTTGGATGTTAGTAACTAAACTGTGATAGGCTTTTCTTGTTGCCCTTTTCTAACTACAGGGATACCAATCATTTTAATGGAGGATAAGGGGTGAGACATCACTTTGCACAATATCATTCTTAATACCATGTTGTTCTAAAAAAAATTTAGGTTCGGAAATTAATTCACCAGGGTTTCTTCATATTTTACTGGTATTGTTCATATCATGAAATTGTAATTGATGGGCTTTTAACATTTCCATAATGGTATACAAAGAATCTGCTGGGAATAATAAAGAATGTGTTTATTTTAAGCTGAAAAATTATACTGGAAAGACTTATTATTCTGATTTTCTTCCCTATTCCCGGGGCTCAGAGCAGGTCACAACATACTGCATATAGTTCCAAAATATCCTATTATTAAAAAAATATAGCATTTGAATAATATTAATATTACCCAGCTAGAAATGGGAAAGAAAGCCATCACAATTTAATTTCAAACAAAATGACACAATCGACACAAATAATTTGGTATAACTCCAACAAAAACATGTTAGTTTTTGAAGTTACATTTTAAAAAAGGTAGATTTTCTCTTTTATTGAAGAATAATGTGGAAGTTCAACAAAACACACTAACAATGAAATATATATGTACGCATACCATTGTCCCTGCATACATAGAATTTAGTATAGTTAGTAAAAGCTTATGAATATCAGTGCATCTTCTACAAATAAAAAATATGAGGAGAGCATATAAAAAGCAGGACTTTGCTAGATCTCATTAACTCGAGGTGATCAAGTCATATTCTTACAGGAATCCATTCATATTAGTAAGACTTACAAAAAGAAATGCAAATTGTTTAGGTAGACCTTTTTGAAGGCAAGAAGTCTGTTGGCTGATGTTTTAGCAAACATTAACACATACGGTGAAATAGATTTTTATTGATTTAGAAATCTGAATCTGCTTTTAATTCAAGAACAGAAAAAATACAAACTTTCTACATACAAGATGAATGAACCAAAAAATAAAGTTGGGGCGGTGCTTGGGTAAATTTGAATTACTGTATATAAAAGGTAGGATTTCAAACAATCAGGGCTCTGATGCTACCAGAGGAGAAAATACTTCATTCCTGTTGCAAGAAATGGATAGCTCTTGCCTAGGCTTACTTGCATTTACTTTGCTACAGGTTAGAGTTGGTTTCCAAAAATGGTACTTTCTTGAATCTGCTTGCTTTCTTTTTTTTTGCTTGTTGTGGCTGCTCATTGCTCTTTGCAAAAGGTCATCTGGCTCATTAGGAAAGCAAAATCTGCAATTTAAAGACCATATCAAACTTACTGAGTCTGAGTTGAACAGTTAGGTCACAAACTACAGACAATTCTGAGTGTATCAATATTTAATTAAATGTTTCAGATTTAAATCTGGTAACTGTACCCAAGGGCTGTGCACCTTTCCTGACCATCTGAGTATGTGTGTATAGATATAAAACAATTTTGAATTGCCATTGAAATTGCTATACAAAGCTTTTGAGAGATGCAGCTTCCTTGACAATTTAGCAGTAGGTTCATGACATGCTTTGGTTCTTTCACAAAGCATCCTTCTGAGTGCTTTGCACAGTCCAACTGTACCTTGCTGCACCCCACCCCCCTTATTAATGTTGCTATATATTGCTGAGTACTCAGAAGAGATCAACAGGTAAGTGATATGGATACATTAATTGTTTCAATCCATGTAGTTAGCTCTTGTACTCATTTTCGGCATAATTGAGTAATGGCTGGAGGAAGGAGGAATAAAATCAACAGATAAAGCTGTGTTTGAAAAAGCAAGCCACTCTAAGAGAACATTGCAGTCTTCAAGTTACCTTAACTACCATTATTTATTTTTTCATTTTCCAAGTGCAACTCATTAAGGTAAAATAATTGGCAGAGAAAATTGCAAAATGAGAATGTCGGGCAGTTTGGGAAATGCCATACTTCCAGTTTTGCGGTGGCTCAGTAGAAGTTAGAACTGTCAAAGGTTTTCAGTTCCTGGTTTTGCTATCATGATCCTGGATGAAGATTTATATTTGAGATACGCAGATATGAAGTTCTCTTAACTTCTGTGAGTTATGTAGTCCCACTGTCCTATTTGCACTTGTCAGATGGCAGCATGAGTGAAAAAGTGTGTGATTGTGCATGAGGATCATTTGATGATAACTGCTTCTCCAAGGAGAAAAGGAATAGTGGTCAAGTTCAGATCATCAGGTAGGTAGATAGATATGGGATATTGGATGGACTTGATGAATTTGTGCTTTAAGAATCTCTGCAGGTTTAAAGGAAAATAGACCATTTCTTCATTGATCTTTAAGCCCACTTGTATAGTAAAATGTAGATGGATTGACCCAGGCCATTGATAACCATTTATTGCGATTGCATAATATGCTTAGAGGCCACATGGAACATTGCAGGTGTTTCACATGGGTGACTGCAGAAATCTCATGATATGATCAGGAGAGCAATCTACACCTGAAATGGCCTACTCTGCACTAGGTCATTATGGAGATAGCCCAATCCAACTTTGTACTCAGTTCTGGATTAACATTAAGAAAAGCAAAATTAAGTTCTCCAATAATCTAGTATAGGAAAAACATAGGCATCTGTAACTTGAAATGAAATAACATTTATAGGCAATCTAGACTCTTTACCAAGAGTCACATCAATATGTGGACATGTTTTTAGCCACCATCCTTTAAAAAGTAATTTTCTTTAAAATGTCTGCATTGGGGGGGGGGGATTAACCGATAAAACATGCAGCAATAATAGCCTTTACATTGACATTCATACCAAATTTCAGTTTCTGACTAACAAATGTGTAGTTGTGTCAAAGGGGTAGATTGAACCAGGTTTTATTGGGGGAGTATTACATGCAAAGGCTGAGTCTAAACAAAGCATTTTCCATTCTCCATATTTTCATTTCCATGGTTGAAGATCTAAGAATGTTTTTCTTAGGCAATGATTGAATCATAGCTGCTGATACTTCTGTTGTCTGCTAATAGCCTCTGTTGCCAAACCCAGCCTAGTGCTGCATACCCTGAAGATTTTCAAGATTGATATTAGCCTTTTGAGGTAGGCCAGATCAAGAAGCAAGACTCTGCAATGACTAGTGGAGCTCTATTGTTGTAGGGTATAATAACAGCATATTTCCCCCTCTTATACCAAAGAGAATCAAGATGGGATAATCTTGAATTTATTTCTTTCTCCCCCCACCCCTCCAGGGCCAAGTTGATACTTAAGTAACCATTCTTGCAATCCTCTTCAACGTTATCCCCATACTATACATGGTGTGGCTTTCATTCCTTATGGATAGGAAAAATAGCTAAACACAAGTGACAGCTGGCAGAAGAGAAGGTAGTGAGCACATAGCTAAAGAAGAGTCTTCATGGGAGCAGGCTACTATCTGTATACTTGTTTTTCTTCGCTAAGCTGAAATTGTACTAATTTTTTCTTGCCTCTCTGATCATTACTTACAAATGTCATCAATATGGAAAATAAGACAAATTTTAACACTGGGTATGAGTCTTTTTCCCATTTTATAAAGCCCATCATATCTCCCTCAACTTTGTCCTGGTTTTAACTGACCAAGAATATTTTCATGTTAAATCCTTGATAAAATCCACACCTTTCTCCTATGTAGGTTCATTTGTATGTTCCAACTGATACTGAAATCTAAGATTACTGTTTACTTCACAATGCTAAGGAAGAGCTGAAATTTGATAATCAGAGTATTATATGAGTTGAAATGTATTTGAATTAGGGTTATCCTAAGCAGGCATCTCCTTCATTCCCCTAGCAAGACTGCTTTCATTTATTTTACCATCTGCTTTTCAGTGCTGGAGATGATGCTGGAGATATGTGACTTGGGGCACTCAGGCGGAAACTGGCCTGCACAAGGCCAGGCATGTGTTTGTCTCCTAGCAATGCAGCGGTCAGCAACAATTTTTTTTGCTGCCATATCAGAGAGCAAGGGCTTGGAAACATTTGAGATGCAACAAGATGGACTGTATGAAGGCAAGATTTGGGGAGGGTCAGACAAGCAAGATAATGGACACTGGTAAGGAGGCAGACTGATGAGCTATATATAGATGTGATAAAATAGAGATTAAATAACCAGATCATTTAAATATATTGAGATATTAGAAGACAGGATAGACAGAGTTGATAGTTGCAGACAAGATGGCTTTATTTGTCCCTCTAGCAATGTGAAAATAGTCAGGAACAGCATGAAATCAAGATTGATAGTTGGAAATGCCACAACAAAGCAGAAACCATTCTACCACATGTGGTTATGTTAAAAAACTCAAAAGTACCATAAAGAAATAAAATATTCAAAAAATCCTAAACAATACATTTCAAACTGAAACCACATGTATTTTTATTAGGTATAATTCCAGAAACATAAAATATACCACATGGGTATTGCTCTAAGAATTGCTAGTGTGACCCAATAGTCCAAAATCCAACAACCAATGTATGTTTAAACTCTCCAACTGAATATTGAATGCTAAGACAAGACTGTCATTTAAGAGGCATTTCCTCTGTATTATATTAGGATATTTTGCCAAAATGGTTCCTGAGGGTGTAATGTCAATGATAGTCTCGCATTCTTCTGAAGTAAGGGTACTACCAGGAAAGCTTTCCTGGGACTCCAGAGGTGTGGTTTTGATGCACACGTAAATAGGTGGTGATTACTAGGCATGGGGTGGCAAACTGTAGTTGGTCAGCAGAGTCCCCTTTATTACCATCTTTTCACCACAAAGGGGGGACCCTATCATCTGCCCAAGGAATTAGAACATCATCCACATGAGCATGCTTGGATAGCCTGTGTGGCTGATGAAATAAGAGCAGACCCAACAGTTCGTCTGCTGACAGCTGACATAACATTTAAAGAGGCCAACCACAGACTCATGCCCCAGTGCTCCCTAAGGTCTCAGTTTCCATGTTGTGAAGAAGGAGCAGGATGAATTGGAGCAGCTTCATAGATTCTCAGGCACAACCTGCAGAGTGAGCCAAGAGAAGGTGCTAAAATTTAATTGTTAACCAGGTTTAGATCCCATGATACTTAGCTTTAATGCCAACCAAACTATAGGAAGTAGCCTAAACTAAAAATGGTTTGTCTGTTTTGTTCACAGCTTGTTTGCTTGTGAATAAACACTGATCTCTTTAACTAGTTGAGTTTATTTTAGCTAATGTTGTTTGTAATGAAACTTAGCTTTATAGTGCATTTCTTAGCAACTAATGTCTTAGAAACTAAAGTCTAGCTAGGATTATGTTTCATAAGCTCATTTATCTTTTTGATTATTTTCTCCTAAGATAGAGTATTTGTTAGTTAGCTATTAAGTATTTTTTGACAAAGCAATTCTATTTGCTTTTGTAAATCCAAATGATCTGTCCTCGTTTACTCAAGTTTGCTTTTCATGCTTGTGTATCTTAGTATGCTGCTCAACTGTACAAAGAAGGTACATTAACTCAGCTGTAATTTAAAAGGATAAAAGTAATTAAGCTTCCTCCTTTTAATTTTATAGATGTCATACCAGTTTGGTCATACAAATAATTGATGAGTAGTGGCAATTTCAGGGATAAATATTTCCATCAAATCCATATTAGTTGGTCTGTAAGCAAGTTACAGTAGGCAAGGGGACTGTGTGGGGGAAACGTTGGCCCTCTGAACAGATTAAACAGCACTTTGTAATTGGTTGTGATGTGTTGATGTATGGCATTATTCCTGCAGCCTGAATGCACTTTGTTCAAAGCTGGCCCAAGACATTTTACTATCCAAATTCCACTATCTCCATCTCTCTTGTTTTAACATTTTGAAAAGTCTATTGCACCATTTACAGAACAATTCCTGTCTTCATTTATCCTCCCTCCCTCCCTCCATGGTAGTACAGAGGTCCCTTTATCAACTTTATAGGATCAGCTCCAACTTTGCTGTAAATGTGTTTTATTGCATAGGGTGGTTGTTTTTTTTTTAATTATTCATTACGTTTATGCCTTTCCTTTCCTCTGAGAACCCAAGGTAGCTTATGCACTAACCTCCATAATTTTATCTCAGAACAGCAACGTTGGGAGGTGAGTTGTGCTAATAGTGACAGTCCCAAAGATCTCTGGAGTCAATAGGGTTTTGATCCTAGGTCTCTCTGGTTCCAGTCCAATACTTTAATCACTCCATTACACTGGCTTATTCATTAGAATAAGTAATAATAGCTGAAATGCTTATTGCCTGTGCATTTCAAACTAGAGTTAACACTAGTGTGTTAGAGTTACTTTTAAATATTTCATGAACATTGTGAAAATATTTTTTTTCTTTTTTGATTAATTTATTAATAGTGCCTTGTCATTCTTCCTAGTTTCTCCTCCTCTGTTAATGCATGCCACTTCTTTTCTGTACCTTTATATAATTTTTCTCATATACAGCACTTCTTTCAGCTCTGTATTTACCCCTTCTAGCTCCCTTTTAGCTCAGTTCTACCTTACTCTACCTCCCTTTCATCCGTCTCCTTCTGTCACTCTTGAAGTAAGGTGAGAATACTGTCAGCATCATAAGGGGACAAGCTGTAAAATTGCAAATCCCAGCGGGTTAAGTTGTGATCCATTTCATTTCTACTTTGTCCTTGAATGTGCAAAGGTGTTTATTCAAGGGGGAGGGGCTGTGTATGTGTCAAAAGAGAATACAGCCCAGAACAAATAGAGCTTAAGATGAATATAGGTCAGTTATAGATAAGACCCTAGGTTGTCTATGTAAAACAGGAGTATCTTGTTGCTTTAGACAAGCTACCAAGAACATGGCATATAGCAAAAATGACACAGATAAAATATATTGGATGCTTTATCCATCACTTGAAGATGTGTTTCTTGCACATGTGGCTATTGTAAAAGGACGATCACTAATTTTCTGCAAAAGGCAATCATAGCAGTTGTTCAATTCATTGCATGTAAATAAAGACTCTCTCAAGTTGAGTTTGGCTTCTCGTGACAGCTTGAATACATTATGACTTATATTTCACTCCATTCCAAAATAACTGAATATCTTACATTCCCCTTTTCCAGTAAGAAGGTTAAAAAGAAAAAAAATAGTAAAACAAGATAACCATTAACAATTACAACTAAAATCACAAAAAGTTTTGGCATTCAGTGAATACTCAAATATTAAAACAAAACCTATCAAAGGACACCTTATGTCAGTTTCATTCCCAGGGCCTTCGTAGCCTGGTTTTAATGGCTTTCTTGAAAGTCAAAGATGGGAGCTAGTCTGATCTATTCCAAAGGGGGTACAACGGAGAAGCCTCAACTTCCTGAAGATGACACTTCATAAGAAAAGGAACCCAGAGCTAGCCTACTCTTCCCAATCTTATTAGGTGAGCAGTCAGGCATACAGACCTGGAGAAGACATCTGACTATACACTGTGAAATATTCATACTGAATAATTGGCAACTGATAAGGATGGCAATTCTCAGTGTTTCACCATTACTTACACAGAGGAGCCACAACGGAACCAATACATCTTGAGCCTCTGGAGGAAAGGTAGGTTATAAAATATGAATAGATATGCTTCTGGAAACTATTTGATGTATGCCTATCAACAGAACAGTTGGAATGACATGTATATATTTAGTATGTTTTAGAGGGTTTTTTATTCACATTGCCTTTTATTATATTTAAGGCTGTGGTCCTGAAAACACTAGATAATCCTTTGACTATGTTAGGGCTTACTTCTGAATAAACATATGGAATTATAACATAAATTGGGAGGGGACAGCACAGAGAATTTTTATGTATACAGTATTAATGATTAGCTTTTTGATTAATTTTTCACAACAGTAGATACTATTATTATTATTATTATTATTATTATTATTATTATTAAATTTACACCCCAGCTTTCTATTTGTATGCATTATACAGTATGATTTACACTAAATAGAAATTGTATTAAATACCAGATTGTTTTGGCTTATAGAAAAGTGTTGTCTATTTGCGAAATTTGTTATTTTGAATATTTTTACTTTGGAATGTTAATGTGTCTAATTGCAAAAGACAGATTTTTGGTATTTATGAAAAAGATATACCGTATCTTTAGAAAAGAAATATTGTAGTTCTGATTCAAAGACAATTACATATAACTCCTGGCCTAAGAAAATACACTGAGTTGCACATTACTATCCAGTAGATGGGTTAGTTGATGTGGGTCTGGGTAGAGTTATAAAGTCTTCAAAAATTTGGAATTGTGTCAGCATTCATAGCCAAAATTCTGAGCATTCTGCACAAAATACAATTATGACTTTATCTAAGTCGTCCAAATTTTGTATTTAGCAACATGAACTATTGTTTCTTTCTAACATCTTTCATTTATGTCCATTTTTCTGCAATATCCAGTCTTGACATTACCAAATAATGGTCGGTCCATCATTCAGAATCTCTTATTCTTGCCTCCTTTGCTAATTCTCTCAGTCGTTCATCATAAACAAATCAATGTTCTTTTATTCATTGCTTTTCCGTGTTTATATATGAATAGACTCACAGTGTACTTAAACTATATCTTAATATCAAACAAACATTTTTCTAAGTACATGCTCACAAAAACACCCCAATTACCATTCATTCTTCGATCTCCAAATGGTGCAATCAGTTTTACTGTACTTTCAAGTCATGTTCCCACCAACCCATATATGACACTGAAGAAAAAAAAAATTTTTTCCAAATCACTTTCATCCAGAATGTTGCACATTTTTTCCCCAAAACTCATCTCTGGTGCTTTCATTTTCACAATTCACTGAAATGTAGCATGCAACCATCATCAACATATGAATTCCTACTTCCATACATACCCACAACAATCTAAGTGACACCAATTCATATTTTCTGATATATGTTTTAGCTCTTTCATAACTGAATCCAAACCTTCAATTTTCTACATATATTCATCAGCTCCATTTCATAAGATCAGACCACTTCAGTTCTATTACAGTCCTCTAGTTTTTCTTAGTTTCACAGACGTATAATATATCTATTTATTTTTATTCATTTCATTTATTAATTCAAGTTCTTTCTTATTTATTCCTCTTTCCAGGTTGCAATCTTCCATATGCCCTTGTCATCCACAAATAGACCTATGGATAGTGTGAGTCTGGGACTCCCTCCCAGGATTGAGAGTCTGGGAGGGAGTCTGGGGAGTGCATGAGGATATGAGGGTCAGGATCCACCTTCTGGGTAGGAGACAGGAGGTGCAAGGGAGTGAATGGGAGTTCCACCCTCCCGACTAGTGAGAGAGGCCGTGCAGGGTGGCAGAGGGTGTGTGGGAGTGTAAGGTTTGGTGGGGGGTGGGTCCTGGTGGCACTGAGAGCGCGAGCTTGTGTGCCGGGGCGACCCTCCCTCACCTGCGAGTGTTTGGGTGTGAATGAGGATGAGTGGCTGGAAGGAGGGACCCTTGCCCCAGGAGCAAGGGAGTGGAGGCATCTGGGCCTACAGCCCCCAGGGATTATGCGGTGGGCTACTCTATCGAGGTGGTGACAGGTAGGGGACGATATGGCGGGAGCTGGAGGGTGGGCCATCTTCGGGGAAGACGCCCCCGGTGTGTGTTACCGGTGCCGTGTTCTGGCCCTCCTGGCTCATTCCCAGAGCCTGGTCAGCAGGTTCGTAGGGGCCCTGGCCTTCAGCTGCTGCTGCTTAATGCCAGGTCGGTTAACATCAAGGCCCCCCTCATATGTGACTTGATCACCGAGGAGGGGGCAGACCTGGCATGCATTACTGAGACCTGGCTGGGGCCCGAGGGGGGGGTGCCCCTCTCGGAAATGTGCCCAGCTGGGTTCTCAGTGTGGCACCAGCCGAGAGGCCAGGGCAGGGGAGGAGGGGTGGCTGTTGTGGTCCCAGAATCTCTAGTGGCCTTCAGGGACATTGCTCCACAAGTTTCTGGCTGTGAGACACTGTTTATTAGCTTGGGTGCCCGTGAACAGTTGGGAGTTCTGCTATTGTACCAGCCTCCCTGCTGCCTGGCAGCCTCCCTGCCTGAGCTGCTGGAGGCCATCTCAGGGCTGGTGGTGGAGTTCCCCAGGCTTATGGTTCTGGGGGACTTCATCCTACTGTCCCTGGGGCGGTCCTCAGAGGCGGCTCGGGAGTTCATGGCTACCATGACAGCCATGGGCCTGTCTCAAATTGTGCGGGACCCAACCCGAGACAGTGGCCACATGCCGGATTTGGTTTTCTTGTCGGAGCAATGGCAAAGTGATCTGAGGGGAGATCTACAGCTTTCCCCGTTGTCATGGTCAGATCACGTCCTGGTGACCCTGAGTTTCTCCTATACCACCCCCCTCTGCAGGGAGGCCGGATCCATGTGATTGGTCCTCCCCCGGCGCCTGATAGACCCGTCAGGGTTTCAGAAGGAGCTGGGGGATATTCCCATGGTTCTGCTGCATGGTCCAGCAGAGGCCTTGGCTTCTGCCTAGAATAGGGAAGCGGCCAGGGCCTTGGACAGGATCGCACCTATGCAGCCTCTCTTGCCACATCGGCCCCGACACTCCCCGTGGTTCACGGAGGAGTTGAGGGTGCCGAACGGGGTTAAGGGACATCTAGAGCGCCACTGGAGGAAAGCAAAGACCGAATCTGACCGAACACAGGTTAGAACCGCTATCAAGGCCTACCTTGTGGCAATAAGAGTGGCGAAGCACCTCTACTTCTCCACCCTTATTGCGTCCGCAGCCCTGTTTAGGATCACTAGGTCCCTCCTTGGTAAGGGGGATATGGAGGTTCATTTGCAGGGCCGTGCAGAGGAATTTTCAGAGCATCTGCAAGACAAAGTCACTCGGATTCGTTCCAAGTTAGACTCCGAGCGTGGGGCAGGGTCTGGGGAGACACCGAGGGACTCTTCTTACCCAGTTATCTGGGAATGGTTTGATCCTGTTGCTCCTGAGGAAGTGGACAGGATCCTGGGGACTGTGAAGGCCACCACTTGCCATCTGGACCCATGCCCCTCCTGGCTGGTGAAAGCAGCTTGGGAGGTAACGTGGTTGGATCCAGGCAATGGTTACTACATCCTTGCAGGAGGGAGTGTTTCCAGATGCTTTTAAGGAGGCATTGGTGCACCCCCTCCTCAAGAAACCCTCCCTGGATCCTACTGTGCTGGACAATTTTCGTCCAGTCTCCCACCTCCCCTTTTTGGGGAAGGTGGTTGAGAAAGTGGTGGCATCACAGCTCCAAAGGGATCTAGAGGAAACGAATTATTTGGATCCCTTCCAGTCAGGTTTCAGGCCCGGATATGGAATGTAAACGGCATTGGTCGCACTTATGGATGACCTCTGGCGGGTGCGGGATGGTTGAAGTGCGACCATCCGTGCTCTCCTTGATCTCTCAGCTGCTTTCGATACCGTCGACCACGGTATCCTGTCAGGACGGCTCAGGGAATTGGGGGTGGGCGGCACAGTCTTGTGCTGGTTCGCCTCCTTTCTCCGAGGCCAATCCCAATCGGTGGTGATAGGGAGCGAGAGGTCCCATCATCGGCCCCTCCTTTGTGGGGTGCCACAGGGTTCGGTTCTCTCTCTGCTCCTTTTCAACATCTACATGAAACCGCTGGGCGAGATCATCCGTCATCATGGGGTGAGGTATCATCAGTATGCTGATGATACGCAGCTATACATCTCCATCCCTGGGGAAGTAAGTGATGCCGTGGCCCCTTTCGCAGTGCCTGGAGGCTGTAAGGGTCTGGATGGGGAACAACAGGCTTCGGCTGAACCCTGATAAGACGGAATGGCTGTGGGTTAATGGCTCCTCTATATCCGGGATTTTGTCATCTTTGGTGCTGGATGGGGTGGCACTGCCCCAGACAGACCCAGTGCGTAATCTGGGGGTCCTCCTAGACTCACGGCTCCTGCTTGAAGAGCAGGTGGCAGCCGTGGCAAAGAGGGTCTTTGCACAACTTTGGGTTGTGCATCAGTTACGTCCTTTCCTGGATCGGGATGCCCTTCGAACAGTCACTCACGCCCTTGTTATCTCCCAGATAGACTACTGTAATGCGCTCTACATGGGGCTACCCTTGAAGAGTATCCGGAAGCTACAGCTAGTCCAGAATGCAGCTGCGTGGACTATTGTTGGAGCCCCAAGGAGGGCCCACGTAATGCCTCTGCTCCGCGAGCTGCATTGGGTGCCAATTTGCTTCCAGGTCCAATTCAAGGTGTTGGTTATCACCTTTAAAGCTCTACATGGCATGGGACCAGGTTATCTAAGGGACCGCCTCTCCCCTATGACTTCAACCCATCCCACCTGATCACACAGAGAGGGCATGCTTCGGACCCCCTCAGTGAAAGAACTTTGACTGGCAGGGTCCAGAAGACGGGCCTTCTCTGCCGTAGCCCCTGCTCTTTGGAACATTCTGCCCCAGGAGGTGTGATTAGCTCCCACACTCCTGGCCTTCCGTAAGGCTTTGAAGAACTGGTTCTGCCACCTGGCCTGGGGTGGGGAGGGATGGCTCAAGCATGGGGATGGCTAGCCCCATAGAGGCCTTCTGCCTGCAGCCTCAGATTTTTCATCCTCTTGGTCTCTCTTTCTTTTTAGTAATGTTTTTAATTAAGGTTTTATGTATTTATATATTTTATGTTTTTAATGTTTGTTGTGAATTGCCCAGAGTTCCCCCATTGGGGGGAGATGGGCGGTTGAAAAATTTAATAAAATAAAATAAAAAATAAATATTAAACTCTGCTGCCCATTGTGGCTTCAGACAGTCAAGACTTTAACATACAGTATCACTGTTTTGTAAGCTAGAAGTATAGACTAGCCTTAATCATAGCTGTGCTACATGCAGCATTCCCTGCTAATGGTAAGAATAGTACCAGTTCCCTATTTCTTTGATTACTGTAGCATCAGAGCAGCTACAGTACGTTACAATAAGGGGAACAAGAAAGGGTCTGAGTTAGTGTCAAAGGAAATAATGTGAGAAGGTGGAATGATATTCATGTGAGCAAACATCTGGGGAAACAAAGGAAAGGCACAGGGACTAATAAAACAGAATAACACCTAAAGGGAGAAGGCAGGCACTGGTAGACTATGTACCAGCGAGGCTTGCTTTCCCTACACAGACAGTCAGGCCTTATGATGGCCATTATCTTGGCTAAGCACCAGAGTGGTCCTGCTGCTAATACATAACAACTCAGATGGGAATTTCTGAAGTTGGCTTAAGAAACAGTTGGGAACAGCATGGAAGATAAGCAGACATTACAGAATTGCCCCAAGCCTAAAGGTTTGTACTTTGCTCTTATTTGTAGGAATTATCACACTCAGTTAGGAGATCTACAAATATCCTTTATTCTAACCTATTTATGCAAGAAATGTTAAGCAAACCCAAAAGAGTGAAGGGTAAATAGAAGTTGCAAAAAAGCATGTGCCCCTACAGTAGGTTGCTCATCAGTAAGTGATTTTCTAGTTTTGAAGGACTTTGTGGGTTTGTAATTTTTCATCCAAATCTTCCAAAAAATGCATGTTCTCCTGCATGTTCTCCTTCAGTACTCAGCAGTTCCATGGACACTGCAGTAAAGCGGCAACTGTGAAGTTCTAGATACCCACACATTTTTTTACAATATGTATAAACAGATGCTGCCAGATTTTCTGCCTCCAGACAGTTCTGCTAACACATAGGGCATTTTTAATAACGTGACATAGCACAATGGCCTAAAGTGAAAGAGTGATAATGACAACAATTGATTACACATCCAAACCCAGCAACTGAAATTCTTCCCACTTTGTTAACAGGATTGCTTAAAAACTGCCCATGTATAAAAACCAGCCACGTCAATGTATATTGTTATGCAAATGTGGAATCAGCTACTGTTTTCTGTAAATGTGCAAATGTGAAATCAGCTACTGATTTCTGTAAAATTAGAGGGAATTCCACTTGCACTGATGTTTAACTATTAAGATCAGATCCATCCCCTTATCAATTTCATAGGCCATTTCTATCCCCTCATGGTCCTTCCACCCATTTAGGACTTACTTACTTACTTACTTACTTACTTACTTACTTTATTTATTTATTTATTTATTTATTTATTTGGCTTGTATGCCGCCCATCTTCCCCACGGGTGACTCTGGGCGGCTCACAATAAAAAAGAAGAAATACAATTCTCTCCAAGATGGCTAAAAACTATAAATAATTTAAAAACATATTAAAAACACCCTAAACAACCTCCTCTAATTTTGGCCCTATAAAAATCTGTAAGATACTGGGGTGGGGGGCAACCCATCATCCCACCAGCCATCTCCACAGGTGCGGGCCCCCCTCTGGCCCCCAGGCCTTCTGGCAAAGCCAGGATTTAATACCTTTCCTGAAGGCCATGGAGGGGGCACACCGGACCTCAGGAGGCAGGATGTTCCATAGGGCGGGCGCTGCAGCAGAAAAGGCTCTCTGCCTAGACCCCACCAATCGAAATTCCCTGACCGGTGGGGTCTGCAACCTGCCCCTTCTGCTGGACCGAGTGGGACGGGCTGAAGTGACCAGGGTGAGGCGGTTCCTCAGATAACCTGGTCCTCTGCCATGAAAGGCTTTAAAGGTGATGACCAACACCTTGAATTGGACCCGGAAACAAACTGGTAACCAATGCAGCTCGCGCAACAGCGGTGTTATATGTGCCCTCCTAGGGGCATTAAGAACTGTCCGCGCCGCCGCATTCTGCACCAGCTGTAACTTCCGGATACTCTTCAAGGGTAGCCCCATGTAGAGTGCATTACAGTAGTTCAACCCAGAGGTGACCAGGGCATGAGTGACCGTGCGGAGGTCCCCCTGATCCAGGAAGGGGCGTAACTGCCGCACGACACGAAGTCGTGCAAAGGCCCTCCTGGCCACGACTGCCACCTGCTCTTCGAGCAGGAGTCGTGAGTCCAGGAGAACCCCCAAATTACGCACCGGGTCTGTCTGGGGTAGTGGAACCACGTCAAGAACCAAAGATGACAAAGTCCTAGATCTTGAGGCTCCCCGTATCCACAGCCACTCCGTCTTACCAGGGTTCAGCTGAAGCCTGTTGTCCCCCATCCAGGCCCCCACAGCCTCCAGGCACCGCAAAAGGGTAGTCACAGCATCACTTAAGGCACCTGGGATGGAGAGGTATAGTTGGAGTGATACCTCACTCCATGGCGCCGGATGATCTCACCCAGCGGCTTCATGTAGATATTAAATAGGAGCGGTGAAAGCACTGAACCCTGTGGCACCCCACGCAGTAGGGGCCGGGGGCTGGACCTCTCGCTCCCTATCAACACCGATTGGGTTCGGCCTTGGAGAAAGGAGCTGAACCAGCACAGCATTGTGCCACCCAACCCCAACTCCTGCCGCCGACCCAAAAGGATACCATGGTCGATGGTATTGAAAGCCGCCGAGAGGTCAAGAAGAGCAAGGATGGATGTACTACCCCCATCCCGCTCTCTCCAGAGATCATCTAAAAGTGCAACCAATGCTGTTTCTGTCCCATAACCAGGCCTGAATCCTTACTGATAGAGGTCCAGATAATCCGTTTCCTCCAGGATCCTCTGAAGCTGCCGCGCGACCACCTTTTCTACCACCTTCCCTAAAAAGGGGAGGTGGGAGACTGGACGAAAATTGTTCAGGAGGGTGGGGTCTAGCGACGGTTTCTTGAGGAGAGGGTGGACCAAAGCCTCTTTGAAAGGCTTCGGGAACACCCCCTCCTGCAAGGATGAATTAACCACCGCCAGGACCCACCCTAGGGTCACCTCCTTGGTGGATCTAACTAACCAGGAGGGACACGGATCTAAATCACAGGTAGTCGCACTGACAGCCCTGAGGACCCTGTCCACTTCCTCAGGGACAACAGGATCAAACCGCTCCCAGATAACTGGGCAAGAACGCTCCCTGGGCAACTCTTCTGGACCTACTCCACGCTTGGCTTCCAACTGAGAGTGGATCTGAGCAATTTTATCCATCAGGTGTTCAGCAAATTCCTCTGCACGACCCTGCAAGTAGTCCTCCGCCCCCCCTTTTCCCAGGAGGGCCCGGGTGACCCTAAACAGGGCTGCAGGGCGACACTCTGAGGATGCAATAAGAGCGGAGAAATATTGACGTTTCGCCGCCCTTACCGCCACTAGGTAGGCCTTAATAGCCGCTCTAACCTGTGTTCGGTCTGATTCGTCCCGAGTTTTCCGCCAGTGGCGCTCTAGACGTCTCTTAGCCCTTTTCAGCTCCCTCAACTCCTCCGTGAACCACGGGGAGCGCCGGGAGTGATGGGCCAAGAGAGGACGCACAGGCGCGATCCTGTCCAAGGCCCCAGCCGCCTCCTTATTCCAGGCTGCGGCCAGAGCCTCCGCTGGGCCATGCAGCAAGGCCTCAGGAACAACCCCCAGCTCCCTTTGGAACCCATGCGGGTCCATCAGTCGCCAGGGGCAGACCGTTCGAATAGGTCCCGCCTCCCTGCGGAGGGGGGCAGCACAGGAGAATCCTGCCGCCACCAGGGAGTGATCTGACCATGACAGGGGGGATAATGTAAAATCCCCCACCAGATCACGCTGCCACTGCTCTGACAAGAAAACCATGTCTGGGGTGTGACCACTGTCCTGGGTCGGGCCATCGATGACCTGGGATAGACCCATGGCTGCCATGGTAGCCATGAACTCCCGAGCCGCCTCTGAGGCCAACCCCAGGGATGGGAGATTAAAGTCCCCCAAGACCATAAGTCTGGGGAACTCCACTGCCAACCCTGAGATGGCCTCCAGCAGTTCAGGCAGGGAGGCTGCTATGCAGCAGGGAGGCTGGTACACCAGCAGCACTCCCAACTGATCCCGTGTGCCCAACCTCAGGAACAGGGTCTCACATCCAGCAACTTGTGGAGCAGGGCCCCTGAAGGCCAATAGGGATTCCCTGATGACTACTGCCACTCCCCCTCCCCTGCCCTGGGGTCTCGGCTGGTGCCACACCCTAAACCCGGCTGGACACAATCCCGAGAGGGCTACTCCCCCCTCTGGTGCCAGCCAGGTCTCAGTGATGCATGCCAGGTCAGCCTGCTCCTCCCCAATAAGGTCGTAAATAAGGAGGGCCTTATTATTGACTGACCTGGCATTCAGCAGCAACAGACGAAAGCCCAGGCCTCTGTAGGCCTGCTGACCAGGGTCTGGGCTTGAGCTCTGAGGGCCGGAACACGCCACCGGTATAACGCATCAGGGGCGTCTTCCCCTGAAACGGCCTGCCCTCTGGCTCCCGCCATACCGCCCCTTGCCCGCCCCTTTATACATGATAAACCATGTATTCAAGAGCATCTGAAAATGAACTAAAGACAAAAATAGGTTAAACAAATAAAAAATCATGTGCTTCAAAGGCAGAAAGCATGACATTCTTTTGCAGAGCTTCAATCTACCCTTGGCCTCTCACCCATACGTATGATATTAATGAGAACAACTGTGAGAACAACACTGGGCATTCTGCCTATTTCCTAGGATTACAGCCAGGATTCAACTCTGAACTGAATTTAAATTATAAGAATTCAGATTTTGAAAAATGTGGTAACTTTCTTTTGTCATATCCTAAGCCCCACCATTATCAAAACTAATGACAAATATTGAGCCAGTGGGAAAGGATTAAAATGTCTTCTAAGTTGATTAAAAACACACTACTTTTCATTTTAGAAATTCAGCATTGCCCACATTCTGCTTTTGACACAAATCAGTCAAGTGGCAATATTACAGAAATAGCATTTTCCATTTATTTGCTTCTCTTGCCTTATAAGTTTTTTTTTCTTCATTTTTAGTGATGTAATCTGATGCTGAATTTGGGCTTGTGAGCTCCAAGAGTGAAATGCAGTAGGGCTGTGCAAAGATCTGGATTTGATGGGCAAAATGTAATTGAGAGAATGCATGGATATGCATGTGGCACCTGTCAGGAACCTTTTAAAGTAGCTGCTTCTTTTCTTGGACTTCTGTTGCTGGGGTCTACAGCTGACAAGCAACCCCAGATGGAAACTCTGGGAAGTAGCTTCAGCATATCAGGAAACAACTGATTTGTATTTCTCATTGCCACCTGCACCTGCATATGAGAAACAACCAGCATTTCATTTTATTATGGTCACAAGACCAGCACTGCCAACAGCATACACATTCAATTAAAAGAAAATAAATAAATACAAAGTACAGAAATTAAAGCTGAATTAAAAGCAAAGGGATAAAAGCAGTGACAGAGCAATGACTGCATTCAGCTTTAAACAATAATTAACATTTGAAGGTAACAAACTGTAGCACAAAACCTAGCAACTTTGGAATTGTTCATCACACGTGTATCTACCAACAGATGAAATACATAAAAGCCCTGACAATTGTTTATCACACATGTATCTACCCACAGATGAAATACATAAAAGCCCTGGCAATACTAGTAATGAATATAGGCCTAGTATCATTATAGTAAGAGCAGTATAGAAAGATGTGAGCTTCTTATCTAAAGAGTAGAAATAATCACAGACTTGCACCCTATAGAACAAAATAAACTTTCAATAAAAATGTCTCTGATATCACTGCTCTGTGAGAATCACTGTGAATGACCCAATTCCAGCTTTAATGTATTTGCACATTTATTGTCCTCACATTGCTACCATGATTTTCTCTCATTTGTGATTCTCTCATTTTTCTCATCTCCTGCCCCGGAAATGGAAAAATCTGAGCTTAGATGCATCATAAATAATTCTTTAATAAGTAATTATCTCACTTCATTCTGTCAGCATGTTGAATAACATGGCTAGCAAATTCTGTTTCTGCTGGAGTCTTCCAGTTTTGTTGACCTTTCTTTTTTAAGGAAGGAAGGAAGGAATTTATGGGAAAATGCTGAAGCAATCCTCTGAATTATAAAGATTTCTCTACTGGAAAATCAAAAAGTATTCCAGAGTCCATGTCTATTTCTTATATTCACACCCAAAGTTCCATTTTTAATATGGGGTGCATTGCTTGTTTGTATAGCGCAGGGTTGATTTAGCTGTATATAATGTACTCTTTAATTCTTAGTTAAAAATGCCAACGATCTTGCAAAAAAGGGCTACAATGAACAGCCTCATGAAAGAAAGGAAAGAAACATCCAGTTTTTGCTTGATTTTTCTCCCTCATTCTCTGATTCCTTCAGTATTAATCTGTCATAAACAATAATTACACTTGAAAGGGTTATCAACATTTCCTTGCCAGAGAAAGGGGAGTCTGCCAATCACCCTGGTGTTTCAATAGATGACATTACTCCTTTGAAAAACATCCATGAGATATGCTCCTTAATGTTTCTTCCTCTACCTCAGCAGAGTTCTGGGGTGAGTGTTGCTTTAGCATCATCTTATTTACTGTATTATAGTCAAATCTTAGCTATATGTCTCTTACTACATCTGAAAAAGCCTGTACTAAGTCAAAGTCCAAAGGTCCAACAGAATTCAACAAGGCTCGCTGTTCTGTTTTATACAGTAGTTTCCCTGGCATAACGTTGCAATGCTGGCTTATGTTTTTCTATGTGCATTACAAAGGACTATATCTGTTGCAAATCTTGCCATCTAAATGAACTCAAAGTATCTTAAATATTTACTTCCTGTTTGCAAAGAAAAACTCCCTAAGGTTTCCATGTCAGATTTTTGTAATAAGGTATTTTGACTATGGATGTATCAAGTTTTCCAAGCAGTACATAATAAGTCGAGAGTAGATCTTCCCCCAGTTTCAGAGCATTGTACAGATATCTCCATTTAAGAACATAGAAGTGTTCTGCTTATTTTGATTTGCAGCAAAAAAAAAGTATTTGATTTGTAAAACTCTCACTTTTCCTTATATGTCTATAGATAAGAGAAAGCCCATAGCTGCTGGCATAACTGCATAAGAATTCATAAATATGATTCATCATTATTGTTATCCTTGAGTTTGATTTTGCCCAAAGATTTTACCTATATTCCTAACAACCTTCCCCCCTGCCCAAAAAGCATTTTTTCAGCTGGTATGTCTTATTAACAGCCTGCCCTCTATTTAGAACTAATGGCTGACATGCATTGATTTCTTCCCTGCTTTTATCGATTAGGCAGCTACTGAGCGTCCACATTCCACCAAAACATGCAAAGAGAAATGAGATAAAAACAGTTCAGAAACAAACCTTTATTCAGATAATGTGCCTGGGAAGGCCTGACTCCTTGTACCAAATCCACACTGAATCAGACAGGGCTCTGAGCTCTACTCAGCAGGGAGCTCAGTCTAGGAGGCTATATGGACACATCCATATAGTTTTCCTGGCAACAATATGGAAGTGATTTGCTATTTAAAAGAGGAAAATAGTTGTAGACGTCTCTTTGAAATTGTAAAATAGGTACTTCATAGAATAGATATATATTTACTCCCACTAGTTCTAAATGCTTGATAGGTTTCAGTATAATGACAAAATTATCTGTATCCCATTGCTCAGTCTCAGTTCCTGGCAGCGAAGGGCCTTTTCCACCTAAGAATTCCTCTGAAAATGTCTCCATCGTAGAATAGTATTGCACCAGTTGGCATTTGGAAAATGCTGGAAGGATTTCAGCATTTTCTAGCCAAATTACAAAATGTTTGGTTGCGTTGCTTGAACTTATGCAGGAAGGGGGTACCAAAAGTGGTTCCCTTTGCTTTTGTGATGGTCCACTTAGCTTCTATTTCTAATAGGTTAAAAGTGTATATAATTGTCTAAATTTGGGGGAAAATAGATTTAGCCCTTTCTCTTACCTTTTCTCTGTATTTTTTATGCTGGTTATTTAGTATGGTCAATAAACTTCTTAACTGCTATTAATAGAAACAAGCACCCTTATGCAGTAGCAAACATAAAAGCCTGTGTGATCATAAAAGTATGAGAAAACAGCATGAAACTTGCTAGCTAAAAGTTCCTGTCTAGTAAATTCATGCATAGTATTGTATGTAGTAAGATAAAGGGAGAGGAAAATTGAGAAAAAATAAAATTTGAAAAGGGGACAGAGATATTTGCAAAACTGCTTGTGACATTAGAATAATTCAAGAATGGGGGGAAAGACTATTAATATACAAATATGGGAAGTAATAAAAAAGGGGAGGAACTCTAGGTAAATTATAGGAAGAAGGCAGGATGATCAGAGAAATAAAATGTGTCACTAAAAACATTTGTAAGCCATAAATCCTATTGCATTCAATAGGACATGTAAGTTCACAAGAGTCTCCAAGAGTCAGCCAGAATTTATCACATAACATGAACTGAGCACTTGAGAAAGCCATATGAATGACAAGAAAAATTCTGCAGTGGATTATGACAAGAATTAGGAGCCAAAATTGACCTTTCAGACATGAAACCAAATTGGTGAACTGAAAAGCTGAAATGGTGTGTGAAAACTCTTAAAGGTCAGAAGTTCTATTCATTGGCAGATAGTGGTATGAACAGATGGTGTTAAGAGAACAATTATGGATGGAGTTTAATGTTTTCTCATTATTATTATTACTTCTTGGACTTATATATTGTTGAAGTCTCTTGCAAGTTTATTTTTAAAAATGGCAGCAATGTTTAACCCTTCATGTTACATTGCTGTATTCCTGTTCACTTCAGTGGAATTTCAGAAATGGAAAGGGCCACTGAAAAGCAACAAAAGCAATAAAATAATTGTATTGCCCCCCATCAGTACAGTTACTATTGTCAAATTCAGTTACAAGCATAGGTTCAACATATTTGTTAGCACTGTAAAAACTTAGATGCTGTTAGACCAGATTCCGACATTTGTTAGACCTGACAACATTTCTGCCCTGTTTTATTTATTTAGTCAATTAGTCAATCAATCAGTGAGGGATCCCTAAAATGTCCAGATTAAACCAATGTAACCATTTTACATTGCACACTTAATAGGCAAGTTAAAATAAAAATTATTAATTTTGTCTTTTTGTTTAATCTTAACCTTCATCTGTCCCATCTAATTCCTTTCTATCATAATTATTTGAAATAAAATGTAACAACACTGCTTGAAATCACCCCTTTTAAAAGACAATAATTTGATTCTCTCTTTAATCTGCATTTTAGATATATCCTGTAAAACTATCCTAGGTTTATGCTGATTTGGTTTAGCTTCTATTGAAATAACAGGATAAACACTCAGATCTGGGAATCTTTTCAAAGTAATCAAAAGCACATTACTAGCTTAAAGTTTTGTGGATATTATGAAAAGGTCCAGAAATATATTTTCTGAAATTGATTTGAGACCAGAAATTTAAATGGATTTCTGTCTTCATCATCTTGGTATTGTGAGATCACATTTTCTGGCCTTCTCTCTTTGAAAGCTAATGAAAGCTCCATCAATCAGCTGATTGTAGAATTACACTGCAGAATTACGCTGAGTGTGACCACTGTACTGTTTTCTATCTCAGAAATCTCTTTGCACCCTTCCATCTTTTTTGGAGTAACATATATTTTTGAGAAAAGAAAGATATTCTGTTCATTTCAGTCTTCTAGCTATTGACACCATAATTGTGTCAATATTAGAAGGCTAATATTCTTCACCTTAGTTCTTCTGAACTTCCTGGATGTGCCACCAAAGCAGTCTGCTCTTCTTGTTCCAGAGTTTATTATTACCTTTGGCTTTATTTTGGATTAATTATTGCAACCAAAGGCATCAAAATGATTTTTTTAAAAAAGGACATCATATGAATTCTGTTGACACTATAATTGGTTCTGATATTCACTGCTGTTCTCCACTGCAACCCTATGTGCCTCTTTACTACTGCTAAAGTCAGATTAGTAATCATTTTACTAACATCCATTCCACACTAGTGATTTCTATCAACTTTTAGAGTCATCCAGACATCACTGTGCCAAAAATTATTTATTTATTTATTCATTCATTCAATTTATGTAGCCGCCCATCTCAGACCAGTGACTCTGGGCGGCTAACAATAAAATCAATCAACATTAAAAACAGTACAAAATTAAATATAATATAAATGTAGGCAAGAGATCTTTAAAAAAGCATCGGTGGTAACACAACCATGAAATGGGGCCCTTCCCACATTCGGGGGCCCAGGCCAGGACATAAAGCCAGGTCTTCAAGGCCTTCTGAAAAGCCAGAAGGGTCGGGGCCATCCTAATCTCAGGAGGGAGGATGTTCCAGAGGGCAGGCACCACAGCAGAAAAGGCACGTCTCCAGGTCCCCGCCAGCTGACATTCCTTGGCTGATGGGACCCGGAGCATGCCCAACCTGCAGGACTGGATTGGACAGGTAGAAACAACTGGGAAAAGATGGTCCCTAAGGTAACCCAGTCCCAAGCCATGAAGGGCTTTATAGGTGACGACCAGCACCTTGAATTGCACCCAGAAACACACCGGCAACCAGTGCAGCTCCTGAAGCAGTGGTGTTATATGTGCCGAGTAGCCAACACTATTTACAACCCAGGCAGCTGCATTCTGTACCAGCTGAAGCTTCTGAATGCTCTTCAAGGGCAGCCCCATGTAGAGCATGTTGCAATCATCCAAACAGGAGGTCAGGAAGGCATGAGTGACAGTGAGTAGAGCCTCCCAATCCAGGAATGGACGCAACTGACGCACAACCCGGAGGTGTGCAAAGGTCCTCTTAGCCATGGCTGCTAGCTGCTCTTCCAGCAGGAGCTGTGAGTCTAAGAGAACCCCCAGATTGTGTACCAGGTCTGTCTGGGACAGAGCCACCTCATCCAGAACCAAAGATGGAAGAACCTTGGTACTGGAAGGCCCAAACACCCAAAGCCACTCAGTCTTGCTTGGGTTGAGCTGAAGCCCATTGCACCCCATCCAGGCCCCTACAGCCTTCAGGCACTGAGATAGGACATCCACAACATCACTCAGACAGCTCGGGGAAGAGATACAAAGCTGGGTGTCATCACCATATTGATTATACCTCACCCCAAACCGTCGGATCACCTCTCCCAGTGGCCTCATGTAGATGTTAAATAAGAGGGGCAAGAGAACCGAGCCCTGTGGCACCCCACACAGTAGGTGCTGTGGACTGGATCTCTCCCCTCCTATCAACAGCAGCTGGAACCAACCCTGGAGGAAGGAGGAGAACCAGCACAACACAGTGCCACCCACCCCCAACTCCCAAGGCTGGTCCAGAAGGATACCATGATCGATGGTATCAAAGGCCGCTGAAACATCAAGAAGAGCAAGGATGGAAGCACTGCCCCATCCCGCTCCTGCCAGAGGTCATCCAAGAGTGTGATCAATGCCATCTCAGTCCCATATCCTGGCCTGAATCCTGACTGAAAGGGGTCCAGATAATCCGCTTCATCCAGAACCCTTTGAAGCTGCCATGCGACCACTTTCTCAACAACCTTCCGTAAAAAGGGGAGGTTGGAGACTGGACAAAAACTATCCAGATTAGCTGGGTTGAGCAATGGCCCCTTGAGGAGGGGATGTACCACCACCTCCTTGAGAGCTGCCGGGGCCACCCCCTCCCTTAAAGAGGAATTAACCACTGCCCAGACCCAATTACATGTCCTCTCCCAGGCAGCCTTGACCAGCTAGGAGGGGCATGGATCTAACACAGAAGTTAGATGACAACAATGCATACAGCTTTATGTTACAGTACTTCAGCAATGACTAAATGATGCTGTGAAGATGCTGTAAATCAGTAATACAGAAATGAAAAATCATGGATCCTGCTTCACTTATTTATTTATTTATTTATTGGGTGGGGAGGAAATTATATAGCCACCCATCTTATGCATCGTAACCCTGGGCAGATCACAAATAAAATAAAATAATAAAAACATTAAAAATAACCAACAACACAGAAATTCCTGGCATCCCCAACCACAACACATCCCCACACATCCACAAGAATTTTTTTAATGGGCCCCAGCCTCATACTATCCCAATACTCGTGGGAAAAACCAAGTCTTTAAGGCTTTGGGGAAAGCTAAGAAGGTGAGGGCCTGCCAGATTTCAGGGGAAAGGGTGTTGCAGAGGGCAGGAGCAGCTACTGAGAAGGCGCACTGCCTAGGTCCCCTAGAGGGCAACAGAAGGGACCAGAAGCATGCCCACCCTATCAGATCTAGTGGAACAGGCAGATACCCTTAGAGCAGTGTTTCTCAACCGTGGGAACTTAAGATGTGTGGACTTCAACTCCCAGAATTCCTCAGCCAGCCGTGGTGGGGAGTTGAAGTTCACACATCTTAAAGTTCCCACGGTTGAGAAACACTGCCTTAGAGAGAGGCAGTCCCACAAATCACCTGGGCCTATGCCATTCAGGGCTTTATTGGTGATAACCAGTACCTTGACTGCACCTGTAATACAATAACAAGTGTATGGATTTGTTGCTATAATCAAAAGTTGGTGCATTCTGAACTTTATTGTGTGTTTCTTCTTCTAAGGTACAATTTACATGGAATAAGTCATGCTGACTTTCTAGATATGATAAAGGAGAATGCGTCCAGCCATGGGTAAATAATGTAGTAATTGCATTTGGAGGTGAAGAAACACACACAAACTCCTCTTAAGTGGGATGACACTTTCCATTATAAGACTTGTCTGTGTAGTAGAATTGGAGTACTTCCCCACTCTGATAACCTGCAGATGTGTTTAGATTTTAACTTCCAGAATTCCTAGCAAGAATGATCAGCTGACCTCCCTAGAGTATAACTGGGTTATCGAACAACATAGTAATGCAGTAAGCCAGGCCAATGTCTGTATATCAGATTCAGGGTTTCAGTGAATAAAACAAGTCGTCGTTTTAAGTAGAGTAATGATTTTAAATGAATCTTTCAGGTTTGAGTTTCAGATCCCATTGACGACTCAGCTGCAGATTGTTAGAGAAGGCTCTTACAGTACTTAAGCTTTGGTTGAATAAGCTTTGGTTTGTAAATTCTATTCACTCCATAAATAGTGGCCAACTGAGCCTGCACTTCTGAAACAAGAACTCCCTACAACTAGACAGAGGTTCAGGTTTTTTTCTCAGAATCAGAGAGAGGACTTCCCACATTTTGTAAGGGAACAAGGGAACTGCCTTGAGGAACAGCAGGAAGAACCACCACCAAGGCAATGCTCAGATAAAAGAGGACTGAGTCCGGGGGAGGAATGTAACCTGAGTAAACATCTCAGACAAGATCTTCCCTAGTTCTCATATAGATAAAGGGAGGGGGGGAAGTGTATTCAGACTTTCAAGATTCTGTTACTATAGCCTTACAATAAAAGTAGTACTGACTTACATGACATCGGATTCCTGGTCTGATCTACCTTGAAGGCCTGACACATCCAGACATGACACCAGGGACCATACTGGCTGGGAATTTTAGCAGTGGTATGACATCACACCCAAGATAGTCAGACAAGGAAAACTGGAACATGGTAATTTATTTATTTTTATATATATACATACATACATACATAAATGATGCTCTCAGATTTTGCTCAGTTCTTGAGAACTGCTTAGATTCTGACATCAGGTAACATCAGATACATGCTGTCACCATTAAAGGGGGAAAAATGAATGAAATAATTATTTCATTATAGGTTTGATAAATAATGAACTGAAGCAAAAGTACATAATCTTCGGGGGGGGGATGAAAACAGCAGTGACAGAATAGGAGAAAAGCAGGGCAAGAACACTAGAAGCTGTGGATCTCTTATTCTCATATTCACTCTCCTTGTTCCTCTTCTTCTGGCATGTGATAAGCTCAGAAGGAACACTCTGCTGAGCCAGTCCCTCAATAGTGTGTGTTCTTGCAGTTGAAGCTTGTGCAAAGCAATATGAGATAAGAAATTAAGGAAATCCAAACTTGGAGTTGGCATAAGTCTCATGTATAAACATAGTGCCAGTTTCAGTAATACTTTCCTCCAAATGAGTGCCTTTGGAGTGATTCCTGTGGAGACATACACTTGGAAAAATATTAGACTGAGATATTGATCAGCTATATTGATTTTTTTTTTCAAGGAGGACTGCCCAGTGGACTGGATTGTTTCTACTCCTATTTGCAGAATTGCACATCAGGAACAATAATGTTTTCGTGTATATAATTCCATAGTATCTTCCCCAATGCTCCCTCCTTAACAACAAATGCTGCATCAGAAGAGTTCATTGAATCATCCAATCAAGTCTGTCTAGTCTGAGGAGTGAAATCCAGACCCTAAATTCAGTCTTGAAATAGGCAACTTGGTATCTGCTCCCAAAGATAGTTCCTCCTCGGTCAAAGAGAAACTCCAAACACCCTGGACGCCTCTTGCTCCCCAGTGCATGCTTACCAGAAATTACTCAACAAGCATAAAAGAAAGGGGCCAAAGTTCAAGACTGCAGGCTCGAGAGCTGTTATTTTAAACAGCATTCCTCAGTTATGGAGTTGAAACCTGGGCAAACCAAATAACAGCAACAACAACAATAATAATAACAAAGATAGTACCAATAGTAATAGGCCCCTTGGGTGTAATCCCAAAACATCTGGAGCACCACTTGAACACTATCAGCATTGACAAAATCACCATCAGTCAATTGCAAAAACCAGCTTTACTTGGAACAGCTTATATCCTGCAACACCTTTAACACCATCAAACAACAACATCTGCCTATCCCAGGTCCTTTGGAAGGACTCGATAGGTGGACAAAAATGCCAAATCCAGTCTAAACATCTGGCTGACTGTGTGACCAACCATCATCATCATCATCATCATCATCATCATCATCAAAAATACATTTGGAGCTAGGAAACCAGAACAAGTTCCTTGCACTCAGTGGTCTATCCGTGATTCTGCACACATGGAACTTAATCACAGAGTCTGCTTCTCCTAAATCTAAACTTCTATTGCCTGCTTTTCCTTATCTGCATTTCTTGTAATGAATTATCCTCTTCATTTATCCTCTTCATCCCAGGCAATTGGCCCCCATTTTCCAGACTCTCTGTAAGCCTATCACCTGCGAATGGACCTAAGTAGAGCAGTTATGAAATGCCTCCTCCCAATTTTCCACTCTGTTTGCTTGGTGTGAATTGTAGGTGAATATTTGCCAATTTGGTGGGTGAGAATAAAACAATTCAAGGATACAGAAAACAGTATTTATGTACGGTGGTGATTTGATGCCTCCTTGTTCCTTATGAGAACTGATGTCTGCAGCTTTTGCACACAAAGATCTTGTGGTGGTACATGCTAGGACTGAAGGATGGCCTGATCTCCATCTCCCCTCATGCTATAATGCTCTGAATAATGTATCTTAGTTTCTAAGCACAGCAAAGAAAAGGTGTATATCCGACAACAACTTCTTGGAATGGCTAGCATCTCTGAGAAGAAAGTGGGATCAGAGAATATTGGGTCCATTTCAGTGGACCATATTTGCTTCTACTGCTTAATTTGGCAAACTGGGTAAGAGCATAACATCAGTTGTGAAAACCGGCAAGTCTAATTTTGAAACACAGAAATAGAAAGGAACAACAGCAGCTTTGAAAAGCACACCAGAATTTTGGGAAACATAGGCCCCTTGTAGCAGAAAGTGTGCTTATACTGAAAGTTTGCATTCTGAACCAGCATTTTTTAAATGGTAAAATTGTCTTATCTATTGTTTTTACTGATAACTTTACCATTACATCTCAGGGGAGAGAGTGAAGCTTATGTGCAGGGCTGTCCGCAGGGTGTGGTCAAAAAAGTCAAGATGGCAGTCACAGTGGTATGATTGAAACTCCACTTGTTTTTAATGTGTAAACATAAAAAAGAGGGAGAGCTTTGAGTGCACCATCCTAGCCATCATCTTTCCAGTACTTTTGTTCCTGGGATAGTGTATATTTCTAGAATTGTGTCTGTTCTAGAGGGTTGCAAGACATCCTTCTAAAATGAAGCTCCAGGGTGACCAGAGAAAGGTACATTTTAAGAGGAAGGAATAGAACTGTAAAAGAATAATCACAGTGACAAAGCCGTGCATCTCCTCCTTGTGGCATCACACCTTACAAAAAGAAAAGAACGTCAACTTCCAAATAGAGCAGATGCTGGTATGGTTCTTGTTGTTAGTGACACAAGAACACCAGCTTACATTTGTTGAGAAACAAGACCTGATTGATATCACTGCTTTCTTACTTAGTCTCCATTCCTTGATCTCCACCCCCACCCCCCTTTGGCAATTAGCAAAGAAAGTTTACTAAGATTACAGTAGATATAAGGGAGCTGATGTCATTGGTCAGCATGGCTTTGTTTACTTTAGGTGTCTCTATTATTTCAGTTTGACATAAAAGTTGTCCTCCTGCTGTCTTCAAAATGCTATCAAGCTCATAAGAGTTATCCTAAACCATAAATCCACCCAATTCAGATTTCTTCCATTTAACAGAATGTGTTGAACTAAAATCTCACCACAGGTATATTACCTTGTGTTCAAATGGATACTTTGTTACAGTAAAGCCAAACAGGCTTCTGTTGGCTTAATCTGTGTGATATACTGTATCTCCCAAACCAGGAGCAGCTTGATGAGTGTCAGAAGAATTAGAAATAGAGTGCTAGGCAGGGCGGAAATCTCTGCTCAGAGTTATTCATCCCTAAACTACACAATGCTTCTGTTCCGCTATATAGGCCATGACCTAGTACTCACATACATCTAAGCTCATTCACAGATAAACAGAGGCTTCAGCAGAACTGTTTTAGGTAAGTCTAGAGGGCATCCAATGATGATGAGATGTAAAGTTTCAAGCCAGAATGTTGCAAAACTATGCATTACAATGCAAAAATACGTTATGGTATTCCAATCATCTCCCTCTCTTTCTCTGATCCAGGAAAAACAACAACAAATGAAAGTAGAGTTTTGTACTGGTATGATGACAATCAGAGGATCTGTTTAATCCTTTCCGTCTGCTGTTTTCTCATTCAGGTACCTCCCCCTCCCATAACCAGATTCTTCTCCTTGCTGGATTCAGACATGTGTCTGCAGTTCTCTTTTGCCTTGTTATTGTTGTTAAATATATTTTATGCTACTTCTCTTTTAAAACATGAGGACAATAGTCTTCCTACACAATACTGAGAGACAGGATGAAAAACAGATGAAGTAGAACCACAGCCACTTCATCACTTCCTATTATTAAAACAAAATTGGGGCACAGTTAAATGAGTTTTCCTTTAACTGGTCTATGATGCAAGGTTTGGCATACAATAGGTTCACCTTTCTGCTTATCCCTAGCCCGAAACAGAAATGGTATGAGGCACAGAGTTTACTTGCTCTCTCTATATAATCAACTTCCAATTGTACTTTTAATGTACCATTTTCTTCCATAGGAATCATTTGGCACTTCTACCAAGAGAAGGTAAAATTATGTCCAGGACCACTGTCTAGAATTACATTAATGGAGGAAGAAGGATGGATTTTTTTTTTAATCATAACTTTCTTAGGAATCTAGGTATATTCGATTTTTTTTCCAGCAGTCCTGTGAAAAATAAATTGGAAAAGGTCCTTTACAAGGCTAGCTATTAGAAACACTTTGAAAATACAGAATGTGGTTTTCTGCCTAGAATTACTTAGGTGATTGAGATGACATATACAGTAAATAGATAGAGATAGATAGATGGTTAGATAGATAGAAGACAGACAGACAGGTGGCTTCTACCTTAGAAAGAAGCTGTTGTGATGATATCATTTGGGTGCATTGATCAAGTGTAGTTCATTATTTATTTGCAATAATTATATGCTGTCACTTCCCAGGTTCAGGTATCTGAAGGTTCAGGAAGTAACAAGGACACAAGCTTTATAGGTAATAATACCTTGAATTTGTGGAGGAAATTTTAATTTCTATTGTTCTATATGGGTCCCACATGCTCATACCTACAGGTCATCAGTGGTTCTTGAATATCTCTGCCTTTGCTTGCCTGTTTAATGTAAAGGTCAACGTATCTAGCCACAATAGCTTTGATTGCTAAGCCATCTTTCCTGTATACATGCCATGATTACTCCCTCATGACATATATCCTCCTGGAGTTGTAACCTTTGTTACTGAACAGCCTTTGATTCACAAACTCTGTATCTCCATAAGTGGAACATTGCAAAGATACTTAGAATGGATATATTTATAAATCTCCCTGTTCAAAGTGGGATGCGGGATCAAAGAGCCAGTTTGGTCTAGCGGTTAAGGCACTAGGCTAGAAACCAGGAGTCTGTGAGTTCTAGTCTGCCCTAGGCATGAAAGGCAGCTGGGTGACTTTGGGCCAGTCACTCTCTCTCAGCCCAACTCACCTCACAGGGTTGTTGTTGTGGGGAAAATAGGAGGAGTAAGGAGTATTAGATATGTTCACTGCCTTGAGTTATTTATAAAAATAATAAAGGCAGGGGGAAAAAATCTAAATAAAAAATCTAAAATTTAACAATTATCTGATTGACGTTTACACTTCTCAAAGATTAAGCATTCTGAATTGTCTTCAAGGACAGCCCATTTAAAGTGAGTTGCAGTGATCTAGTTGCAAGGTGACAAAGGTATAAATTACTATTGCCACAATTTCCTGATCCAGAAAAGGCTACATCTAGTGCACCACTGCAAAAGCACTCCTGATCATAGGAGCCATGAGTCCAGAATGACCCCCTGAAAAAAGTTGTGGGCTTGCTTTTTCAGGGGTACTGTAGTGCCACTGCATCCAGAGGTTGAAATGGAGGAATTCTGGAATATAAGGCTTCTGAACAAGCAGTATCTTCATCTTGCTAGTATTCATCCCAAGCTTGTTCCATTCCATCCAGTTCCTCACAGCCTCCAGGCACTAGTCAAGCTTTCCACTGTCTCTGTAATACAACATTGGGTAGACATATAAAGATGGTTATCAGCAGCATACTGATAATACTTCACCACGAGTTGACAGATGATCTCTCCCAGCAGTTTCATGTAGATATTTAACAAAACTGGGGAGACAGTGAAGCCCCAAGGCACTCCACACTAAAATGTCCAAGGGTTCAACCTCTACTCCCTCACCAACACTGATTGGGACTCAAGCAGTGAGTGTTGCTCAAGCAGGAGCAGAACCATTACAAAACAGTGTTCCCATCAGCCACCTAACAAAACTGCACAAGAAATACTGCTACTCTATTGATGTAGTATTTTGCAGACAGGTCACAGTGCCCTATAAGGAGATTTTCCACCCAATTATTCCCCAACAAGAAATAGGTAACCCTAAACAAGGCATTGGCTTTCAACCTGTAAGGCAGCTGGGGCAGATCCTCTTAATTTGTCTTCCTCAATGAAGGTCAACAGAGCCATGTGTCCCCCTATGCACATCAGCCCTATGATAATTTGTGATGAGCCCCCAGTTGTCATGAAATCTATGAAATCCTGAACTGACCCTGTTCTCTGACCAAGGTATCAAGATTAAAGATCCCCTGCACCAAAAGCTGGGGGGTCCACCACTAACCTGGACAGGCAGCCTTATTAAGGATGTTGATGTAGTACACCAACAGCATCTTTAGCTTATCCCTGGCATCCAACTCCACATACAGAATCTCACATCCAGCCACCTGTGGAGTGGGACAACTGGCCACCATCAAATTTAATGATTAAACATAGTGTTTGATCATTATATGGGTAATCCTTGAAAACTTTATCAATTTAAGAGCATAAAAATAATCTTAAGAATGATGAATATTTCTCATATTGTAAATTAACCTGGCAGGCAAGTCATTTATCTTCCACATACTGATTAATGGAGATCAGATCTTTGAATGATTGTTTAACCAAACCTGCTCAGCCTTTAAAAAGAGAATGAGAGAGAACAAGAAAGGCTAAAAGCGCTATGAAAATGTAGTGCATCTCAATCTCTTCTACAAATTCAACTTCCCCATACATTTTTCTGACAAAATTGCACTGGCCTTTCCAGTCTATCCAGTCTTCTGATGTATGAAATTGTTTAGAGGTAAATAAGATTGGTTGGATCAGAAAGCAGATGAGAGTCACATTGTGTCTTTTATTGTTATATTAATTAGCAATTATGTGTTTTACAGTTTTCAAGTATTTCTTGGATCCATTGTTAACTACTTACAATTGACAAAGAGACCAAAAACGCACTGAACTATTGCAGGGGTTTATTTGTTAAATGTTTTATAACCTAATGGATAGTAGTAGTAGAATCCATGTTTAACAAAGAAATCTGAATGCTGGAATTCCACAGTACCTTAAATAAAGTACTTTGCAACATAGCACCTACTGTTCAGACAGCATGCCAAATCTTAACATGGATAAAAAAAGAAATGCAACTATTGTGTTCACCTAACTTGCTATGAACAAACAAATAAACTTCAGTAGGCTTTAACTTGGCAGTAAACACAATACACTGAACGACAATCAATCCAATGTCATTTTATCCTAATATATTAACGTAGTTAAAAATTAGAATAAATTCCATGGCTTTAAAGAGGGAGGGCCTTAACTACTTCATGGAGGATCATTTTAGTCATGATCTCTTATGCTACATCCAGATTCACTAGCACGTATACTGAAGTTACCATATACTGATGACTTACAATGGGAGTGAGCTATTACCCTCATATTTTACTTATGGGATTTCCAAGGGTATTGGACAGGCCACTTCAGAAAACAAAAGTAATGGATTTGGTCTGATCCAGCAGAATTATTCTTATGTCCTTATGCAGTCTCTCTCTCCCCTCTCCAAGAATTTAAAGGTGTTTGAGATACAATATTCTCTCTCTCTTTTTTTTTTTTGGTCTTCTTTTTCTACACTCCACAGAGAGAACATATCCCAATCTGGGTTCTCGCAAGAACCTTCAAAAGTGAAACATAAGACAGATTCATCTCCAGCTACTAAAGAAGGAATAAAACAACAAGTATTGAGCAACAGTACCTATCTCTCCTTTTTCCCCCCCTCTGTAACACACATTGAAGAATAATAAGTATTGATTTTTCTTGCTTTTATTTTGTTTTGTTAACACACATAATGCGCTATATGTTTCTCCATTTCATTTTCACTGTCTTCTAGTTGAAGTTTTTTGCTCATTTAATTGTGATGTGACAATTGCATTTAGAGCATTAGGCATGTTTGGCTGGAGTGCAAATAAAGGGGGATAGAGGCGGGGAGGATCCAGTTATGCTTCTCTCCGAGCTCCTGAAACCTATGGGAGAGATAATTTCAGGGACTGGGAGAAGAGGAGTGAAAATGGAAAAGGACAAGCAGGAAGGCTAATAGCCCCGCCCTTCCTGCTTCTGATAGCTAGGACAATTATTCTCACTTACAGATGCTGGCGAAGAGGATCTAGGAAGTGAAAGATTCCCCTCATCCCCACCCCACCCCAATCTCCAGTGCCTCCTCAGTTTTCCCGGCAGCACCCCGGGCAGAGAGGTAACGGAGCTGTTCTTCAGCACCGCGGAGTGATCAGTGCAGGGGAGCTGTCCATTTCAGCACCACCACGTTAATGCAGTAGGTGGAGAGCGGAACTCACAAGGAAAGCGAGGCGAGAGACACCGACGGGCAGCGTATCCTGCAGCAAGCCTTTCTGGTTTCCTTATCTTCAGAAGCTTTGCAGAGAGGGGGGAGGAAGGGAAAATCCATCTCAAAAATCCATCTGGCAGAAATTCCCCCTCCCCTGCCCAACTGTTAGCTACTACCACTCCTGAAGCTCACCACCTCAAAAAAAAAAAAAAAAAAAAAAGTAACAACTGCTTCTCTACCACTGCCTTGGAGGAACAGCCATGGAAGGCAAATCCTCAGCACCTGTTCAGTTGAAAGCAAGGGCTTACAAGAAACTGGCAAGTCTGGCTCGGTGGTAAAAAGAAAAGCAAAAGAAAAGCAAAACGGGGACAGAGAAGAAAAGAATTGAAACAAAAACCAGCAAACAAGCAAAGTAAAGGGGGAAAATCCAAGGAATATACGCTGGAGAAGGAAAGGATTGTTCATGGCGCAGGCTGCAGAGCTAAGCAAGAAGACTGAAGGTTGCATCTCTACTCTTACAGTCTCTAACTGTCTAGGTCCAGATAATGAGCGAGTGTGTTGAGAATGCTGCTTCGGTTGCCGCTGCTGCTGCTGCTGCTGCTGCTCCCCTGTTCACTGTGGAAGCCATCTCCAAATTAGCCATCACATATGGAAACTGGAGACCAGAATTTTAGAAAAAGGGATTAAGGCATCTCATTTTGGGGGGAGGGTTGCCTATTTTCTTTCTTATTTTCTTTATAATATTATATATAATATTAACAACTGGAACATTTTTTTTTCCTTTTGAAAATCAAGCCTCTTCTGTGTGATTTTTTTTTCATTTACACTGATTCTGTGGGCTTTCTTACCTCTTTTTTTATATATAGATTTCTCTCTATTGATCTCAAATAGTTATTATTGTTATTAAGATTATCATTTATTTTACTAACATTATACACACACACACACACACACACACACACACAAACAGCCCAAGAATCAGAAAGCAGTTGGGTATTTGTATAATGAAGAATTATGGGGCTCTTTGACAGAGGTGTTCAGATGCTTTTAACCACCGTTGGTGCTTTCGCTGCCTTCAGCCTCATGACCATAGCTGTGGGAACCGATTACTGGCTTTACTCCAGAGGGGTTTGCAAGATGAAAGGAACCGGAGAGAATGAAACCAGCAAAAAGAATGAAGAAGTCATGACCCATTCTGGATTATGGAGAACCTGCTGCTTGGAAGGTATTTAAATCTAGATCTCCTCAATCCCCTCATCTTTCCTCCCCCAATACTCCCCATTCCACCATTTTATCACTTCAACCCCAACCACAAGGAAAGCAGGGTGTTTGATTTAGTTTCAGAAGAGAAACAGTCAAGTTGTCAATATTAAGCAGACACGTTCCCGTTATGCCCCCCCCCCGCCCCTCCATTTGCCTCCTTATGCCCCAAAATGCCTGCTAATTTCTGGTTTCTGTTGAGTTCCTTTTTAGAATGCAAGTCAAAGGTTGCATAATTGGCATGGGCTGTTGGCTTTACAATAACAGAGGAAAATAACTGGTCTCCTTTTTTGAATTGGGTAGCTGAAGTCTGGGATAGGAAAACCGAAGAAAGAAAAGCAAACTTCCTATCTAGCTGATTTTCTTTGCAGCCACGAATATTCTTAAAGTCATACTCCACCGTAGATTTTGTTATGTCTAGGAGGTTGTCTCATTTGGTAAGCTCAAATGTCCCTCGTTGTCTTGGTCCAGAAGAGTTTCTTTTTTAAGCAATGGGAGGGGGAGCTTTCATAATGGTCTCCAGGCAACCAACGTATAGTTTGGGATGTATGTGGTTTTGTTTGCTCTCCTTTCAAGAACTTGGGGCTGGGGAAGAGAATTTGTATGCTCAAATCTCCAAATGAACAAGTGGTGGAAACAGGAAGGGTGAACACCCTTTCTAACTCTCTCCTCTCCTCCTCTAGTGGGAAAGTGAAGGAGAACATGCCAAGCCTGCTCCCACCCGAGTGATATGCCGGGATGGCAGCTGGAGGAGCCCCACGGCAACTAGCTTCTGAACAATCAGGCACTGGGAAGAGGCGAGGATCTCAGGGGTATCAGTGTGCAAGAGATTATGGTGATGATGATGATGCGCAGAGCCACGGAGGGGGAAGTGGATTGTTCAGATTCTCCATAGTGTTGGGGTGCTGGATGGATAGGAATTCATAATATCCCCGTGCTGTTTAAGATTAGAAACTAGCTTGGGGAAGGGGACAGAGTGGACACGCGCGTACAAGCTTGTGTTGTGTCCCCGCCTCAAAAGCGAGCTAGTCCTGCTAGCTGCCAGTGATGCCTGGGCTGGGGACGGGAAACGTATCCCGCAAGATCGTAAAGAGGGATCGTCTGTAGAAACAGGAACTGGAACATAAAATGTGCCGATCTGCCCTCGCCCCAGCTCCCCAGTCCCTAAAAAAAGAAAGGAGAAGAGAGAAAGCAAGCGCTGCTCTTTGGAAATGATTGTAGCCAGAAAGGAGAGCGACTTCCACCCTCCTTCCGCCCCCCCCCCCGCCCCCCGCCCCGCGCGCCGTTCTTGGTGCAAATGGTTGAGTGATGGCTGAACATGTTTTGAATAGCTAAGTGACTTCATTGAGCGATGGTCTGTTTGACGCATACTGCATTTGGTGCCCTTTCTCTCTCCAAGCCGCTGCCTTTTAACATATTCTGCAGAGGACCTTCCGCCTGGATATCTTCAAGCCAGGGGTAGGGGGTGGGGAAGCAAAAGCAGCCAATTAATCGAGGGTGTTTCAAATACACCCCCGGGGGCGCGCGTCCACCTCTAGGGGAGCGAGATTATACGTTCCAATATTTATCCATCCAGCCATCCCAACAGCCTATCAGGCGCGAAATGAAAGCTTGATATGACCGCTTGATGAAAGAATGCTGTCCGCTAGAAAGCTCAAGAAAAGGGGCTTGGAGGAGGAGGCCTGGGGGCGAGGAAGGAGAAAAGCCCCTTCTTCGGTGTCCTTCTCTGGGATTTGGGGCTTTTAGGCAGTGTCTGATGGGGGAGAGAGCTGGAAGCAGTCTGGAAGGAGCCAAGCCACCCTTAACAGAAATGTCGGGGGGAGGGGGCTGTTGCCGTATATTGTGATTGTGCGATTGTGCTTCTAGATTCTCGGGCACGTACCTCTGGCTCCAGGACATTTGGCGCGGAGCGGGGAGGTGAGGAGGCGGGGTGTCAAGGAGGAGAGCCGGGTCCTTTCTCCTTTCGCCCATTTTTGCACGAGTCTCTCTTCCCCACTCCTTCTCCTTCTCCTCCTCCTCCTCCTCCTCCCCCACCCCCCACCCCCGCTCGCCTGGGCTGTGATCACCCGGAGATTAAAAAGGCAAGGACGTTTTAATTAAAAGCTCCTAATTGTCCCCATCTCAAGACGCGTCGCGTCACCAGCCTCTTGAATTCGGTGGCTTGCGTGCGTGCGCCTGTTCTTAACCGACTTCGGGCTCTGTGCGCGCTTCATTCTAGCTCAGCAAAATGGGTGTGAGATGTACGAGCAACAGCCTTGCCTCTGGGCCTACCCGGTGCTTCCCCGCTCCCCTGGACTGGGGAACTATTTTACACGAGCGCGACCGCACGCCACCCCGCAGTCTCATTTCTTTGCATCCCGGGTTGAGCGAGCGAACGAGCGAGGCATGGAAGCTGCTTTACTCACGACTCTTCTTCCCCAACTCAGTTTCCTTAAGACGCTGGGAAATAAGCAGGCGGGCGCCCCCTCCGCCTGTTGCTCGCCCATTCCCCAAAACAGTGCCTGGGGAGAGTGTGGCCCGGCGCCAGCTCGGGGGTCAGTGAGCTTCTCGGCTTTTGACTTGCTCCTGGCTCTGCGCAACTCGCCTGAGATCCGAGTGGATCCCCAGACCTAGTTGCCCCAAACGGGCCGGCCGCCGCAGGACTGTGGTTTTAACTCAGCGCCTGACCCCAGAAGAAAAACCTCGGGGCTATTTCTGATCTCTCACCCTTCAGTTATGCGGTGGGTCTCCCCCGAGAAATTCTTGTCTTATGTTCTGAAGAGGGGGGAAAGAGACTATTCGGAAATTTCCCTTCCACCCGGTTGAAGTTGATCACCGGGGAGGGAAGGATCATTCAGCGCCTCTGCCTCCTGCCAAGATTTGATTGATAAACTATTTGGCTGGATTCACACAACACACTAGATAGACCTTAATGGAGTGTGCTTTCAGAACCCAGACTTGATCTTGTATATGAACTAAACCGTCATCTTAAACCACAATGTGATTTATTTGTCTGGCCATAGCATGTGAACATCAGAATTGTGCTTTGTTAACCCAGGTCTAGGCTTTGTGTGAACTTAGCTCAACTCTTTGTGCACAGGTGGCCTGGTTCATACAATACATACATATGTTAAATACATACAATGTGTTTCTTTGATTTTGGATGAGTGTGAACCAAATCACTGTAGTCTGCAAACTTAGTGGTAGTTTGGTGGGTTGTTTGAACCCAGATAATTGTGGTTTATTGAGAAAAACGTGATTAAACTTCATTTTCATTGTATCTGAAGGAATACTGAAATGACTTCTTCAAGTTGGGACTTCATTTTTTAAAGGTAGCTTTTGTTAATAGAGTTTGTAGTCCCTGGCAAGAGGAATTTTAGAACTGAATTAATTTCTGTGGTTTTAGGGAAGGATCTATTTTCCTCTGAAAGTGTGAATACACACACACACACACACACACACACACACCTATATAAGGTACAACTCTTGCTGGATCTTTCTTTTTTAAAAAGCTGTAAGGATCATGCTTGTGTTAAAATATGGGATAGGAGTTTGTGGCTAGCCATTGAGGTCCGCATTTCCCCTCAACATTAGCATTTTGCCTTCTAATATAAAGCTAATTATTTTGCACAGTAAAACCATCTTCCAAGTGGACTTTTGTTAAATAATGTTCAAATCCATTTAGGACAGAAAAACAGCTTATGGATGTAAAAAATCCATCAGGTTCTTTAGTTGTTTTCTCCCTCCTGAGTACACACATACATACAGAGTCATACTTTTGTTCTTCATTCACTGAGGAAAAGGCAGGGTTTCAACTGCTAAAATAACACATCTTCCTAGCAATATTTCCAGCCTGGAAAAAAATAAAATTCTTTTGCTCATACCCCCCCCCCCAACAATCCATAACCATTGATGAGGATGCAATACTACTTCCTTGACTGTTAACTGAGGCTAGCTAATTTTCAGAGTGATTTACTGTGGTGTTTAGATAGCAAAGGAAAGAAAAACGTATGTGTCCTCCCCACCCCCCAAAAGCTGCCTAAGCTAAGGTGAACTCTGGCTGGCCCTAGTGGGCTTCCAACTCAGATGAATGAGGACCGGATTGATTAATAATACTAATTAATAATGACATCAATCTGTTCTCATTGTTTTCTGCTTTTACAGCAGCAGTCTTTCAGAAGTAACCCTAATCAGACAGGATGGATTTATTACTCTTTTTCTTTTCTTTGTAAAACATACTCAACAGGAGTATGACTGTCCCTATCCAATATTATATGTCACCTCAATATTATACTGTGGGACCCACTGAAATGGGATTTGCAGGGCAGTCAAGCAGGGTCTAACATCCTTCTGGGTCAAGCTGCGGTGTTCAATTTGATACTGAATGTAGCGTTAGAAGCAATTTTATCTAGCCCCTAATGGTCCTCTTAAAAAAACAATACCATATAGTAGAAACTACTAGAGCCCACAATTTTATGTATAAGAACGCATATTTGTATCAAAGTTTTTCAAAATTATGTTATATTTCCTTTTTGGGCTCTGAATGTAACATCTATATATTTGTATGTAATGTTCTGGTTCAGCACATGTGCTCCATGAAGACAGGCTGCCCATATTATAGTTGGTCGCACAGTCAGCCAGATGTTTAGACTGGATTTCGCATTTTTATCTACCTATCAAGTCTTTCCCAAGGACTGGGATAGGCAGATGTTTAATTGTGTTAAAGGTATCTTCACAGGATGTAAGCTGTTCCAAGTAAAGCTACTTTTTGCAATTGACTGATGGTGATTTTGTCAACGCTGATGGTCTTCAAGTGGTACTCCAGATGTTTTGGGATTGTACCCAAGGCACCTATAACTATTGGTACTATCTTTGCTTTCTTTTTCCACAGTCGTTTTATTTCTATTTGCAGGTCTTTGTATTTTGTGATTTTCTCCAGTTCTTTCTCTTCTGTTCTTTCTATTGCAATGTCCACTATCCAGACTTTTTAAATCTTTCTTACCAACAGTTGTTAAGTCTATCCAGACTTTTTTTATCTTTCTTATCAAGAAAGACAAAAAAGTCTGGATAGTGAAGGATATGTCTGGATACCATCCATGAAGATAGGCTACCCTGATTATGGTTATAATTATGATCCCAACTTTTTTATATATATAACTCAAGGCAGCAAACATACCTAGTACTCCTATTTTCCCCACAACAACAACTTTGTGACGTACAGTAGATTGGGCTGAGAGAGAATGACTGGCCCAAAGCTGACTTTCATGCCTAAGGCAGGCCTAGAACTCACAGTCTGCTGGTTTCCAGGCCAGCACCTTACCCCAAAGCTGCTTGGTCAAGGATAGAAAAGAATGTTCAGGAATGTATAATTCTCAATGAAGAAATTGCAACATTTAATCCTTTCACTAATTTTTTTCACCTAATCAAAACTCCAAATTGCTTTTCCACCTGTACATTCAAAAACAACCTACCCAAGACTCACTCAAACCATCAAGCGGGTCTCTGGGATATTTTTTTAGTATATATATATATCCTTAAATATTTTAGGATATATTTTAGGAGATAGATAGATAGATAGATAGATAGATAGATAGATAGATAGATAGATAGATAGATAGATAGATAAAGCTCTACCTGGAGATGCTGTGGATAAAATAGAGATCTTTGGCTTGTAAAGCAAACTGAACCACAGCAAACTGGTTTTTGTTTTTTTTTTAATGCCAGATGATAATAACTTTATAGTAGATATTCAATATTTGGAGAACAGTCTTGTAGCAAATATGCTCTTTCCCTCTGCCCATGCCCAAAGGACAGAATGAGAACCACTCCCAGTCCAAAAAGTATCTGATTTAGAAACTCTCAGGAGAAAAGGCTGAGTAAGAGATTATTTCAAAGGCAGTTACCTTGATCTTTCAGGACAGGTTTAATCACAGCTCCTTATGAAAATATGTGAGGGGAAAAATCTTTTAAAATTACTGAAGTAATTATGATTACTGATTACAGAGCAGATATACAGAAAATACTGAGAGCTATTATCATCTGTATGAGTGCCCTATGATTTTCTTACAAGTGAACATGGTTAGAGTTGACCAGATAGGGAGGTTAGAAACGTATGTCCAAAGCAGCTTTCAACTCAAGTACAGCCCAAGAACGTAGGTAGGAATTCTGGGAACTGCAATCCCAACAATTCTGGAGGGCGCCAGGTTGAAAAAGGTTGCTACAAAGTCTTACCTAGGTGTAAGTTCAGCTGGATTCAAGAAGCCTTACTTCCAAGTAAGCTTTTAGCTTTTTGCTGCAGCAGATTAATTTTCTGTACTGGGTCTAGGAAAGGATCATTTCAATTTTTAATTGCTCATTTTGCATGTCAAGCAAATGAAATCTGCAGCCTTGCTTCTGCCACGCTATTTGTTCTTGCAGAAATTGTTTTTTCCTCTGATGGCCATTTCTCACTAGCTTCTACCTATTAATTTTGATTAATGTTAGATCTGAGCTTCTCATAAGTAGGTGCTAATGTGGTCCTCCTCTACAGAGATCCAGAAATAAAAAAAGATCGCTTTGTGCCTTATGAAGCAAGTAGGAATAAATGTGATTTTCTTTCACTTTTTGGTTATAGGCTTTGTCATATCATTGCTATCAAAGAAAGATTGGTTATCAAGACCTGTATATACAGTAAGCAGAGGACAGAAAGAACAATCTACTAAGAGGAAGTATGGGGGATGCAAAGGAGATTAGACATCACAGGTGGGTTGCCTAGAGTGATGACAAGAAGTTGAATGCAGAATCTGATGTTGAAAAGAAATGCCATCTAGGAAATCCTTTTTTTCTTTTTTCTTTTCTTTTTTCTTTTCTTTTCTTTTCTTCTCTTTCTCTTTCTTTTTCTTTTTGAAGAATGCTAACAAACTTCTTGCTTCCCCTTTGTGGAAGTGTCATTTTGACCCTCACCAAAGCCAGGTCTTGACAGAAATTGAGGTTGAAGGTAGGCAGCTGTTAGCTTCTTTCTCTCTTTTCTCACATTACTGGGACCAAACCCCTATTAGTCTCCCATCTTTTTCTGCCACCTTCATCTCCTGCCTCTGTTACCTGTGTTTTACACACACACACACACACTCAGGCCCCTATGTAATTCTGCCATTATCCTTCAGCCTCATCCTGTTCTCAGTTTTCCAATTGCTTTTATATTAATCAGTCATCAGCATTTTTTTCTGAAAGACACCAGTTGTGACTGGCAATGGGCGTGCTGTTCCAGTTTTGGAGCCTGCTGTGCTTGGCTTCCTCAGTTTTGCCAGCCCCAAACACCTGCGAATAGTGCTAAGACTTGCACAGCTCTGCTCCTGAACATCCAGGTGGATTTATAATACAACCTGCTGTTCCAGCCTGAGATTTCCTCTGAGTGCAACATTGTTAATTGCTGTGGATGAAGGCAGGATGGTTGTAACTTTGCTGCATACAGCACTGTGTTGCACACAGAGCAGCAAGCAACTGCTGAGCACACTATACACGCCAATGGCTTGCTGTCCAGATGCAGCAGAGATTGGGTACGAGATGTAGCTCAGTCATGCTGTGCAGATATGAAGTCCAGTCCTTGACATTTCTGATTGAAACAATATTCTTCAACATCAGGACTTATCTGACAAACTGCTGCTAGAGCTGCGGCCTAAATGAACAAGCCTTCTCTCCTGCATGAGAATAAGCTTGCTTGCAGAATACATGATCTGTTGTATTTTCCTTTCTTCTCCAATAATGCCTAAAGGTAGAGAAAAGTCAGAGCTTCTTTTGGAAAACTGATGGGGAGGCACAGATTTTGTCAACTTGGTGATCATTTGCACATATATGCTTGTTTTGGTTTTATAAGCAACTCTTGACTTCTGTAGACTGGTTTGAAGGGCAAAGATAAACAATTAAGCTTAGTGAGATATGCAATCCTCAAAGATGGATTGTACAAAAAAAAAATTAAGAGAAAGATCAGTGCTTTTGCTGCGCATGAGTTAACATCCTGAAATGTACCACCCTAACAAGAGTGTGAGATTAATATAGGGAAAGGGCTGTCAAAGCTACATTGTAGTAGCACTACCAACAACAGCAACACTCTCTATACCACTGGGAGCAAAATAATGGAAACAGAGAAAACTTTCTAATGTTTTCAGGGTTGCTGAGGGGAAACCTCCTTTGATAATCTCTCTTCTTTTTTGCTGCCTTGTGCACATATTCTCTTTGTATGGCCTGAAGAAGCCATCTTCTCTATGCATATGCATTTGATTTCACTATGTTCCAGGAAGGCTAAGCCCAGATATTTCTAAATCTCAGAGTATTTGCCTCAGCGTGTTTTTTATCAGTAAGTCACCAACTCAATGAGTAATGGATTTAATTTCATGAAGATCTTGCCCAGATCTAAACTATTTTTGCATCCTTCCTAAAATGACATTTGTACTGGGAAAAAAGATGCTGTTCAGAACTGCCCATATTCACTTTTTATAAAGGAAAAGGGTGCTTTATGCTTCTTCCTTCTTTTCTTTCCTCAAGGATATGAAAATAAATTGATAGGCTAAGGAGCATTTTAAAAACATGCATCTAATAAAGTTAACAAGAATGCTCTTTAAACTCTCTCTACCCCATCTTCATATGTGTATAAAAATTTTACAGCAAGGTTTAAAATGAAGGAAATAAAGGGGAGGGGTAGTTATATAGAGTGCTTTGCATTTATTTCCTCTTTTATGCATGCCTTTAAAATGACCTGGAAATCCCACAGCTGTAGGCTAAACTGGGAAGTTGAAAAGCAGCCAGAAAAAGACAATGGCAAAATGCTTTTATACTGTGGACAAGAAAACTACATTGATGTTTTTATGTGGCTGAGCATAACTTGGGGAAAAGTTTATCTTTACTTTCACTTAATAGAAAGGACCAAACCCACCCACTCTCCCTCCCTCCCACAATCTTATTCCTCGTTCCACATTTTTTATCTCTTTGCTGCTTTTCTCGAACCCTTTTTCTTTTGTGTGTGTTGGCTATTTATACTTTTGGATTCAACTCTGTCATCTTTCTCTTATCGCTGTGTTCTATCATCATTTTGTAGACTTTCCATCTCACAATTTCTCACTATTAGTTCCTCTATCCCTTTTCTTTGTTATTATGACACTTCCTGCTATTGTTCATACCTTGTTTAAAATTGCCTCTTTGATCCCTATCTTCTCAGCCTGAGTCCTCTTTCTTTCTTCCAACTGAGAAATAAGGGAGCTGCTTTTGTTCATAAGGATAAGGAAAGTCATATCACATATGTCTGTGCACCTCCACATAGACTTCCCTTTCTCAGTTCATGGCTCCCATTTCTACCACCTCTGAGAAGAAATTGGACCTGGGCCTTTTCTCTCATTGTATCTCTGGCTTTACTTGCAGGACAACCCTTGTGTCTTCTTGTATTTTCATACCTTATGGCTGCTAATAAATATGCAGGCTGGAAGGAAGTATCATCATAAGTACAATCAGGTAGATGTTTCCCTTTGCTGTTAAAGCTACACAATCCAGATTTCCCCAAATCTGATGCCTTCTAGATAAATAGAACTATGTGGATAGTTGGCTGGGAATGATGGGGATTGTTATACCCATCTGAATGAACCATGGGGGGTTGGTGCAATCGTTGTTTTAGGAGAAAGTATATACATTCCTTTGAAACAAATCTTTGCTACTATTGATATTTGGCAATCGCATTCTAGAAATAGACAATGTATACCTGAAACAATTCAGGACCTGTAGCTTTTTAAACATCAGTCTTTCCCCCATATACATATAGACCTTTTTATATTTACATAAATATAGGATAGTCTTCTCAAATTTTCATTTGCATGGTAATTTATGTTCCATGTTATCCGTCCCACACAGTTCTACCCTGAATTAACTTCCTTTGCAAGAATACTGAATCAGTTTGTATTGCAGTAAGCCCAAAAGGCTTCTGAATAATTGACTGACTTAGTACTTCTGACATGTCCAGCCAAAGTTTCCCAGAGAAGGAGCAGATGTGAAATAATGTCAAGAAGCAAAATTCCAGTACCATTTTGTGCATGGTGAAGTTCTTAATGCAGAGATTCCTAAGATGAATAGCAAGTGATATCTGGGGGGCTCTTGATCATTGTTCTTTATTGGTAGAAATGGCACTGGGTAGTAAGATCAGAAATGCCTACCCACTCAAAAAGCGGTCAAGATATAGTACCTGTCAGATCATGGAATTTGACAACAAGAATGCAACTATACCTGTCTATAATTCGTATCTGGATTAACCATACATTCAAAACCAAATGATGAATCAGAGACTTAATATTTTGTTGTTTTATTGAATTTTTAATACAGTGGTGGCTTTAGTATAGTTATATGTTGCTGTGTATATTTATATCTTTTATTGTTTCTGTTGTCGTTTTTAATTGTTGTGAGCCACCCAGAGTCACACTAGTGCAACGGACCGCTATAGAAATTTGATGAATAAAAAATATCAATTTCCTCATGGTGGCAGAAAGACAAGGAGAGAGTTGAACCAACTGTTATTAGGAACTGCCTTCTGTAATATATATGCCTTTGACTTGCTCATGGATGGTAGCTACAGTCTTGGGAATCAACCAGAGGAAAAGCTTGTCAATTGTTCAGCAAGTTGTAAAAGAGGGAGTTGAACTACTGGTACGGCCTTTTTCTTCACCTTGGCAGTTTCCTATGCAAACTTTTCCTTTTTTTCCCAATTGCCACATTGGAAATCAGGCAATTCATGCTGGTTCTCTGCCTCCTCCTTGGTAATCCTTATAATAGGAAACTCGGGTAACAAATATTGTCACACTGAAACCAGAATTGAAAAAATGAGAAGGGCATAAGGGCATACTTTATATCCTAGATTTGCAGGAATGCAAAGGTAATTTATTTAAAAGAATAAGTTTTTAAAAGAAAAGAAAAACAAGTAAATCCCAAACTAATCTAAGGGGATTAAGCGAGCTCTGTCCTGTTAGTGAGCAGAGACAGTGAAATCGCCTGCTTGTGCACCTAGGAATAGTGCATACAGCTGATTATTTGGATCACTGAATAAACCTATTAAGAAGTGATTGTGAGATTTTACTGAGAATCCAATTTTCACTTTGATATCCCATGTATGTATTTGATACTCTTCTAGACTGTGTACCATGTCATGTAGAACTGCTGCTTCTTAACTACCACCTAATTCATCTCAACTAAGCAATAGTTGGCCCTCCAGATATTGCTGAATTACAGTTCCTTGTTGTTCAAACCCATCATGGGGATGTTGGGAATTGTAGTTCACGAACATCTGGAAGATCATACATTGCTCTTCTTTGCCACAGAGTAACATTCTTTAACCTGATCACCTCCTGACGCTTTCAGTTCCTGTAATCCTGAGCGAGCACAGCCATGATTGGGCAAGGTTGTAACAAAATAATATTTCAGAGCACAAAGGTAGGACTGTTCTGCTGAATGTTACTTCTCCAGGATTTATCATGGGAAGTTGCTGAAACCACGAAGGCATTCTCTCAAACTTTATATTGGCTTCAAAAAAAAAAAAATCGTTTGTGAGTGATCTTTTCAAGTTGTTTCCCATTGCTTGTCATGTTAACCACCCATCCTAAAAGCATGCACAGCTTCAGCATGTGTCCACTGTACCAACTTTCTATGCCTGGTTTGGCTTATAGGCTGCTGAGAGTCAGTTGTGAATGAAATAGCCTAAAAGCCCAGTAAGGAAATGAGTAAGTTATGTGCCATTAGATCATTGTTGACTCTTAGCAACTAAATAGATAGATTTTCTCCATGACGATCTGTTCCTAACCTGATCTTTCAGGTGTTCCAATGGTGCATTCATTGCCACTTTAACTGAGTCAATCCACCTTGCTGCTGGTTATCCTTTTCTTCTCTTTCCTTCTACCTTTCCCAGCATTAGATCCTTCTTTAGAGAGCTAGGTTTTGTGTCTAAAGTAGGATAATCTAAGCCTGATCATTTGCGCCTCAAGTGAGAACTCTGAGTTGATTGGTTCGATAATCCATGTGTTTGTTTTTTTGGCTGTCCACAATAATCTCAGGAATCTTCTCCAACACCAAAGTTCAAAAGCATCAATACTCTTCCTATCCTGCTTCTTCAAAGTCCAACTTTCACTTCCATGGAGTATAACAGGGAATACTATTGTTTTCATGACCCTGATATTTGTAGGTATACACACATCACAGCATTTCAATATCATTTTTGAAGGCCTTCATGGCTGCCCTACTAAGTACTAATCAGTGGCATATTTCTTAAAAGTCATAAGTAAATACATATATAAAGTGTCTTCCTGCAATTTGTATTTTTAACAGCAGTCTTTTCAAACTGGGGTCTACCAGATACGTTAGGCATGGAAATTTGGTACTACCCCAATTCCCACCATCCCTCCAATATATGGGTTGGTGGAAGTTGTACTCACACATATCTGAAGGGCTCCAGGTTGCATCATAACTTCCCTGCAATCAGTCAGAATGCAAATGACAGATTTCTCATAAAAGATAAATGCATTCAGATGTAGAGAATGTTCCTTCTGGCTATTATAAGCCCCATGCTTGCATGGATATTCATTCCACTTACATGGAATTTCATACTGGGAAAACTAGACAACATTTGAGAGACTTAAATCTGGGAACATGAAAGATCCACACTCAAAATTTGGTTTTGTAATGATATCCTACTGACCACAAAGGGATCTATCCAGCATTCTTTTGAAAAGCTCTGAAGCTAAAGGGTCCTTCTCACAAACTTGCCTGAGTGTGAGGCTGTGAAGAGATTATAGGGACAAGTAGGAAAAGAGGTATCAGTTTTCATTTAAAAGGAACTGGGGGTTTTCCCTCTCAGTCCACAAATGATTATAAAATATTCTGCTGATATGTAAGGATTTTCTGAGGATGATAGCATTTTCAGACATCTTGAATCCTGATAGCTATCTTGCTCCTTCAAACCTTTATAATGCTCATTGGGGCAGTTTCCATCTTCTTTCTTCAGCCAATCATTCCTCATGTTTTTCCGTTTTCCTTTTGGAAAAATGTCTAGGTTGAAACAATTGGCCACCTGAGGAAGAGCAGCAAATAGACTTCTTGACCCAAGTCAAGATGCACAGTATTCATAGCAAGTGCAGTTATTTTGACCTTCAGGTCTGGAAATATCACAAGTATCCCTTCCTAGCAACAAAAGGACAATAATAATTAACAAACGACACCACCACCACCAACAAAAATATGGATGTTTCTGTCTGACTACACATAGGATCGTTATGTTTAGGAAGTTTTTTTTAATTTCATAACTCAAATTAATCCATGGTTTGCTGAAACATGATTTAATAACAATGCTGCAATTGGTTAGATGCACACATCATGCTATGCCATAAATCACCTGGATTCACTGTTCAGTGAGATGTCAGGAGCACCCTCCAAACAGTAGGGAGGGAGAGGACAAAGTGAATGGGAATAAAAAAAACCCTATGTTGTATTTAATTTAATTTGAATATAATTAAAACTGCTTACATGCAGTTGAAATGATTATTTTTATGCATTTCATAATTTTCCACTTCTGCTGAATTAAAAAATTACAATTTGGTGGCAGTGATTGGAAGTGTTCTATGGTCTATACTCAGAAGGAGGACCACATGGAACTCTCTTTACCAATCAGGTTTATACTAAGCCAAAGACAACCCCTTTACAGTTTCATTTAATGGGTACAGCTAGTTATAATGTAAACAGCTATGGATGGTAGTTTCATTTTTTGTCTTTTCACCCTCACCACCACAAGGTAAATTTTTGAGTGGGGAGCAAGATGCTAGTTGGAATTAAGTGCATTTTGTCTCTGTAACTTACACTTGTAATTAATGTGCAATAAACCTGTTATGCCTAGCCAGTTTTTCATCTGTTTTGATGCAGTTCATTGTAACTTCTTAGCTTGACAATATTTTGATAATATCTTTTTTTCTAGTACATCTTTAATTAAATGAAAGGACAGCTTTCCTTTGAAATCAGTGAAAAACAGGCTATTGCAGAGAATTTCAGCAGTTCTACTGATATGTGGTGAGATGCCCAGGCAGTTCTCATTGGAATGACAATCTGAGTTTTATAAACAACTAGAGGCTTATAGTTCTGCAAGGATAGGGTAAAAGCTTTTAACCCAAGCTTGTAATTCTGGCATAGTCTTCATCTGTACCAGTTTAATGGACTTGACTACCAAGCCAAGAACACAGGAAGAACCCTGTTTGATCAGGCCAGCGGCCCATCTAGTCCAGCATTCTTTATCATCCAGTGTTCAGCTGAGCGCTTTTAGGATGCTCATTGGATGTTTCCACTAAATTGTGACCTGGGAAGAAATGTAAGTAAGTAACAGAGGCGAGTAAGGAAAGGAATATTTTCTATAGGATTTGATGAGATGGGAGGGAAGGTTTTCAGGGCTGGGGCTCCCAGGGAACCAGAGACATGCTTAAATGGCTCTATGGCTGAGGTGGCTATTCTTACTCTCTCTCTGTCTAAGGTTTGTACAGTATATATTTTGTTTTTGTATTATTTATCTTTTAATATCAGTTCTTATTATACTTATTGTTTTATATATATGTTGTTTTATCGGATTGTTGTATGCTGCCTAGAGTCACTTTTTGTGAGATGGGTGGCCATACAAATTTTATACATACATACATAAAATGGACAAAATACTGACATCTGGCAGCCAAGCACTGCTGGTCCTCTGAGCCAGGCTTTGCAATCTGGAGCCTTTCAAGGTATTGTGGTTACAATTCCCAGAAAGCCCAACCAGACTGGTCAAGGCTGCTAATCCAACATACCTGGTGGGTGCTACACTGGTCAATTTAACATCATTCAAAATATTTGTGAATATATCCTTACTGGGGTAAAGAAAAGAAGTATCTTCTTTTATACCTCCTTACGTGCTTTGGCCTCTGCTGTTAAAACAGATTCTGGTGCTGAGCCCAAGCACAAAGTAAGTGGTGTGATCTGCACACTTGCATAGAATCACACTTTGAACCTGTCTGATGAACCTGGATCCACCTGGAGATGATGACTTAGTATGATACTTATCCATGCCATAGTACATTATGTCTTCACTTTATCCTTCTAGTATAGGTAATTATGCCATTTCCCAGATAGAAAGACTGATGCTGCAGAAATTATATGCTCTTGGCTGAACTGAGAAGAGCAAACAAAGTTTCAATATGCCAGTTAAACTTCTTACTTTTATTCTTTTTGCAGTCATGTAAAAGTCTATAGAATCAACAGTGAACTTGAAATTAGTGCCATTGGATGGCATATGTTGCTTTTGTTGTTCTAAATACCCGCAAGGCAGAGTATGTGTTTTTTAGTTTGTTTTTGTTTTTCCTCACAGATTAGTATAATTCATGAGTCACTCTGCTGAGAAAAAGAGAGAGAGAGAGAGAGAGAGAGAGAGAGATGATTTTATATTGCTGTTGAAGAAAACTGGGTACTTACATAAGAACCTGGCATACATTGAATCAGACCAATGTTCCACAGACTGTCTACCTTAAAGTATGTAGCATTAATTTGCTACCTGTCAGATCATCACTGAAAATACTAGGGGTTATCACTAGATTTATATTGTCAAGAGTGAGGAGAGATAGTCTTTGAGCTATCTTCCCTTTCTCCATTATTGAGAAACATTTCAATATTTCACAAGATTAAGAAAGACACAGTGACTTCAAAATCTCAGTTGTTATTTTTCTGTGTGCTTCATTATAAAAATCCAGGTCATCCTAAGTGGCAAACTGTTTCCTTCAAAGGTTTTGCCCCTCTGGATATAGGTTAAGAGAAAAAGAAATATCCTTTTGGTCAGGTATGCAGGTATTCAGCATTCAAGAGACAAGTAGATTTTGAAATATAAGCTAATAAGGCCAGACTACATCAAGGAGAAGTGACAGGTGATATCTTTCCACTAGGAGCTACCTTGGACTCTGTTGACGATGAAAGGTTATTTGAGGTCTTCTGACAACCCTTCCATGATATCTCAATGGCCAACGTGACTGCAATATCAGCTATTTCTTCTGCTTTCAGGACACAAGAGGATAAAAGGGCAAACATGATAGAAGAAGGCCTGGCTGATGATTATATTAACCTCCTCAGATATAATCTTTCCAACTGCTAGTTAAAATATATTCCTAAACAGCCAGTTAAAAAGCCTAAATAATATGTGCATGAACAACAGCAATGTGCCAGCCTATGTGGCTCAGGAGAAGGCTAAGCCCCACTATGTATTTCATATATAAGTTCCTATTGCTTCTTATTGTTGGTGGAGAAGTTCCATGCCAGCTCCTCAGAGATGTCTCTCAAGCCATAATTCCCCTTCTCATGAGACTGCTAGTTTGTATCAGGAACTATACAAAAATGGTACACAAGCTTCTTGATTCTGCATCTGTGCCTCCAAATTCCTCTGTCTTTGTCTCACTGAATAATTTTAGTCTGGACCACAGCATTGAAGCTGCAGGTCACTTTTAGAAATAAATGTATATGCTAGTTGTACTCACAATTAGTATGTCTTATTTGCATCAAGTGTAAGTGTAAAAGGACAGCATCTTTCTTAGTTCCCAGAATCCTTTACAACTTATAGAACTCGTTAGCTGACATACAAGAGTTTTTCATTTATTTAATACATTTCTGTCCCATCATTCCTCTATCAGGGATACAAATTAGCATGTGTAAGGTTCCCACATCAGGTTGGTCCATATGACCCTCTTGCCTCAGCATGAGTATGGACTACTGACCATTTTTCAGAGGCAGAAACACATGGGATGTCCTCTACCTGTACCCAGCGCTCCAGGAAGGCAACTCCTGCCTGTCATTTTATGCTAGGAGTTAAAAGTAGTACTTCATGCCTTCTGCCAGCAAAAGCAGTGCTGTCTGGTTCACCTGCTGTGTTTCATTTCTTTGTGGGCACAAACTCCTCCATTCCCCTTGGTTGCTGGAGTGACAGGAGTGCCTCCTCCCTCCTCCCATCACCAGTCACCACTCTTCACAACCTTTTTTTTTTTTACAAGTTCACTTGTGTAATAATGACAAGCTGGCTTTTTCAACAAGATAATTGATAGAACAGTGAAACATGGATTCTCTCTGTCTCTCTTTTTTTAAGGAAGAGAAATTGCCAGAAGTTCTGCCACTTTCTCCTTCAAGTCCAAGTGACCAGAAAATGGTGAAACTATGGTGTTTCTTTTTTCTTTTTACCATCCAGGAGGATAATGAGGCAGGGAAATCCACCAATCAGTCTATGGTAAATGTGGGCCAGAAAAAACACAAGGCCATCACTGTGGCCAAAGCAGAGGAAGGGGCTGAAAACTGGAAAGGGATTTCTTAAACTGGCTTCATTTCCAGCTACTTTATTCACAAGAGTTTAATTTAACGTTGCAATGTGGACAAGCCGACGCTCTATCTTCCAGGAATCAACCAGTATCAACTGCTTTAGGAGACCAAAGCATGTCAAATAACATTCTGAAAGGAATGAGGATGTTGCTATTTATGAAATACAGAGATAATGAACTTCATGTTGTTATATTTTTTCTATATTAATGAGGCTAAATAGGCTGGGTTTTGTGGCAAGATACAGATCTGTGTGTGTGTGAGAGAGAGAGAGAGCTTTAAGCTCCCAAACTTCATTGTATGGGTTTTGCATTAAAATATCAGGAGGGAAAAAACCATGTTTAAGCATAGATTGGCTTTGAAGATAGGGAGAAAAAGAATGTTAATTGCATGTTTCACACATGAAGTTAATATTCTCCCAGAAGACAATTGAGTCTGAACTTTGCAATTACTCAATCACATCACTTGCTAACTTTTCCTGTTTATTACTTTAATCAAAATCTTGAAAACCATGTTAAGTGCACCAAGAATCATTAGTAATCTCTAGACCACAATATGCAAACGATTGCATTAAAGTAGGAACGGAAAATCAGTGGCACTGCAGATATTGTTGCACTGCACCTTCCATCACCTTTCATCATTAGATATGTTGACCAGAGCTCATAGAATTTGGACTTGAGCAACCTGTTGCCTATCTTTGCACTGGAGAACTTTTGGCATTTACCCATTAGAGCAGTATTTCAGAGTAAAGTTCAAACAGGTTTCCTTAATACAATTAGATTGGGGGATATAGAGAGAGCTTCCTGTGTGGCTAGTGGAGGGGATCCAGAATTTGCTACCACTTTCCCTGAATTCCATCAGGGAAAGGAGTGGAGATTGCCTACTTCCACTTCCTCATACTCTACTGACTTTCCAGAAAGATCAGGGAGAATCTCTGGAATGGTGTGGAAAGTGGAGCTGAAGGGAAAAACTGCTTCTCTCTCACCGGGAGGGTCCCATCCTTGGAGCAAAGGTTTCAATGGACAGAACAAGTCCTTTCATTTGTGTGGAAAACAAGGTTGCAGAGAACTCCATGGTTGTATAAATCTAAAAGTAGGAGCACCTTTTAATTAAAATGGAAGATTTTGAAAAATGAAAGAATAATAAAAACGAGGTGGCTGCGTTATGAGGGCATCTCAGTTTTAGCACTGTTTAAACTCCAGTGTAGAAGTCACTTGATTTTTTTTTACAAGGAGTAGAGTTCTCTTAGTCATCGAGGATGCTTAAACCTTCAGGTTTACACATTCTACTCTTTGTGAAACCTTATTGTTTATTTCTTAGTTGTACACATAGTAAGATTGTAAGCCACTCAGAGCTGGTGAACAATTGGAGCAGCATATAAGCCTAGTAAAATAAATAAATGGCTTGTGGAGGCTAAAGTAATTGGATACTCTCTCACTCAAAAAGCACAAATTAATCCAATGACAAAAGGAGAGAAATGGCATATGCAGAAAACTAGGCCATAGATGCAGAATCACATTTGCTGGGCTATTCATTTGGCTACAGGGGAAGAACAATGAAGGAGTCTCACTCAAATGTAAAAGACAGTACGTGCTTTGATCCATACAAAGCCCTAGGATATGTTTCCATTATTAGGAGAAGGATAAGAGACCTATAGAATACATGAAGCCACCAACCCCATTTTTGTGGCCTTCAGAACTCCCAAGATTATATTGCTAAAAGTCAGTGGCAAGATGGTAATTATCTTTAGCACCTTTTTTTCCTGGATTTTCTTACAAAATAAAACTCAGAAGGAGATCCTTGGCTTCTGGGAAGTTCAACACTCCTATTATAAGTAAAACAGAGGGAAATGTTGTAATTCACCACTGAAAGATCTCAGAATGATTGGCTACAACCCCTCCAATGACATCATTGTCATACCCCTGCTGCCCTCAGAAGAAAAAATGGGGGAAAAAATTAAAATAAAGAGCAATGATTAAGCCCAAACCTCCCCACTCCTAATATGATGTAAATAGGAGCACCTCCTTCTCTCCCTAACATGTTGTTTTTAATAAAATAATAGCCCTGGAGAAAAAGAAAATCATTTTCTTATACCATATGACCTCTGGGAAGTCTTGAATCCTAGCTCTAATTTTCTTGCTTTCTATAATTATGAATATTTAAAATGTAGGATTCTCCACCTTCTCTTTACTGATGCTCTAACTTCCAATTTTATTCAGTGCTTATGGACATCCTATACTTCTTTATGAAAAGTAAGTTCCTTGTATTGACTGCAACTGATGTGAGGACCACTTTGCATTGTGCTGCAGCTTCTGTATTCTTCCTGTGTTGTTTATAAATGCTCAAAGCCCTTGAGGCCCTTTCTCTCAGCAGTTCTCAAACATATTGCAAAAGGTGGGTAGGAGGGAGGGCAAACTGCACTGAGTTTGAGAAATGGAGGCTTGCCTAAAGGCCATTCAGTGACTTCACATCTTTGTTCAGTTTCTTTAGATTATGCAGCTCAAATGTAATTTTCCAGAGAAAGGAACAATGGCCTGTTACAACTGCTGAGTGGGATAGGCAAATGTAGGCAGAATTCCTGACCAGATATGGACTGAAATCCAGCTGCAGAAATGATATAGGCAAGGACAAATATAGTCCCAGCCACTCAGCAATATCTTTGTCTGCTGAAAGTTCTCCAACCAAATGCAATAGTGCCTCTAATCATCTTCTTCTGGATACCCCCCCCCCCCTTTTTTTTTAAGTAGAATGCCTAGAGCTGGAATTTCTCCACTTCTTCAAATACAGGGAGTCCTCACTTAATGACAGTAATTGGGACTGGAATTTCCATCGCTAAGCGATGTGGTCATAAAGTGCGATGTCACATGACTGCACCACTTAGCTATGGCAATTCCAGACTTCCAGTGGCCATTTTAAGTGAATCACCACAGTTTGTTAAGCAAGGACATCACGTGGTCACTATTTGCGACCTCCTGCCAGCTTTCCCATTGACTTTGCTTGTAGGAAGCCACAAAGAAGGTCACAAATGGCAATCATATGACTGTGGGGATGCTGCGACTGACATAATGACCAAGTTCAGCAGTTGAGCATTAATGGCTCATAGGCTACATTTGGTGGATGCCAAGTTGTGTGAGTCTGATCTAGATTTTAAGCCACTGTTACTCAGATAAACTAAATGGCAGTCCTGCCTGGTACATTCCAGCTCTTGTTCTGACATATGTGGGAGGAGCAACCACTGCCCACCAAACAAACTGGTACACGTGGAGCATCCTAGTAGAATCCTAGCATGTAAAAATGTGCTGTGGTAACTGTGAGCAGCAGGGGGCAATGTAAGATACAGTGTTCATAGGAAAGTACTGTACGCAAAAGGGATATTGTTGCAGAGAGTGAAAAGTATATCTGATGGCTGAAGATGGCCCACATGCATTTGTTTGGCAGCCTTCACAGTCACCATGTATAGGAACAAACTTTTCAACACTTTTTCTGCCATACCTGTAATTGAGGGGGGAGAAAGGTAAGAGACTGCATGGGTATTTTAAGCTTTACATAAACTAAGCTGCCAGTTTCACCATTCCTGAGCTCCCCAATGAATCTGGTCTCTACTCAGTCTGTTGCACAAAGCCTAGCATGGCCTTCAACTGATGGAAGTTTTACACTCCTGTGTTATAGCACTAGGACTGGTGTGACTCATCACAGGAAAAGGCAGGGTTGAGGGCTACAGATTGTACATTATTGGAGTCCCACGAATCTGGAACAAGAAACATGTGCTAAAGCCCTCTTCAGTCAGTCGGAAACCATGTAAACTCTACGACAAAGAAGGAAGAATGGAACAAGCATGCCAGTTTCACCTGCTTTTCCTCCATCTCCATGTCATACAAATGTCTACTCCTTGCGAAGACAGAGGGCAGCAAACCCCCATTCTCTTCTGGCATGGTATGATGATTATGTCTTTCACTTAAAGAATATTGAGCTCATTAACTTACGTTGAGTACCAAAATCTTCTGCACAAAATCCACTCCTGGTTGTCTTAAATTAATCAGTTTCACTACAATAATGTAGGGGAGTGGAGGAATCATTTTGTTGTTGCTTGTTGTTAAATAGCTACCAAGCAAATCATCTGATCATGATTGATGATGACCTGACTATGATCCAGCTCTGGCTTACAGATAAAGGTTTAGATTAGAGAAATGGGTGAATCTAGTAGTACCCCCAGTTTCTCATTTTTGCAAATCTTGACGTTTCTGTTTGGCATCTTTTCATTTTTCCACTCATAATATTGGTTCATTCCATTCATGAAGTTATTCTCATGCTACCCTTTTCTGTTACCAGTTTGGGATTTTTTTATATATAAAAAGTTTACAGTAAGCTTTGTATATATTTTATACACATTTCTCCAAATGCACGCATTTTTTATTTGCAATTTTGTCCAAGATATGGATTTTTCCAAGCTTTTCTTAAATATATTTTCACATTATATGCATTTTTGTGCAGATTTCTTTCCTAATATCTGTTTTTTAAAAAAACTGAAAATTGCACTCCAAAATCATAGCATTTTAATGATAACCATGCCTTTATTGATGTATCCATTTGGAAATACAAAATTACATAAGTTTGTATTAACCTGCAAATTAAATTAATTTCTCCTTACCCTAGTACAGTAAAGCAGGTCTTCCCAACCTGGTGCCCTCCAGGTTGATTTTAATTCCCATAGGGCAACCGGATAGGGAAGGCTGTGTTAGATCCGTTAAAGAGAGCAATCTCCACCTCAGATAAGCTACTGTTTCCAACTGTTGCTTTGGCCTTGAAATGAGAGAGAACCTGAGTCTTTTTTTTTTTTTTACTTACCACAAAGAAGAGATTTTCAATAAATGCAGTTTGGTAAGAATTCATAGCTATGAATGAGTTTCCTTATGAAAGGGAAAAGGTGAGGGATGAAAGCAAGCATATTGAATGAGAATCTGTGAAAAAACAGAAGCTTTGGGAAGCTACCTCAGACAAGAGCAAGCAGGACAAAAGAAATAGGAGACAAAAGAACAGGAATGAAGATGTATGAGGAATACAGAGAGAAAGAAAAATCTACAATATTCCTACTTTGAGACAGTAGCCTGTTTACTGAGTGCGGGTTTGCCTTGAAAGAACATTGATCATAGACAGGGATGGACTTACAATGGTGGGTGATGGATTAGGAGTTGGGACAGAAGGAAGAGCTCCTTGAAGTGGAAAAGCTATAAAAAACGATGGCATTTTCTCCAGTGATGCTGCCAGTGTGGAGGGGGCCATGGGCAAGATATGTCTACAGACAGCATCACCCCAAATCTCCCTTCCTGGTGTGATTTATTTATTGGTTTGGTTCCTTCCTTCCACTTTCAACAGAATTGGAAGCATTGCGGCATTTTTATTTCTTCAAAAGGCCTCTGTTGATGAGAAAGGCAGGCTGGTCTCCTCTTCCTCTTCCTTCCTTTTTTTGAATGCATGAGGCTGTGAATTTGAAACCTCTCTAAGTTACAGAGCTCTGGATTTGCACCCATGGCTCCCATGAGAGGCCTCGTTGCCATTCTAGCCCATTTAAATTGATGGTTTGATGTAGGCAATCCTGCTGCATTAAACACAACAGAAGTTTGATCAGAAACAAAATCTGAACTGAAGGCATGTTGGAGGTGCATCTCTCTCCCCCTGGGGAGCTCACATTGGATCTCTTTTCAGGTAAGAGGTTTCCATGCTACTCACCGTACCTATGTTCTACCAATATACTGTAAATGTATAAACTGTAAATGACTCTTTGCATTTGTATTAATTTTGTTTGACCTTTGCATGTTATATTCCATGTAAACTGCCCGAAGTCAGTTTTAAGGTGGACTCCATAGAAGTACCTCTAATAAATAAGTAAATTAATGCACCAACAGGCCTAATACTACACATATGCTGGAAGATTCTCCTTCAAAAGGAAACCAGATTCAGGCAGCATTGTCCTGGGAATATTATGCTGCTTTGAGAAACAGGAGAATGTACAGATCTTTCTTTTAAAAACCTAAAACAAAATACTCTGCTGATTTCCAGCACTTCCCTCACAACTTAAGCAGCTGTTCCAGTGTCCCTTGATGGAAGCCATGACAATCAAGTTGGATTTTCTTTTTGGGTTTTGGCAGTTTTTTAGGAAAAAAAAATAGATTTTTTTTTATTAGAGGCAGCCTTAGGAGCACTGTTGACAGCTGGCTGTCATGTACTGTACAATTTCTGCTTCAGTAGCAACTCCTGTCTTCCTACTGCAGCTGAAGAAAAAGCACAACAAACATCAACGTCTGGCACTAAACAGGAGCTAGTACCCAAGGTGATATGGTTGTTCTTATGATTACTCTACTTTAATCTACTATAAGCAGGCACAACTTAGTTTAGGCCATTACTATACTGCACTTGCCAAAAAGTAAGCAGAGGCCTGGAAAATGATTTGGAGCTTTAGAATGCATGGGATCTTAAGGGCAGGATTTCTTTGAAGCAACTGTCTTTTTTTCTTTCTTTTTTTATGGCTTCTGCACAAGGCTAAAAACAGATGTGGGTGCTTTAAAGAGTCACCTTAGAGACAGATTCTTTAACAAGTTAACTTCTTGAAGTGTTTTTTTAAGATTGATATGGAAGCCTTTAAAGAGGTGTTCTGCTTGTGTTCCCATGCAATTTTATAACACTTTTTCCAAACCACTTTCAAAGCATTTACCACCTGATTATATACAATCATTATGATTATTCCCCCTGTATTTAATCATTTCTCCCTTGTTCATATTAGCAATTACAATTTATTGGCCTATTGTGAAGGAGTTTCAGCCTGTGTTAAATTCTTTGCTCAGTTCCTGTGTTCTCATTGGTGCTGGGATGAGAACTTATTAGAATCTTAATATTCTTTACACCTATTGCTCTTTTTCAAATAAGTTTCTAACTCTCTTGGATGTGGGGGAAGACTCAACTCTATGTAATTATACAGAAAACACAAACCATTCAAGCACTTTAAGTCAATAGCATCATAGTACAATAGCAGAGAGACACATTTTGAGGGTACCAATTATAAGCAGCTGATAATTCAGGTTAGTGATTCAGCTACAGAAACTAACTTATAAAGATTTCCAAACATGCTAATAAAATATGCAGATGAGTTTCAGATTTCTAACTCATACATTTTCAGTATGGAGCTCGGGGATATATTTGAAATGAAGAGGGGTAATGAGTGATGGTGCTAAAATATTTGCTAGATGTAAATTATGATTTTGACTTCATTGCAATAGAAATAATGCTGGAATTAAACTTAGTACTGGCTTGACTATCCTTGGTGTCCAGATGGAGCTATCTGATTGGTCCCATGGTGATTTTTTTAAGTCTTTAAGACTGCAACATGTAAATTTACTTGAGAGTAAATCCCTTTTTCCCATAGCTGCCCTAAGTAAACACGTGCCCAGATCACACTGCACTAAAGATTGCAAAACAGATTCTACTTAGTATGTATACTCAAGCCCCCAAATCAGAAGCCTAGTCTTCTATTTGTTGTTGTTGTTTGTTTGTTTGTCCCAGAACATATTCATCCCCCTTAGCTCAGGCTGATAAAATTAAAATTCTCAGCTATATTAGCAGTCTAGCATATGCAGGGCAAGAAAACAGTCTGAATTATTTAATGCAGTGACATAACTAGGGCTGGGCCACTCGGCTCTGTGATGTGGAGAACCCCCAAATTCAGTTCCCTAGATACCTGCCTTTAGAAAAGAAAAGTGGAAGCTGGGTTAAGCAAGCTAGTGGTCTCCAGATGTTTTAGACTATAACATCCAATCTGCCCCAGTGAGTAAGGCCAATGACAAGAAGCTGTGGAATTCAAAATATCTGGAGAAGATTAGCATCCTTACTTCAGTTTAAGCTTTTAAAGCACCATTTAAAGAAAGTTTGTTACTCAGTGCAGTACTTGTCTTGCATATAGAAGGCCCCACGTTCAGTCGCTGGTGTCTCCATTTAGAGCTGGGAACAATTTCAGTGTCAGATTCGGGACAGCTACTGCTTGACCATTCTCAGCTACCTGGATTAATAGTCTGACTTAGTATAAGGGACCCACTCCCCACATTCCAGGTGGCTATTGTTATCTTGTGGCACTTATCCAGCATGTCTGAATACTGGGCAAGGAATCCTTGACTTTCTGTTTTGAACCAACTGGTTATCATTTTCACTATAAAAACTCTGTGTAAAAGCAACTTCCTGCTACTACCTAACCAGGGAGTAGGGGTTGGGCTGTTTCCATCTTCCATCCCAGCTGCTGCACAATGTCTTTTTTTCTTTTTTCTTTTTTCTTTTTTCTTTTGGCAGAGCTGAGAGGTGGACTGAGAGATCCAAATCCTCCATGATCACCCTTGGGGTTGTGACTCAGAAGTACAGCTTGCTTGCCTGTGGCATAAATGCTCGGTTAACAAATAGAAGCTTCCTATATGTAGGGTTGCTGCTAAGCTTATTTTCATATTAAAAAAAAATAGTGCCCAACAGGAATTAATAGCAGAGTGAGCTTGATGTTATGGCTGCTGCTTCTCAAAAAAAGTATAATTTATTACAAACCTGCATTTGCTATCATTCAAATATGGGTTGACGTTTAATACAAAGGACTTGCAACTGTATTTTCTTTTACCGCTGTTCTCTGCCAGCCCAGGTTCTTGCACTTTCATTCAAGGCTGGAGACAGATTTGATACACATTTCATCTAAACAGGGGAAGGAGGAGGAGCGATCATGCAATGCTTCTTTGTCTCAGAGGATTAAGTAATTAGATGCAACTATTAAGGTCTAACATATACAATCTACAATCCCCATCTTGAGACTGTCTTTGTGGGCTAAAGCAAACAATATGTACATTGCTTTTTTTTTTTTTAACCCATTCAATTGTGTTTGATTCTCGGAGACTGCCTGGACAAGTCTTTGCAGTTTTCTTGGCAAGGCTTTTCAGAAGTGGTTTGCCATTGCCTTCTTCCTAGGGCTGAGAGAAAATGACTGGCCCAGGGTCACCCAGCTGGCTTTGTGCCTAGGTGGGACTGGAACTCATGGTCTTCCAGTTTCTAGCCTGATGCCTTAACCTCTACACCAAACTGGCTCTCTACATTGCATATTATGCTACCCTTTTCCTAGGTTTCATTTTCTTTGATGTAAGGATATATGGATCAGTTTGGACTAAGACCACAATGCTTAATCTTTCTTCATCCCCTTTTTTAAAGAAAGATTTGTATGCACAGATAGGCCTAGGATATATTTTAAAAATCTCCATTAGCATCAATGAAAAGGGGAATGTCTTTACCCACAAACCTGTTAATCTTTCTTTTAAAAGGTATTAAAGGGAATATTTAGGCTTTGCTCACCTGTCCATAGTTGTGCAGATCCAGAATTGGCCATCATATATTTACTCTGGAGACAATGGAACTGGGATATAGGATTGTCTGATGTCCCAATTTATATACAGTATTAATTTGTTTAGTCTTGAGCTATACAACCCATGTCCTAATTTTGAAGCTTTCCTGTTTTTATTTCATGTTGCTGGATAATGAAGATCTTTCAGGACTCAAGAACACATGAACTCTTGGGGTATTTAGGTTGACTGAAATAAAGTTATCGTCAAGCTATGGATTTTGATTTTTTTCTGTTTCTCATGAACTAACCTGGCTATCATTCTTTTTAAGAATTGCAGTTATTAAGACATGATCTGTATTTCCTAGATAATCTTTCTGAATATATTCTAGAATCTTTCTGGAGGCTTGGTGCTGTTGGATCAGTTCAAATTAGTAACATTCTAGTTTTATTATGTTTTGATTATGTGCCATTAAGTTGGTGTTGACTCTTAGCAACCACATAAACAGATTTTCTCCATGACAATTGGTCCCTAACCTGGTCTTTCAGGTCTTCCAATGGTACACCCATAGCCACTATAACTGAGTTTTTCCACTTTGCTTCTGGTCATCCTCCTTCTCTTTCCTTCCACTTTTCCCAGCATTAGAGCCTTCTCCAGAGAGCTAGGTCTTTGCATAATGTGTCCAAAGTATGATAATTTGAGCCTGTTCGTGTGTTCCTCTAGTGAGAACTCTGGGTTGATTTGTTCAATGATCCATTTGTTTTCTTGGCTGTCCATGGTATTCTCAAGAGTCTTCTCCAGAGATTTTAGAGGATCAACATATTTGCTACACTAAAAAAACAACAGAGCCTTGTGACACCATAAAATTAGGTGATAGATTAGGGTGTCTTTGGGTAACTGTTTCATTCTGACTCTCAACTTCTTGGTCCAGGTTGAAGAGATGTTTTTAAACAAAGGGAAGATTCTTGCTCAAAGTCTGATAGATGGAAACACACGTGGTCCAATGCTGGCTTTAAATGGCTGTTCTTACCAGTTGTTAGGCTATAATTGTTATTATGTCTGACCCTTTGACCACGTTAGCTGGATCTATTGGAAGTTGGAGTCCAGCAACACTTGTCAAGCCATAGCTTTCCTATCCTTTTTATAGATCCTGGGAAAATATTTATTTCTTCAACTGAGCTATTATGCCTCAAAAAACTTTGCATATATCCTACTGTATTCTTTCTCATTACAAAGGTTTAGAACAAGTGTACTGTATATTTATAGGAAATTATGTCTAGTCAAATTAGTCAAGCACCAATGCTAAGAGTATACATTGATTTACATATAACAATATGAAGAATTTTAATGCAGCCTGGAATAACTTAGAAACAAAAACAACATTCAGCCACAACTGCACAGCAGGAAGCCTCACAATTTAGCAGAATAAAGCCTTAAAATGTGCTCTCTTTGAAGTACTGTAAAATGTTTTGAGATATATAATGGGAAGAAGTGTATAAATATTTTAAATAAATATTGTACATGATCCTGACATTGCATCAGATTCACTCAAAAACCTCTCCATATAAAGGATTCAGAAATGCACAGGTGGATTTCAAACACAAGCTTAGTTTGCTCTGATGCAACTATTCATTCATCAGGCTGCTAACCCCCAACCTGTTCAATTTTGGCTTAGTGTGATGTATACTGGGGCATCTGTGGGGAGGGAGATCAACAGCATCAAAATTGTGGGCGCGACTAGGATGATAAAAGCCCTGGTCCTTTTTACATGCACACACGTAATGCATTTAATAAATACTAAAAAAATGCTCCAGTCACCTGGTTGTGCCCATTTTGATGCTGTTCACCCCCCCCCCATAACACCCCCAGTTGTATGAATTCAGTCATTGTGACTTGTAAACTATGGCTATGCAAAGCCAGCTAATTATGTTTATTCTCTAAACCATGGTTAAATAAGCCCAGCTGTGTATGAGCACATGTGCGCATTTCTTATACTGTTGCAACACACCTGTACTTCAAAATAATAATATTCCTTTGAGCTTCACCAACCTCTCAGACACTCATTTGTTCCTGTTGGTCATAGCTGTCTATAAATACTCCAGGGGAAGCCTTTTATCACCTTTTTATGCTACACTATGTTGTTATGACTTGCAGTCACAACAATCAACTTATTACTTACTTTTTAATCTTGTGCCTCCAAGATGTTGGACATATTCCCCACATTGGGGAAGACTGTTCTAGTTGACAGTCTTAGATAGAGATGCCTGATGATGCAACTGTTCATGCTGAATTGTAATTATGATTGTTTCTGTACAATAATCATAACTGATTTGGTTAGCAGTTACTTCCCTAGGGGTACCATGCCTGCGCTGCAAAAATCTGGATGACTGATTTATTATATTATTTCCATATCTCCCTTTGCATTCCTGGTTTGGCAGAAGAAGGAGGGAAAATATCAGAGGATCCCACTAGAGCTACCTGACAGCAATCTAAGTAGTAAATTGCATATTGGTAGTATAGCCAATGATCAGAATAATCTATTAGAAATCAAGTTTGCTTTCCTTGGAGATCAGCCTTGGGTATCATGTACCCATACCCCACAATCAGGAGCAGAGTAGATCAGTTCTACTTATTTGATTGCAAAAGAATAATAAAAAAAAGGCTGTATTGTTTTTGTGGGTTAGTGGGCCATCTAATTGGCTAAATCATCCAGTGGATATACTCTCTCTATACCAATCAGAGCAAAGTCACTCAAAGCTGTGGCAAGCCATATTGCTGTGTCATCCAGCATGGTCTCTTGAGAACGATTGTATCATTCGCAATAATCAGTCAGCCATAAGATCAGTGCAGTAGGTACGTTGTGATGTCGTGGTGTCTTTCTATTGGTCATTTTAAGTTCTGCAATGCCGTGCACATTTCTATTGAGTCACAGATTTACAAAAGGGATACATTGCCTACTTATTTTCTATTGAGAAAGAGAAGAGAGCATTTTGGGGGGTTCTCAATATACTGAATTTGTTAGACTCCCCTGAGATCATGCATCTAAAGGGCATAATGGCAACAGCACACTGCATAATATTTCCATCAAAAACCATCTGCTGCTTTCTGTTCCAGATGTGCCTACAGTTTTGGCACTGATGGAGCTAAACATTGCATGTAGCCTTAAAGAGAAGTAATTTTCTTGCTATATTCTGCTCATAGGCCAAGGATTATAGAAAGGAAATTGAATCCTATCATAGCAGTGAAAAATTGTTTGTCTAAAAATAGGGATTCAATTTAAATTTTGAAAACTGGGAGCAGATACAAGAACTACCCGTGATCAATAAAGGTTTGCCTACTTTCTGAGGCATAAGAGGGTCCAGAGACCTCAGCACACACACTAAAGCAACAATTGGATTATGCCACTTACCCTCCCCCATAAATATATCTTACTATATTATATTTCTTATATTTGCTACAGAAAATTAGACCCTAGTCCTATGTATTTACTTGAGTGTATTCCTATTACATTCAATGGCACTTATGCCTGAATAGTCTGAATTAAAAAAGACATGAGAAGGAATCCAGTCTGGGTTTCTTCCATATATGTGTGTGTGTGTATATATGTATGGGTTAAGAACAAGTTAAATTAATCATATTTATAATATAATGTAATAAGATACAGCAAATTAAGCACAAAATAGAATCAAAAGGTCACATTTAAATGCAGAGAGTAGAGGAAGACAATTCTACATCATTAAATAAATTAAAGACAAAAGTCAGAGGAAACAAATTCACAAAGCAACGTTAAATCAGCATATATAAATGAAAGTGACTGAAAAAAAATAATCATTGCCTTTTTCTGGAAAGACACTGATATAGAGTACTTTTCTCTGGAGGTACGCTAGAGTGGTGGGGCTGATCAACTGTTTTTGCAAACCAGCCTTATTTGCTGGCTCACATCAAACATGCTAGACCCATAGAAGTGACTAAAAATATGCTTATTCAGGACTGCATAATCGTCACAATCAAAAAGAAAATCTACTGTATTTAATTTACTATTACCTCTACAGATTATATAGTACAATAAGTTTTTCCTAGTTCTAAAGCAGTGTTTTGTTTTCACATTCAGAAAGGGTTCCAGAATACTGACATAGTTGGAAATCATTTTTGAGTTTAGTTTCTAAAATTGTGAACCACTACCTAAACCTTGCTATTCTTGGCCATTATTTCTCCCTTGTTTACCTTACAGAGCAACCTGCCCGTCATCTTTTTCATATCCCAACTTCTTATTTTTCATTCATTCTAAAAGGAGTAAACACCCAGGTGAGAACTGAGAGCCAAAGACTCTAAAACCATAACAACTTACTATGCTACAGAGGAGCAATAGATTGTGCACCCTACACCAAGAGGAAAGGTCTTTAATTTCTCTACTGCAGCAACAGTGCCTTGACATACAACAGAGCAGTTCTTATCATGATAAAGTATTCAAAAGTTTCAGTGGTTGGTTGACTTTCTTGATCTTGTCTCTATGCAGCATATTCAAACAGCACTTGATTAATCAAGAGAATAAGGCAGGGAGTGCAAGAAGTTGATTCTGAATGTCCTGAAATATTAATTAATGGAATATTGTGGCGTTATAATTCTTTAAGCCAAGATAGAGAAAGGGTGCTTTCTTTCAAGTGTATATACTGTTCTAACTAGGACACTCCAGATCCAAAAGAAAAAGCAAATAATAAAACAATGAAAATCCAATTAAAACAGTATTAATCCAACTCCAAAACCAGCCAGATTTTCTGTCTCACGTACCAAACTATATTAGTTGACACTAGTGACTATTCATCTTGATTTTAGGATATGACAAAATCAGATGTCATTAACTGCTGCATCTCAGACTACAAACTATCTTAAGCAGCTCCTGCTTGAAGCAATTAATGAAGAATAAAAAAAATGGGAAATACTTAAAAAAAAAAAAAAAGGAGATAAAGCCACATTCAAGGGCACAACAATGTAAATCCTCATCAATCAAAAAGGTCCATCTTAAATTGTCTGCAGGAGTAATCAAACTATAACCTAAGAGCAAAAGCAGCCTGAAAAATATCACCTGGCAAGTCTTTTGTGATATTTAATCGTGTTGCAATATCTGGGAAGGGCCCATTTGCACTTTGAACTCTGTTCCTAGAAGAGCAGGACCACGGGGCAGAGTCCTTCCAGCTCACTTCAGAAAATAAACCTTTGCCTGCCTCCAGAACAGATTCTCATTTAAAGCTGCAGTCAGAAATGGGCATGTCATTTAGGGCTACACAAGATAAGTTGCTAGTTTTATTATTCATTATTTCTATGCATTTGTTCATATTTAATTTCATGGAGGAGACAGCTGATACATACATTTTTTGTGTGCCCCTCATGGGAATGTGTTAGCAATGGAGGGCAAATACTGTGTTTTCCAGAATGCCCTTAGATCCAAACTCTCTGAGAAAAATGAAGGCCTCCCACTCTCCAAACTCAACCATTCGAGACAAGATATATCTGTTCACCTCCCAAATGAAGGACGAATGAGAGCATGATCTGCAATCCATTTAGTGTCATTTTTCAGCCTTCAAAACAAAAATAGAGGGCTAGGATCATTTTGACATATTTTGTTTTCAGCACACAGTGTAAAACCATTAAGGTGTACAAAAGTCCATTACACAAAGGACATTTAACAGTAGAAGCATTCCATTTAATTTTCTTCTAGCTATGTCACTATGAATATGATCAGGTTAGTAAAAAGATATGACATACACCCTATTATGCCAAGCTTGGCCCAAATATGGACTTAAAATGTGATTTATGGCCAGAATCATCACAATAAAACTGGGGCTGCATACTATATCAGGAGGCCCACGCCCAAAATTAGGGTGGCCAAGAGTTACCTATATCAAATATACATTTATTCAATACATCATTATAAGTCACACTTGGCTTAGAGTTTTATCCAGCCATTGTGGTTTACAAATTATGATGTTTAGCAGAGCACACACATTTTCTGGATTGAGAGCTAGACTTGGTCACCAATGGCATACTGGCAGAAAAAAAAAAAAAATTGATTTGATTCCATTTATATTGACCTATAATTAAAATCAAACATACTTAATTTACTTTTTTACACATAAGTTTACATACAAATAGTAATTTTTAGAAAAAGCCATTGCATATTATCATTGATTGATTGATTGATTGATTGATTGATTGATTGATTGAGGTGATTCTTATATTGCCTAATCCAAAGATTCTGGAAGGTATACAAGCAATTTTGAATCTCAGTTACAACTTCATTAAAAGCTTGCACTAGCTGCAGCGAGATTACTATAAGCACAAAGGTGGAAAGATTCAACATTATCCACAATGGAGGAATGGATGGTAAAGATGATGGAACTCGAGATGGCCAAATTGACAGCTTTGATCAGAGAAAAGACAATATCTACGTTTAATGCTGACTGGAAACCCCTTATAGAATTTTTGCGTGAAACAGAAAAAAATGAAATTATGATATATGGTTTTGATGATTAGAAAAAAAATAGATTATAGAAGAAAATGTAAGTCATGTTGTAGTCGTAGATTAAAAGGTTAATTTACATCTATACTTGTAACTGTTGTGAAGAAAATCGGAAGCTACTATATATATATATATATATATATATATATATACACACACACACACACACACACACACACATACATACATACATATATACTTTGTCTCTATCTTCCCTTTCTTCTTCTTTCTTTTCTTCATTCTAAATATTGGTTTCTGTTAGTTTTTATTTTTCATCTATCTTGCACTATATATATCTTGCAATATCTTGCTCTATCATAAACAATTATAACATTTCCCCCTTACCTGACTTAGGTGTCTAATGCCTTTTTCTGGAATTTGAAGCCATTCAAATGTGCACCCCAAAAGCTGTTGCTTTTAAGTTTTCTAAACTTGTTGCCTTTCAGTTGTGTTGAACTTAAATTCCCATAACTCCCTAGCAGCATCTGGAAGTCACTAAATTAGAAAAAAGCTCATCATTGCACTACTTGTCCAGATGGCACACAGGATTCAATATCCATTATCAGCGTTTTACCCATTGTCCCTGAATAATCAATTTCCTTTTCCAGGAATAACAACTTTGAATCAGCTGAGATTCTAAGTCTGAAAGCAGCTGCCAATTTGAGTGGGGGAGAGTCATACACAAAGCCTTCTGATTCATAGCCATGTGTATGATTCACTTGGTAGTCAAGCTCTATGTGATGTCAGAGAAGATCAACTAATAGACAGCCTTAAGGGGCAGGGACAAGGTTCATAGATGTGGCTTTCCTTCTGGACTGTTTCATCATTTATGTAGTCCAATGATGCAGGAGCAATTAAGATTGCTGTGTTTTTCTATCACACAAAGTCAGTCTCTATTTGTGGCCTGTCCTGCCAGCACAGGAATGTTACTAAGGCTGATTAAGTAAATGGGTCCTGATATGCCTCGGAGAAAAAAATAATTAGGAACTATTAAAGTTAAGGAGTTCTTTTCAATGCTAGTCAGAGTACCAGAAGAGATGGAAAAAATCTGTCATGCACAGATCTTCCCTCTCTAGTGGAATTCCTTTTTAATGTAGGAATCTTTTTCCAGTCTGAACTCCCCAGATGATTCTGCAGTGGTACCAATAACATAATCAGGACCAACAGATTTAAACACACACAGATCCCTCTTATCGACAGGGACCTGCATCAGCCTGAAGTTTATACTACTGCATGTACTACTACAGTATTCTAAAAAGCCCAGGCATACAAATAAACAAAACTGAGGACAAGAATTGCAAACCTACCCAGAAAGATGAGGTATCCATCAAAATATTAATAGTAATAATAAACATAACCTATTTTAAAGCAGGGCTGTGACCTTTTTCCAGGACGAGGGCCACAGTGCCAAAAGTTGTGTAATGAAAACTAAAGGGTGTTCTGTTTATATTGTAATGTGATTAAAATCCAGTGTATGCATGTAATTTCTCTCCGGTCATATATTTAATGATTTGCCACTCATGTCATATTAAGATTATAATGTGATCTTTGGCGATCTTATGAGGTGATACCCAGCTTTTTGGGCCCTCCTGAGGCCTGGAGCCAATGACATATAAGAATATGTGAAAATAGCTATGATATTGCTATTCATATCAGCCCCTACTCCTATCCCTAGCTCTTTATTTTTCCCAGCAATTATTTTACTTTAGCTGATTATTTCATCTTTGCAATAAAAGCTGCTTGATTCTCTTTGGCTGTTGGAACAAACGAGGAAAGAGAAGACACTAGAGTCCTGCTTTTGCTGTAATTGCAGAGGTATCTTGAAAGGAAAGAGATCTGGTTTCACACTCCGTGATTATCTGAGCAGTGGGAAGTCTCAGAGCAGCTTTATAGAGTCAGCTTCCTTAGGAAAAAGTAGAACTAGAGACAAGAGACTCCAATGTTTTGTAATGCTTGTCTACTTGCAAATCTCAACAGCCAGCATACCCCTTATACAGTACACCCCTACCGCCCCATTCATATACACTCAGTGGGGAGCTGGCGATTCCCCCCCCCACACACACACACAGACACCATAAGCTCTCCTGGAGACAAAAGTAGGTGGCATTACTAAACCAAGAGATTTGCATAATGTTTACATGTGCTACTTTTATACAGAGAGCAGCAGATCTTGAAAGACTTGGTAGGGCAGGTTCCCTGAGGAGGGTACTCCATCTGCGTGACATCAAGCATGAAAGAGGCCTCGTTTTGAGGTCACTTTGCCTCGCTAGCACAAGCGGTAGAACCAGGATGAAAGTGCTCCAGAAAAAATAATGGAGGCTTTAGGAAGATTTATGTTGAAAAAGGGCAGAATAAGGCTCACCTAGTTATTTTAAGGACTGGAGTTAGTTTGCTGCTCTTTGTATTAGGCTACAATTACAATTTTGTTTGGCTGGGGATTTTTTTTTTTTCCAGAATACAAATTATAAAAAATTGACAAAAGAATGTAGTGTATTTTTTAAATACACTAAAAAAACACACACACAATTAAACAAAACAATCTTGGTTGAGGATTTGTTTTAACTGATTGTCTGGTTACTAGGATGAAGACGGGCAGACAGACCCTTGGATAGCGAGGGAAGATTGTATCAGCCAGAGTGACCAGATCTGTGCTGCAAAAATCTGGATGACTATTAGATTCTTGCAACCCAGATCTGGCTGCTTTGATTTTGGTAGACAATCTTTATCTTTTATTTGTTTTCTTTTTATCTTCTAACAAAACAATCTTCAATCTTAAAGAAAAAAAGGAAATTAAAAGTACAAACTAAAAACACAAACTAAACTATCTTTATCTCGGTTTCCAATTTCGCTTCTGTTGCTCTTCAAGTAACTGCAACCAAATTCAAAATGAAATGTATCTTTTTCTCTCTCTGGGCCAAATTATATGTCTTTTTCCAATCAGTTGAAAAGCCAAATCTGTTTCAGTTCCAAATGGGCTTGCCCCCTGGAAATCTGTAAAATAAATGCATTACAACATTTTATTAAAATGGCATGTTAGATGCATTATTAGAGCATACTGTAATGTACATTTATTTAATATATTTATTTAATATATTTATATGCTTTTATATGCTTAATATATTTATATATATATTTTTATATGCTTAATATATTTATATGCATTTATTTAATATATTTATATGCTACTTTTCTAGGTACGTTGTCTCTCCAACTCACTCACAATTAGTATATTCAGATTTTGTGATAACTATGCACCATTGGAATTAATACAATTTAAATAAGTGTAAGTAATTGTATTTTTATTTCAGTGGTACTCCTTGTGACACCTAATGCACGCTTGCTGCCTCATAATTAGCAATAACAATTTTAAAATACAGCATTAAAAGAGAACAGCAGACCTGGGTAACAATTTAGGTAGATGACAAATTCAATGAAAACCAAGCCTAAACTAATAAATAAATGATATTCCTTTTTACTGTAAATAGGACACCGTTCTGTGAAATACAGTTGGAATCCGAGCTCTAGTGGGGATTCCTCATTATAGTGATATCCACAACTGCATTTGCTTGCTCTTTAATAGTATCCATTCCTGATGGGCAAGTCATGCAAAAAGTTAATAGAAGACTCTGCTTATCAGGTTGTCAATATCCATTCATTCATTCATTCATTCATTCATTCATTCATTCATTCATTCATTCATTCAACATTTGTGACTCTGGGCAGCTCACATAATTAAAATATTGCATTCCTATACACATGAAAAAGGAAGCGATTCTTCTATAGAAACTTAGTAATACTATGTTTCCTTGTATAGAGGAGCTTTGGGTTTAGATCAGACACTTCACTACTGACTCAGACCCCGGGCATAATTTAAGGGAGTATTTTGTGCTTTATATTGGCTGAAGGTCAAGGCTGAAGGCAAACATAATTTTACACATCAGTCTTTGAAATTAAACACGCTTTGTTTTTCATTTATTGTCAGCTGTATGATATTGCTGTTTCCAGAAGATCTGGTAGCCTGGAAATCTTTTAAAATATTAATTTTAAATCCTGGGGGTTTTGGAGCTGGGGGTGGGAATCACATTTCTCTGGTGTGCAATATTTGCAGTTCATCCTAAACAGGTTTTAAATAACCACAATTGAGTTTTGTGGGACATACTCCCAACTAAGTAGGCTTGGGATTGTATTCTTAGCGATTAACCTCTAGTTTGGGCCACAGCATCTGGATGACTGTATTATTCTGCCGGAACCTCTTTACGTATTATGATAACTAAAAATCATGCATTTTGCTGGGACTAAGGAGTGGGCTTTGGGATTCCATTTCAAAGAAAGCTCATTCTTGTTCTCATTTAACATCCTTCTGCTTACTGTAAAGACCTTGTATTAGAAAAGCTTAATGCTTAAAACAGTATTTTAATCTGCTGGATGCTGTTTTGTTTTGAAAAGGAGTTTCTGATGAACATTCTAATTTCTGTATGGTTTTTTCCCCCCTTTTAGATGGGATTTTATTATTAATTACCTTCAAAGTTCTTCAATAAAGATAGGATCAAATATTTTAAATATATAATGCTCTCTTGTAGAAACTATTTAAAACCTTTTGATTAATAAAATAAAAAGCACCCCAAATTAGTTTTTTTAAGCTAATATTTTTACTATGAATGCCTATAAAAACTGCAGTAGATGCTTTCCAGGTATTTTGAACTACAGCTGCCATTATGTTCAGTCAACACACTGAACCCTAACAAAAGTTTGCTAAGGCAAACCAGACTGCAAAATAATCATATTGACTACAACCAAGTCAGTACATACTTACCAGAGTTTGTTCCTATGATGAGGATGTAAGTAGAGTTAGAAGATATGCTTGTACCATTTATTCCATGCCAGTGCTTACAATACATAAATTAGCATCACTGTGTTCGTGTATGAAACATTACACTCAGTTCCCCTCCATTTCACCCCTAGTTTACCTTTTCTCAGAGTCATTGTTCCAGCACTTTATTCTATCCTTTATGCAGCTTAAGATGGTCAATGTGATTCACTTTCCCCATTTCATATTAAATACACACCAGATCTTGCATGTTTTCCATCCAAAGATACCTTATGCATGGCTAAACTTCTCCCTCTTGAATGTCTTCTAGGAAAATACAGTAGATGAATGAACTTCACAATAGATGTAAAGTTACAATTCTACACCACTTACTCTTTGAATTAATGAGAACTTTTGAGTGTGTATGTACTGTAAGCTGGTACTACATGCATACTCTAGTTTTCATCAACATCAAAGGAGCTACTACAGGCTAATATCTTCAGGGACCACAGAATAAGTTTTGTGCAGCAGAAGATTAAGATAATGACTGAGCTGGAAAGAATATACTGTAGAAGGCAGAATATGTCCAGTTATCTATTATGGATGAGAGAAGCATTGGACTCTAAGCAATGTAAAAAATATTCTTTATGTTACAGATTTAAAGGTCATTAACCCAACCAATTAATGAATAATATATAAACAAAACCAGAAATGAGTACAACCCCAAACCTCTTGTCAGCTATAAGAAAATTCTTTCACTAGCCAAAGAGTGGACACACTCACCATTTCTTTCAGGCTATCACTTCTATTGTTCTCAATCTAGTGCTTTCTGTTGTCTCTTCTTTCCAAGTTCTCCCCCCTCCTCCCCCCTTTTACTTACTGCTATCTCTCAGGTGTCTTTTCAGCTTTACCTTACCAGCTGTCACAAACTGGCCTCGTCCTCTTGCTCTCCCTCCTTTACCTTGCCCCAGTTTCAAAAACCTCAAAGCAGCAGGCATCACACCTGCATGCATATACACAGAGAGAAATTACATTTTCCTCTATTTAACTGAGGCATTAAAGGATTTTTAATGTAAGGGGAAATATCTGTCATATAAAGTATTTGAGCATAGGACCATTGTTTTATCCTAACTTATACAAAATTTTGAGTTAAGCTTTTGGACATTTATAGAAATGAAGGAGAGAAAGAAACTGCCATTCTGTTCATAAAAACATGTTGACAGCCTTAGGAATAAAGATTGAAATCAGTAGCAACATTTTGCCTAAATAACTAAAGACTTCATTTTTCTCATTGACCCTCCTGAGCTGAATCTTCTATAAAGTTGTGTTTGGGGTTTTTTTTTACCATTCTTCTGATCCAGTGTGAACCCAAGCACTATTTGTACATGAATTGCATGGCAATACTTTGAAGAACTATAGTCGTATTTCTATCATAAAAGAAGACACAATGAGAGATGCTCAGTTCTCTGTTCTGAAATAGCCTTCCCCAATCTCTATTGGTTGGAGAGGGCTGGTCCAACATTTCTGAAAGTTTCCAAGCTAAAAAAGGCTGATCCAACATATAATTGTAGGACATCAGGCTGGAGAAGGTGTTCTACTGTATCTGGAAGGCCCAAGGGTAGGAAAGGCAGAGAAAATGAATATTTTCACCTGTGGTAACAGAGTCTCCCCTGCAGTGGTGTACCATGGCTGAGGATTCTCAGGAAGTTGCTTGGCCAAGAAAGATACATCCTTGTTGAAGAAGCTAATCTTTCATGATATAAACATGGAGTGAGGTCATTTCCATCCCTACTTATTTTCTGGAAGTCACTCAAGACCTGGCGATCTCAAGGGACTGGTGAGAAGAGAGGTGGCTCTCTTGCTGATCTAATCTCTTTGTGTTTTATGCTGTTTAAAAACATTTTAATTTGACTGCTTTTGACATGTTTGTTTTTATATTTTTTTGCTGTATGCCACCCAGAGTCACTTCTTGTCAGATGGACAGCCATATAAATTTGATAAATAAATAAACAAACACCAAGCATGGGTTATTTATTGCATATTAGTATTATTGCTATTTACGCAGTGCTATCTATGTGCAAGATTGGTCTTCTCTTTATGCAAGGTAAAGGACGCTACATCGTGACAGCTGTTTCCTCATGATTTGTATTGATTACTTTCTAATTTTTCTTGCCAGAGAAGAGGAGAGATTGTTAGGGGATTTTCTGCCTCCAAGAACATAAGGCTACAGTGTATCTTGTGTGTGTGCGTGCCCATGAGCATGCAGTTTGCTGCTCTGCCTCCGGCAGCAAGAGATCATGGGCTGACCTTGTCCATCCACATCAGAGCTGAGGCCCTGGATCTCGATAGATCCTCAGACACCTCCAAGCATTGGTACCAAATTATAAAGTTTTATGGAATATAAGGGGGCAAACTGTCTAATGTAGGACTAGAGTGCATCATTTCAAGTATATTTAATATTAAATCTATTTTAGATTTTGTCCTGATCCTACCCATGACTTAGAGTACAATTCTTGACATATCACTCAAAAGCCAAGTGAGTTGAGGGACATTCAGATTGTTTTCCACAATGTCAGTGTCCTGATAGGTCTTTGCAGAGACCCCTGACATCTTAATATTGGGTGGGTTGGTGGGAAACATCTCTGCTATTCACTTCTTCTTTGTGGATTTTCATGGTGACTTAGCAAGTTCTGCATTGACTTCACTAGCTACATCAGTCCTTAACAATTGTTGGATTCAGACTGGCAGTCCATGTATACTTGTCCCACATTAAATCTGCAACTTTCACTCTCTCTCAGAATTAGCTTTGATGGAGACGAAAGCACTTCTTGGCCCTTTGGAGATTTCTGCTACAGCCCCATTAGCACCATTTCTTGACAGTTAGATAGGTCGTCCGTATTTCCCTCCAGCTGCCAGCATCACTGAAGGAGGATTATCTCTCAGTTGCTAACAGGTGCTCAGTTTAACCATTATATTTCATCCAAGTTTTGGACTCCTCTCGTTCTTTTTCAAGCAAGCTACTAAATGAGACACTGGGCTAATCTCTGTCTTGGGTTTTGCTCCTGAAAGCTTTCAAAGCCTAAACGTCTTGCCTTCTAGGGCTTTTTGTGCCTTTATGGGATCCATCTCACTTCCTCCCTTCTTTCCAAAGTGTTAAAAGTGCTTGCTAGAATATACCTGGAAGAAGTTTCTGGAGTCACATTCTGTGCTTGAAGGGTATTAGTACCCTTAAGGAAGTGGATCTGTTCATAAATATAAAGCTTCCCTATTTTCCTATGCAAAGCAACCTTAATTGTTCCTTGAGGCTTGCACTATCTGATGCTTTATCTTTGGTTGATGAACCAAGAAATAGCTGTTGCATTTGCTTATAGGTGTCTGTAAGTCCTTCTGTAAGCTTGGTGTGTAGTAAATTTTATGAATAAAGTGAAATTTATTCCCAAATAATATTACTTAACCTAGGAGACGTTAGTGGCAAGCATGCCTAGCAAATTGAAAATGTGGTACTGCCATACACAGGTAGTCCCGGGTTAAGAACACCCAGTTTATGGATGACCCATAGTTAAGAACAGAGCCCATTGTAGCAAAATTCAAGTTAAATATTCAATGATTCGAGTTAAATACTGAATGGTTCAAGTTAATTATACAATACTACTTATACAGTATTGTACAATAATACTGTTCTGGCTTACATACAAATTCAATTTAAGGGCAGACCTTGGGAACAGAACTCGTTCTTAAACTGGGGACTACCTGTGCCTGGTCATATGGTTTATCTGTCTAGCCCAGTATAGTCATCTCTCCCTAGCACTACATCTTCAGGGTTCAGGCAGAAGACTTTCCCATTATTTTCTACTAGCTCCAGCCTGGCACCGACTACAAAGACACAACTATATTTGCACAACACCTTGTCTGGTTTAATGTGTTATCTAAGAAGCATGGGGTGCCACAATCATGCAGTAATTACATAATCAGCAGATTTAGTAAAAACAGATATCAAAAGAAACCCTTTTTCAAGTGTTTAAAAGATGCATCTGCATTTGTACAATGACCTTATGTGTGCTTACTAGGATTTTTTGGTTTAGTTACCTTGATTAACTATGATTAAGGATCATAGCTGCTGCTACCTTTGATTTCCTGTTCATCCTGTTTTGTCTTTTACAGCACCCTGGCCTGCTATAAATGACCCAGGCATAAAATTATGGAAAATCCTATATTTCCCTTTTTTCCAAACTAGGCTGCTGTTAATGGCATAAAAACAAGGCCAGGAAAAAAAGGCAATTCCATTCTAGACATATGTGTAGTATTTACTTTCATCTTAGCTTATTTAGGCTGAGCGTGGGTACTCACAGTGCCCACCAAAAGGAAAACCATTATCCTTCCTGTAAAAAATGTATTTGTGGAATACATCTTTGCTGCTAGCCCCTGCTAAGTGTTGTCAACTTAAGCTTATACCTTTAATATTAGTATAACGGTGTTTATATGTTCTAGTACCCTCTGTGTGGCAAATGTGTTCCTACCACAAAAAATAACAACTCTGAAAAAAAGCTTGTACCAAAGCAGATTTTCTACCTGTGTTTTTCCATTACAAGGTGAGAAATCATACAAATATGATCAACTTAGCTTTAGGAGACCAGAAAAGGAATAAAAAAGAAACTAGACAATTAAGCTTTATTTTAAATAGTTATAGCTGTTACAATTATTTACCACAACAGTATCTTTAAAAATGGGACATCAACAACTTTATCTGACTTTTTTCTGTAACCTTTCTTGGAAGAAGAGGGGGGAAACGATTGTAGCTGACAGAAAACTGTGAACAAACTGTGAATTAACAATCCACAAGCTAATTTAAAAAATCTAATTGCTAGCAATGTTGTGACACCAATGCAAGGCTAGTCTCAATATCTGGATATACAAAACTACAATCAGACATTAACTTCTCTTCAAACCAGAGTGGTCTTATCAATAGAGCAGCCCAGTCATCTTGCAGTGGAGAGGGTATACAACAAGAGGCATTTTCAGACTCCACAAGCACCATTTTCCCTTGTTAGTAAACTAGCCTTTTGTCAGCATCTTGAAAGGGCTAGAAGCCATCCAGGAAGCAGTATTTTGAAGTGCGATGAGGAAGCCCTTTTCATCTGCTGCAACAGGGCAGGCAATCTGGGGTCTTCCAGATGTTTTGGACTTCAGTTCATGGCAATGGATGGTAGACGTTGGCAAGGAAGTCAGGGTCAAAATACCTGGATGGCACGAGGTTATTGAACCCTATACCATGAGATGGAGAATCTGATGTTATCACATTATAGGATATTTTTTCTGGCAAGGGAAAATGGTAGCAGTGGGAAGCTATGGGTGTCTCAACCACATAGAATATGCTTTGTCAAGTTGGTGCTTGTGGAGTCTGATGACACCAATTGGCTTAGCAGCCCAGCCCAACCCAGCATGAGAGCTCAGCAGGGGGCATGGCTTCCTTTGCAGAATCCTAGGATGTGTATCCTCTCAACTGCCTCCCTGCAAGTTTAAACCCAGGCTTCCAGGTAGGCTTTTTATCTTGCATCCACCCAATTTTGTTCATGGAATTCTAATGAATGTCCAGAAAACATCTTCTATTTCCATTCCTCCCATGTTTGTTTTTTTAAAATGTATACATTTATTAAGAAGAAAAAGATTGAATAACTGCACAAGGTATTTTGACCAGTAAAACTAAGGGTCTTCAATCTGGAAACATCCCAAGTTGTGCAGGACCTTCTCAAGGTCTGAGATTATTCACAAATGATAATGAAAGAACCAAAGTGTACGTTTTCCCACATTAGATATTTAACCTGGAACTAAGACTCTTCAGGAACATCCCCTTTCTTTTAAGCATGCTGTAGCACTTTTCCCCCTGTACTTGAATTTGGGAATGGGAGAAGAGAAAATAGCAGAAAGTTGACAGAAAGTGTTGATCATTCCTAGAATGTTCTCAGCTAACTGGATGTATCGGCTGGGCTTATAGGAATAGTAGTTCAAGGCATTAGGCTAGAGACCACTGCCATTAATGTTATCCAGCAAAAGACGCTGCACAACTGTTCTGTATTTTCTTCCTTAATAGATGTATAAATGTTTAAAGATAAGACAGAGGACATAGTGGGAGGGAGTTATAAGAGTAAGATGATATTATTGTGATCCTCTCTAATAGTCCATGAGAATCAGAAAGAAAATTAAAGCTGCATCTGGAAGCATGTTAGTCGGGGGACAAGCAATGTAAGAGTCTAGAAAAGCCATGTTTCTACAAAAAGGCAGGAGGTAAATTTTAGCAGAGTATTTGTGGTGCCAAATGGGGTTGCCACTTTTTATGCCAAGCAGCAGTCATTGCCCTTTTAGTTTCCAGAATGGGTAAACCATGTCCATCTGTTGAAGTCATTTCAGTGCCAGGTAAAGATTTTTTTTTCCTTCTGCACAGTTTTTTTTAACTCAATTTGGTCTTAGTTGTTTCCTTTTTGATTTTTTAAAACTGCTGCTCAGCTGTGCACTTTTTAGTCTATTTTAGGACACCTTACAGTGTATCTTATTGTGTTGTGATATAACTCACCCTTGACATTTTATAGAACCCATCCAATATAGTTATGGCTAAAATAAAATTAACCAGTTTATTATGACCTAAGATTTCATAACGTGGGCTCAGATTCACAAAAGCTCCTTAATTTTAAGATAATAAACTTGAATACATGATGCTATCATTGATCCATCCAGCTCAAAGTGGTCAACAGTGGGATCAAAAAGGTTAAGAAAGATCCACTGATAGGCAGATGTTTCTGATTTCCTACTATTTAACAAGAAGAAAAAAATCTATCTGTAACTGTGTTCACATAACATATTTAACATGTTCCTAAATAGGATTTGCACAATACACTGAACTATAGACTAAATAGATGGTTCACACAATGCAAATCTAACTCAGATCAGTATTAATCAGCCTTCACACATGATGCAAATGCAGCTACTTGTTTTTAACTGACCTAATTAAGCATATGGAGACACAGCTTCTTGTGTCTTTTTCCTCTCTTTCTTTTCTCTTTGGGAAAACCAAGATAACAAGTTTGTGTTAAATTTTAAGGCTCAGTTCTGATAATTAAACCAAATTCCTGGGCTGGACATGTGTTCAGAGATCCATATTTAATTTTGAGAATGTTGCAGCTCCACTGTGCCTCACGGTATAAACAATTTGCTCCAATTGGTTCATTTTAGAAATCTAGTATTCGTGCTTCTAAAAAAATCCTCTGAAGCTTGATGCCTGCCTGCTTCTGCTATGCTTTGACTGACAATATTTTCAGATATTTTGCTGAGAAAAATGCTACCTAAGATCTGGTCAAATGGGAACGTGAAGTTGGGAATGATCCAGGGATCTTCTCACAAGAAAGGTGTGTGTGTTCTACTTGAAGTAGAAACCATCAGTCAATAGGTTATGTGGAAGAAAGACACCAGAAACCCCCTTACCTGTTCCTTCCACAGTCATTTGCCTCTCCCTGTTGTAATCTACTCATATCAAGACAAAGGACTAGGCCTACTGCAGAGCTGATAAGCAAAAACATGGCTGCCCTTTTTCTCTCTTCTGTTCACCATCTCCTCTAATATGCCATCTAGTATTAGTCTGCTTTAGCCAGACCAGCTACTTTACCACAGAATAGGCAACCCATATTTTGGACTGTGACTGCCTCAGTTATGGCATTTGTGCCAAAATCTCTATAACCACTGTCAAATGTTCACTCTGCAACTATTTTCAACAGTGGTAGCAGCTGTTACTGTTTACATACAGTAGTATTACTATTTACATACTGCAGATGTTAATTGTTTCCAAGAGCACTGACATGATCGCACAAGCAGTTAGTCATGGCAGTTAACCTTGATTATTGTGCATAGTGAATCATTGCCATATCCTGGGCCCACAATTAGGTTGCCTTCTGGCAAGTTTAAGTGCGAAAACTTGGGGAGTTTGAGGGGCAGGTTTTACTTTCTAATCAATTTTCTTGTGTGGGTTTTTGTTTTGCTAGTTTGTTGGGTTTTTCAGATCACATTGTTAATTAGTAATTTTTTAAATTAAATTCTTGGTCATATTCAAACTAGAAGAGCCCTTCTTTGGAGAGAGCTATATATGAACCCCCAGAGTTCAAATATGGGATATAACAAAAGCATGAGCCCAACCAAACACAACTTTATTATCATCATTTATGTCATTCATTCTCTAGGGTTGCTCACACAGTTCTGATCTCCTCTAATGGAAGATGAGACATCCACTTTAAGGTTGCATTTGTGCAATGATAAAAATTTATGCTTCATTGGGGTGCAATAAACAGAGTTGTTCTGAGATTTTCAAAGAGTTAATATTGCTCCAACCCAGAGAACCAGAAACTCTGGATGATGTGCAAAAGGCCTATGGCACAGATTTTTTGGCAAATGAGTAGTCTATGTTGCAACCTACAGTGATTTTTCTCAATTTCTCATTTTGCCTTCCATAATTTCATGTGTCCTCTTTCTGCAGATTTTGCACTGATTCACAATTTTCTTTTTTTAAAGCCCAAATTATATCCAGCTTTATGTGTATTTCTCTCTATATATACAAAACACAATTTTGCACAAATCCTTTGTATAATGCAAAGTAATTCTAAATTACTTCTCCTGATATAGATACACACACACACACACACACACACACACATTTTTTATTAGAGACCTGCACTTTAGAAATAGAGAAAATCATTAAAATTGATATGGGGAGTATGAATCAGATGAGCTTGCTTTAAAATAGCAATCAAGCAAATTTCTCCCCAACCTGCAGAACAATCATATGTGGGCTGCAAGAACAGGGGCAGCCACTAGATGGTAGTAAAGAGATATGGAAAGCCATAGAACTTTGCTGCCATCTAGAAGTCAGTCAGTTCTTGCAGCCCAAATCTGGAGCCCTATTTAAGTAGCTTTCATAATATTATGGTAACATTAGAATAGTCTGTTAGCTTTCAGAATGGCCTTATTCCTAGGTCCAGATATAAAGAGAATTGCTGTGCTGTAGAAGATAAAAAGGGGTTCATGCAACATCAGAGACAGGGGAGGAAATTGGGGGAGGTTGGCATTATTTTGTTTATGCTGAGTGTCAGTGAATAGAGAAAGAGCTGAAAGGAATGGGGTGATGAAGCTTGGCTAGCGGTATTACACTAAATTCTTTGAAGCCAAAAGGTCTAAAAGGCTTCTTTAGAAAGCAATATGGCCATTTCCCCACTGGTTACTTATAGTGTCTTCAAAAATCATCTAACCATCTTTGTGCTGATGTAACATTAAGGAGGCCAGGCTTTATATCAATTCAGCAATGGCTGATTGATGCTAGAAGATGCTGTAAGTGATTAGTGGCAAAATGGCCTATGGTTGAAGGATTTGTTATGGAAACCCTGTGATTTTCTTTGTGAAAGGAACTCAGCTCCTTTTTTCTGTGTCCTTAAACTGAGGGTTTTTTACAATCATTTGGGACATAATATTGTAGATTACCCATTGTACTATGCTGTGTATCTCAGTTCACGGTAAAAATAAAATCTGGGCTTATAGTTAAAACAGTTTTATTTTTCCCCACACCATTATTTATTAATTTGCTTGCTTATTTATTTATTTATTTATTGAATTTATATTTCAACCAACTTGATAATTGTGACTCAGGATGGCATACAATACATTAAACAAAATTATTATTATTATTGGTAATCTACAATTAGATTCACAGTCAAAGACTGGTGAAAATAATTCAAGTCCTAACCAAGGATCTAAGAATTATTAAGATAGCGTCTGAGGATATAGGCAGTTCCAAGCAGGGTATATTTTTGTAAAATTAGGGTATTCAGGTCCGATAAATTCCAGACTTCCAAATATTGAGGGAGTATTGTAGGTATTGCTCCAAGGGTTCCAGTCACGATTGGTATAACAGGGTTCAACTTCGATCTGTAAGTCCTGGTATTTTGTAATTTTTTCAGATTGCTTTTCCTCAGTCCTAGCATCACCCAGTATAGCAACATAAATGAACCAGACTTACTTCTTTTCAATGACTGTTATATCAGGCATGCTATAAACTGCCTGTTTGAATTTTAAAGTCCCATAAGATCTTAACCCGCTCATATTCCAAACCCTTCTCAACTTGATGGTCCCAATTGTTCTTGCTACATTCAAATCCAAACCTCTAGCAAAGTTTCCAATGAATAATTTTGACAATTTGGTCATGATGCTGCTTAGAGTCAGTTTGTGAAAATTTGTTGGAGCCACTGATCAAATGGTCAACTCTTTCATCCTTTTCACTACAAAGGTGACATTGACTATTGTTTGTTACATGATGAATTTTCACTTTCATGCAATTAGCCAAAAAAGCTTGTTCTTGAGCAGCTAAAATCAAACCTTCAGTTTCTTTCTTTAACATTCCTGATCTTAACTAGCTCCACGTGGGTTTTTTATTGGCTTTTCCTTCTATATCCTTCAAGTATTGATCATGCATTGGCTTGTTCTTCTAATTAACAAATCAGTTTTTGATTGTTTCTTTTCTATACTCAGCCTTCACCTTTGCTGTTTTCAAAAGCTTTTTTCAATTTATTTTTAATTTTATAGCTATATATATATATATATATATATAATATAATTTTATTATCATTATTTTAATTTACATGATTTGTATGGCTGCCTATCTTAGAGCACAACAATAAAACCACAAAATAGTAAAATGGTTAAAAAAAAAAAAGGTTAAAAAAATTAAAAAGTGCCTTGGGGAAAGAGCCATCTCTTTATGGCCTTCCAGAATATAATTGGATATTAATTGAAATTGTTTATTATTCTTTAAGAATTCTTTGTTTATTATTCTTTAATAATAAACAATTTGGGTTAAAATCCAAAACATGAATAGCCAACCAGGAAATCACATTCTTATCCCTCTCCAGATGGGAAGTTCCAATCTTCCCAGCCCCAAAGCCCAAGTATTACTTCCTTGGACAAACCTGCTGGCGCAGCCCTTCAGCAGGCCTGTCTCCTGTGCAGAAACTAGCTGGAAGTGGAGCTGGCTTAAAAAATCTCTTTCTGGATTTGAACCCGTTCCTCCACTTTGGCCTCAACTATGGCCAGGCGATAGTTCTGTCTGGACTATGATTAACATGGGTGCTGACCTGTGAACACCTAAGCTCACAACGCCAGTTTCTCTTCTCTTTTCCCTGCTTTTACAAGCAAAACAATAATAGCTGGGCCTTCTACATGATTATATCCATCTTACCTGCAAATAGTAGAGCGCTTCTGGCAGGCTTTTTATCTCATTCAGGAATAACACTTATATATGTCATTTTTCCATTTTAACTCTTCCAAAATCCAAATGCTAGCATGAAGACTAAGGCTGGATGTAGTTTTGCTTCAACCAGCATGAGAGTATCTCCCAGTTACCTGAAAAGATATAATTAACTTTCATAATAGATGAGAATTTATGTGGAGCTTGGTTTAATTTACCTGTGCTGGTCTTGAAACAAACATTTATCACTTCCTGCCATGGAAAAGAGAAACTCCACTGACGAGATAGCATGATTTGTAGCACAATAAGAAGCAACAGGCCTTAAAAGACATTGAAAAACTGTGGTAACAGCAAGCATTACACAATATAATACTGTATAATTTGCTGCCTAAATAGGTAAATGTAGCTGATTGAGGATTTATTGCTGGCTCAAGCAGATTAATTGATCTCTCTGGGGGTGAATCCATATTTAACATGCAGTTTGCTTCACTTAGTAGAAAATGTACATTAGCAGCTGTTAATACAAATATTATTTTTCCCACTGTGAACAGGGATGGATGAGTGATTTTGTAATAACAGGGACCAAAGTTACTGTTTTATAGTCATTCTGATGTTGGACTAGGGGTTCATCCCTAATGAGAGTTCCTGCTTCATCACACAGTCCCTACAGCACTTGTCAGATTTTCAGGCTTCTTTTAAACTTGAGTTCACTGCTTTTTAAGAACCCCTATTTAAAAATAACTCTAAAAATAGCAAGGAGGAGCTGGAACGGTTGGGAGGGAGGAATTTTCTGGCCCCTATCAGCTGTTTCCCAACATCCCAAGGGAGTAAGTGAGATAGGCTTTCTCCAAGCATGCTAGGTTTTTTGTCTGCCTGAAGGCTTTTTTCAACACAAAAATCTGCGGCCTTAAGAAAGTTGATCACAAGTGTTTTTTTGCTTGCCATCTTTGTCCAACACCATAACCATCTTAGCCTGGAATTTAAAATAGGGAGGAGAAGAAGGGACAGAAAGATCCCCACGAGGCACTTGAAAGCTCCAAGATCTGTGGAGGAAAGGAGAAAATTCTCTGTCTCCCTCATTGCCAACAGTCATCCAGACTAGAATTCTAAAACAGCCCTAAAAAGGATGTGTCACCATTCTACCATCTTCACAGAGCCAGCCAGGGCTGGACCCAAGGGGAGAAGTTGGTGACTTCTTGGCATGGGCAAGAAAGAGAAGGAAACTACCTGTTCTTGACAAGGCAGTGGCTGCATTCACAAGTCATGCCAAACCCTTAACAACTAACATACAAGGGAGGAAGACAGTGGTTGCAAGGAGAAGGGGAAAGGAGTTCATCCAAAAGCATTTAACATGAGGTTTAAAGCGGACTCCCCAAAAGCTGACAGGAGCAGGATCTCTCCCTGATCACTTCAGCACCTCTTGACTATTGGGGGGCTGGTTCAGAAATGCTGGGCAGCTTTTGACACCCATAGGTCAACAGGTGGGGAAAGGGACTGCCACTGAAGTAGGATGGCTCTCTGCTTCACTGGGCAGCACTCCTATCAGTCCCAGCCCAGTGATCCATGGAGTGGTGAGGCTAACTGGTAAAGCAGGATGCACCCAAAAGACTCCAGCCTACCTCAGAGTCCAACCAAGCTGCCTACTTCCATCCCCCTCCTCCTTTACAAATTAAGCATGATAATAAGAACGAATGAATGGTGTCATGGAGCTGAGAACAAGAAGGAGGGGAGAGCAAAGGCTCTGATCTCCAGATCAGCAATCTTGGCATAAATAACTTAACACATCCTATGAATCTAGTCATCTGTCAAAATTCACCTCCTCCCTAGCTGCAACCCACATTAAAAAGAATTTTCTCCCATTTGCTGGTGATGTTTGGTGGGATGGTTTTCTTAAATTGTATCATACCACATCTATGGTACATTTTCTTTTCAGGAAGAAAATTTTATGTCAACATACTTTCCTGCCAACAAACAGATTGGTGGATTGCACTTAACAAAGGTGTGAGCAAAACCCCCAGGACCTTGGAGTTCAACTCCAGAGAAAGTTTGGAGGAGGAAGTGTTATGTATGCCACCTTGAGGTCCTGGAGGAAAAGAAGATATAAATGTAACAAATAAAACAGTAAAATTAACTATTATATTGAATTGTAGAAACAAGATTATATTTCCTTGTTTTCTACACATTAAGTAAAAGAATATTAAGGACAAGCTTGGAAAACCTGGCTAAAGACATCTTGAAATGGTTCTGGTTTAATACAGTGCATTTAATTTATATCCATGTTGTCCTTGTTAACTCCCAAATAAGGCATGTTAAGACAGTGACATACTTTGTTCTTGCATTACTCACTGAAGGCTCTGAATTCACAGATTTTATAGATAAGTTTGACAAAAGCTACTTAAATAATAATTAAACATCCCCCATTCTAATCCCCCATGTAAAATATTCAATTTTCCCAGGTTTCGGCTTGTTATTTCCATATATTAAATTTGTGGAGTGTATATGTTTTGGTGACACACTCTTTTTAACTTCATTTGCACATTCTCCTTGTGTAAGGTAAAGGTGATAATTGCATCTCTACTAGCCTTAGTTTCTTTTTTATTTGCTGAGATCGTTATAGGGCTTTAAAGTCCCAAACATCTATCTAAGTGATTTCCAACCTTGGCAACTTCGAGTTGTGCAGACTGCAACTCCAAGAATTCCCTAGACAGCATGGTCATTACTGAGAACTCCAGGAGATGAGGTCCACACATCAGTTGAGAAACATTAATCTACCCACTTGGAAATTTAGTATGAGGGAAGTCAATCTCCCAGGGATGCTCTGGGACTTTCAACCATCCCACCAAACTGCACAACTTGTTAATTGAATCAGATTTCAACTACTTGGGATACAATATAAATCTGAGACCTTGGCAAGCAGATGCCACCTCCCCAGCCTGCAAAGTCTGCCAGCTGATGCTATAGTGCCCTTGAATTTGCAAGGAAGTTTTATAAATATTTATTCTTCTATACCTCTGAACCAATTTGTTTCTTCCCTAAATGGATTATTTATTTCTTGAACATGCCTGTGCTATATATTTTTAAACCATCAACAGTTCCCTAATCAATTACAGGTTCTAATGGCAACACTCACTTAGATTCTTTGGGGAGATCACTGAAGACTTATTCCATTTCTATAATTCCATTTTTTAAAAAATGCAAGTTTTGAACTTAGATGGGGACAGCATAATGCTTCTATAAGTAGCTTCAGATCCCAGTAAAGACTGCCCAGTCCTCAGAAATGATTTGGGCCTTGGTCTGCTCTTTCCTTCCCACTGGGACTTCAATTTTAGGACTCTGTACTAATTCAAAACAATTTCAGAACTCTGAGATCCCATGCTGTTAGCAGGGGTCAAGAGATGAGATGATCTACCTCAGTGTTGTGGTGTGTTAAAGCTATTTTTCCTTTTATTATGTTGAATCACTAGAGCACTTGTGGGCAGTGAGGTTTCACACTGTTAGGGAACTCTCCCATCACTCCACCTCCAGGCTCATCTCCACCTTTTCCCCCTTACAATAGCGAATCAGATTCCATGGCATCTTGCCAAGGCATTATTATTTCAGAGCCCTTTAAAATGCAACAAAAGAATAATGCTTTGGTAGCTGTGCAGGTTCTCCCTTCCCATAGCTATCTTTCCATTTTTAAATTTTTTTTAGAAATTACTGCACAAACGTACAAAACATAAATAAAAGTATGAAGCGGGAGAGAACAGGGGGAGAGAGACACTGATTGAATGCCACATTTTGCATCCTCCAGCTGGTATTCTCAGCATTTTGAGACCTGATGGCAGTGAACATGACCCCAGGTCAGTTTCAATTTGCTTCTGAATAATTGAAAAGTGGAACCAATATGGTATGGTAGTCCTTGATTTCAGAGAGCAGTTTCTCTTTTGCTATTTTTGAGAAATGTATAGAACAGTGTTTCTCAACCTTGGCAACTTTAAGACAGCTGGACTTCAATTCCCAGAATTCCCCAGCCAGCATGCTGGCTGGGGAATTCTGGGAATTGAAGTCCAGCTGTCTTAAAGTTGCCAAGGTTGAGAAACACTGATATAGAAGCTCTAACCAGGCCTTTCTTACAGAGGGATTTTAGCTGCAGCAGCATCTTCAAAGTTCTGACATTTTTTTTCCAAACAAATGTTCTGTAGAGGACCAGCCATCAAGAAACCATTTTTAAATAGTTGGAGATACTCTCTGCTGATCAAGGCACGTCCACTTGCTTGGCAAAAAAATATGTTGAAAGCTGTGTTCATAACAGTATTTTCCACTGATTGATTGATTTCACTGGGCTTATATGGCACTTCAATTGTCATTAACCCAAAGTTGCTTACATACCCTATTCTGTAAAACAAGATTTTGAAATATACATTAAACTTGAACTAAACCAACCAACTAACAATTGCATGCCAGAGAAAAATTAATAGATTCAGTTCAAAAAACAAAACACCAAGCAACACGTAGAAATGCTTCATGATACGTGGCTCCCAAAGCCTGCTGGAAAAGTCAGGTTTTAATGACCTTAAAGGCCAATACGTCTGGGCTATATGGATCTCCAGAGGGGATGCTGTTCCAAAGAAGTAGGATAGCAATTGAAAGGGCTTGTCTCTGTGGTCCCTGTAGGTAACATTCTGGCACGCCAAAATGGAATTATATCTTTATGCTTTTGAAACAATCAGCTCCTTCTTTGAGGCCTGCACATTAGACATAACTCTGTTATTCACTCTTTAGAGAGAGATTTGGCAGCCAATAATTCTAAAATTTTGTAAGATAGGTGGGAGCTAATAATAAATGTTCATTTTCTACTAGAGTCACTCTTTCCAACTGCTTTTTACATCATATAAGAACATAAAAACGTATCAGCATTGGTATCTTTTTCACAGTAGTTGGACAGGAAAGAATGTTTAGTGGAACAATGTGAGATATTAAGCCCTTCTTCCATTGTAATGTTAGCTCCAAATTACAGCCACAGTACTTGGCAATGGGAGAAACTGGAACCATGAGGAGCTGTATGCAATTTTACCCTTTATCAACATGCTGTGGAGGAATCCACATATTTTCTGGATTCTCTTAGGATCTATTTTAAAATATTGCTTTTGTATGAATTTGCTTATCATGTAATTCTATGGGCCTACCTTTGTATCTTATGTTATATCTCAATGTATTGTCTCTTTTGGTATCTTTTTTTCCTTCTGTGTTACTGTCACTGTCACACTGCATAGTTTCATATCATTCCAGACCTAGTCCCTAAAATCACAGGGAAGCTGAAACAGCAAAAAAAGAAATTGCAACCAAAATGTTGCAGTTCTAAATAATGACCCTTGTTAGAAGTAGTAGCCCAAGCTATATATTACTAGAAGGCAGAGATCCTTAAATTTCTAGTGGCACACAGCATAAGCAATGTTCAGTTTTTAATCCTAGTGATTCATGAGTTATCAAACCTTGAAAGTCACCCTGATTTCTCAGCCAAGCAGTACTTTTAAGTACTGATCCATGACAGAAGATTGCAAACCCCAAATCAACCTTGCCTAAGCTATGCATATGTAGCCAGCCAGCCAGTGGAAGCACTTAATTTGAATTTTGTTGAGATTAGCATATTGCAGCAATGAAAGAATATGCTGAATCACATCCTAAAGGCATGCACCTTCCATGCCGAAATCCAACAGGCAAAACCATTATGTAAATATGGAACAATATACCCAAGTCTCAGGGCTGGGAAAAGTTTGGCCAAAAGACAATTAAATCAAAAGGTTAGGAGGAAGGATTTGACACACACACAGAGATTGTTTAGTGGTAGTCTTGACTGCTGTCTTCTGCCTAAGCAACTGTTTGCACATATGTGACTTCTATCTTGTTGACAGGCAACTTCTATGCTGAGTGTGTGAAGCTTTTGCTGTTAGTCACTCAAAGTGGAGCTGTGTTACTGGAGAGTTGAGATTTACTGCCATGCTTGATCTGAAATCTGACAGCAAGTTCTGCCTACTCATATTAGTCCATGCTCCAACCCCAAGATTTAACAATGGCTACAAATCCTCTTGCAACGTGGCTGACCACAGATCAACTTGTCAGTGCCTTCCTCCAATACCAGAATCAAGTTGCAACCCAGATGGACCAGTTAATCGAGACAATAAACCAGTTAGGCCAGCAAGTGGAACAGAATCTGCCATGATGGTGGCTCCAGTACCTGCTCTGGCCTAATGTTCAGCAACTATTGCTGCTGCAACACCAGCCATCCTCTACTGTGTACCTGCCTCCCTGCCTAGATGAAAACCCTAGTGAATTTATTACTGTACTCACAAATTATATGTCCTCCTGAGCAATTTCTGTAGGATCAATATTGTGTAGGATTTATAATTGGCCTAATGACAGAGGCAGTCCCCCTTCTGAAACAGAACAGCCCAAATTTGGACAATTACACCAATTTTGTGATACTTCTGAGGGCTAACTTAGATGCTATAAGTGACCACCAGCCACAAAATCTATCACCTCTGACAGGATAAGCACACTCTGTGCAAAAATAGACAGCAGATTTTAGTCATTAGCTCAGGATGAGGGCTGGTATGAAATAGGCTTCACTGACCAGTTTAAAGAGGAACCTGAGGAAATATGGAATGAAATCACTCATCGGCACCCCTGAGATTTTGTCTGCATTAATCCAGGTCTGCTCGGGTATCAATGGAATTCTCAAGGAAATGCAGCAGAGTATTGCTTTTAATATGGTCAAATTGGACTATTGGGGCTCTGTATTTCCTTGGAAGGAGTTCAGATTGATCCACCTGTTCAGTCTATTCTGTTTTGCAGAGTAAGAGGAAAGATGTACACTGTTTTCTGAGCTTTGCTAATTTTTATCATAAATGTGTCCTACATCCTGTAGAACAAGACACAGAACTGCATTATCTTACCAAAATAGGTTTCCCTTTAAGTGGAATTATACTGCCCACTAAGCCTTTATTCTACTCAAACAGGCATTTACTTCTCAGTCCATCCTCCAGGCCCCAAGTGCCTCTTTATTGTACAGGCTGACGCTTCCAGTTTTGCCATGGGAGCTGTATAATTTGCTCTATAGTTTGAGGGCAGTTTCATCCCCCCGCCCCCCATATACATTCCATTTCTGGCCACACTTTCCATCCAAGAGTAACTATAATATTTTAAACAGGAAACTTTTGGCCATTAAAGAAGCCTTTTAGCACTGGTGCCCTTTCCTTGAAAGAATAGAATATTCTCTAAAGTCTGAATAGACAAGAATTTAGAACACAAATTTCAAATAGACACACAGCATAGTGGGCATTATTTTTTTTCTTATTTTAACTTTCATCTCTCCTATACTCCTAGTCTGAAAAACAAGCAGGCCGATGTTCCCATAAACCCAAATATTTCTGACCCATGAAGAAAACTTTGTCCTTCCTTTATGCCTGCCTTGCCCTGTAAGACTTTTGGACCTGGAGAGACCTCCCTTATCCAATCAAAACATTTATGTTTGCGTGGGTGGGGAGAAAAAGAGACAGAGGGCTGAGCAAATCCACATTCACTAAAAAGATACCCATATGTGAAGGCTTGGATAGATGAGGTCCCTTTTCTACCTACCACTTGTCTTCAGAATGGGGAGACCCTCATCACAACAATTGGCTATGCAGTCCTATTTTTTTGAAGGAAGAAGTCTCACAGCTCTGATATAACAGCCTGTAAGCTGGACATTTCAGCGTATTCAAAATATTTCCCTTTCCCATGACTTTTGGTGGCCTCATGTTAAAATAGACATCATGTAAGTCTATAGGCTTTGATGTCTATTCTAACAAATCACCTATCCTCTCCCCGCCTAGTGTTTTCCTCTTGCCCTTGAGATGGAAATAATGAATTTTGGCCTGAAAATTGCTGCATCTACAGCATTCCTATTACTGTGCCTCCAAAGCAATTCTGCATCTCATGCAAGACGTTTGTGGTGGCAACATGGAAGAAAAGTCTGGGCAGGTCATGTCAAGCCAGGAACATCTTGTGAAGGTGTGAGAATGTTGGCCCCTGAATATTACCAGACTACAAGGAAGCAGACAGGATAGAAGCAGGCAAAGAGGAATCCAATCTGCCTAGAGAGCTTCACCTGGCAATGGGTCATATGGCAGATGGGATTGCTTATTGACAGCTGGCCAAGGGAGGAAAGGCAGGACTATGGGTGGTGGCTCCAGTGACTCAGGCCTCTTTGTGTACAGCTGAATTGAGGGAGATGCCACCACCACATCCCAACATGCAGTTGCAACCTAGAGCAACCAGTCTTTTAAATTTGACAGATAGGAACTAGATGCCGTTCTGGTGGTACTTGATCTTTTTTCTAAGATGACTCATGTCATTTCTTGCTCTAGCCTTCCCTCCACTCTTGAGACAGCTCAAACATTGATTCAACAAGTTTTCTGAAACCATAGTTTACCCAATTATTTCATTTATGATAGAGGGACACAGTTCACAGCATATCTGGGAAAGCTTAGTATCAATTATTGGATGTTTAAGTTCTACCTGTCCTCTGCCCATCACATGCTCTCAGATGAAGAAATGAAGAGAGCAAATACCACCTTAGAACAATATTTTTCTATATAAACCACCAGCAAGATAATTGACCTGATTTTTATTACGTATGGTTGAATTATTTATAGTAACTCAGTTCATTACCTCTACTCAGTTGTTATTCTTTCAGGCTACTTAACAGTTACAATCTGCACCTACTATCACATTTTCCAACTCTATGCTTTCCAGAGGGTTCCTATTTTTTTCAGGAACTGGAAGCCACTCAGCACTTCCTCCAGAATCAACTGGATCTTGCCATACAAGTACTTTGCTGACTATTATCACCAAGAAGTGCCCCCCTCCATTGATGTGGGAGACCATTTGATTTTCTCCTCTCTATGACCTTCAAAAAGACCAGATGCCAAGTTAATGGACTATTCCTATACTTGCACAAGTCAATCCTATAACCTTTTGTCTGCAGCTTCCAGCCACGCTGATAATATGTCCAGTTTTTCATCATTCGCTCCTGGTCCTGAGAATCTTGCTGCTTACTGTGCCATCTTGGTGAAGGGAAAGGGGAAAATGAGGTGCACTGAATCCTAGATTGAAATATTTAATTAATTGGAAGGACTACCCAAATACTATATGATCACAGGAAGGAGCAGATGATGTACACACCGTCCACCAGTCCCCTTTGCAATACCTCCATAAGACCAAATCACTGGATCGGCCAAACAATCTGGCTTAGGCACTTGCCAGCAATTCTAATTCAGAGGAAGAAAGGAACTAGTCTGGGGAGGGGAAGGAAGTCCTTTGAATAAGTAATGTGTGTGAGAGAGAGAGAGTGCCCTACCCAAAGCTGAGAGGTAAAATTCTAGAGAGGGGCAGGATTGGGTAGTTCTACAAGGAGGAGGGTTAGAAGGTCCTGAAATAGGGAAAACCTCCCCACTTCAGCCAAAGAGGAAATGGTTGTCTGAGGAGGAAGAAGAAGAGTTGATATCTCTTCAAGGCTAAGTCTCAGGGGAGACAGGGAAATCACATCCACCTGTCAGAGAAGGGCAGGAGGTCAACTCTTTTCCAGAAGTAGAAATAGCTGGAGATGAAGAGCTGCTAGCATCCATGCTTCTTCCCCTTCCCAGTCCTAAAGGGTAGAGATAACTCAAACTGTAAGTGCAGAGAAGCAGTAAGTAGCTGAGGCTAAGAGCTGGCAAGAGTAGGTACCCCAGTAAATTGATTAGGCAGCCCTTTGGGGAAAGATGCCCCACCTGGCGGATTTAACCAAGCTGGCTATCTCTTCTCATTGCTGCTTGGAACTAAACATCTTGTCCTGAACCTTTTGAATCTTTATCAGGTGGTTCTGTCGCTGTTGGCCTTGAACCTTTGGGCCATCTATGATGACTTTTTCTCACTTGCCTCTTGGACTTGACGGTTGATATAAGAATAAAGATACAAACTCTCTATAGAGCTAACTCCCATTAGAGTGAATGGCTTTCCTTCCCCATCTCTCTGCCTGCTGCTTTCTCAGCTCCTCTCAATTCTAGACTTGTTACTTCCCACCAGAGGGATTTATAGCTAATACAGCTATAAAACAGGATAGCACCATAAATAAATATGAAGTCACCACAGATGAGGACAAAGTGGGGAAAATGGGTTGGTTTTACAGCAGTTTTGGTATATCCTGCAATTCAGTGAATGGTAGCATGGTACAGTTCAATAACAGCCATGTCTAGAAACACCCAAAGATAAAATAATGCAGTACAAAAATATCAATCTATACCAACAGGTGAGATAAAACAGCAACCTTTACCCATTAAAAACATAGTGCTTTGTAAATCAATAAATAAGTTGAGACAAACCTGGAAAGTATGTATGTATGTATGCATTTTTATTTGACTACATTTATATATTGCCCCAATCCACTAAACAAAAACAAAAATTCTTGCCACCAGGCTAATATTTCTTTTGAAGATATATCATTGGCCATTTTTTCATTAGTGTTTTAAAATATTTTACAACATTATTTATCTGTTGTGGTGATATAAATCCTATTTATTATGTCGTTGGTGGCACAGTCAGCCAGATGTTTAGACTGGATTTGGCATTTTTATCCACCTATCGTCCTTCCCAAGGACCTGGATAGGCAAACATTGTTGTCTGATGGTGTTGAAGGTTATGGTCACAGGATGTCAGCTGTTCCAAGTAAAGCTGCCTTTTGCAATTGACTGATGGTGATTTTGTCAATGCCGATGATGTTCTAGTGGTGCTTCGGATATTTTGGGATTGCACCCAAGGTGCCTATTACTATCTTTGCTTTCTTTTGCCACAGTCATTCTATTTCTATTTACAGGTCTTTTATTGTTGTTGTTGTTGTTGTTGTTGTTATTGTTGTTATCTTTAAAGCACCAAACCTGAATTGGATTTTGAAATGAATTAGCAGCCTTTTTCATCATCATTCTTTGTTGGTAGCAGCAATGTTAGGATGAGCAATCTTTTTGCCCTGTCCCACCACTGCAACACACTCTAAGCTCTACTAGCTGGAGACTAGCAGGCAGAAATGAGGCTGGACATGCATTTGCATCTTTCCAAGACCATCCTTTTTAAAGATCTTTCTTCTAACTGCTTGCAATGGAAGGGAAGGTATTTGGACTAGACAACTATCTAATCAAAATATCACACCAGTGGGGAGCTTTTGGAAATCCCTTGCAGCCTCTACCTATTTCCTTGAGATCTTCCTAGGTTTTGGTGTCAGTTTAAGCCAGTTGCTCTTGGGGAGGTTGGAGAGGAATCTGATATAGGCTTCCCCCTGCAAGGTTGTAGCCCAGCATCTAAGCTCAGAAGGTATTCCAAACAATCTGATGGCCCTTGGAATGCTATTCTAAGGTTATTGTCATTTTTCTTTGCATTTCTTGAAAGGTGTGCATCTGAAGGGCGGAACGCGATAAATGCAGTAAATATAACAAATAAAAATATACAGCAATCAGACTAGCTTTTGTGACCAAATGTGAAATAGCATGATATTCTTCAGTTTTAGGGGAGTGAAATTCTCTACACATGTCATCAATCCTTTGATTTCTCTGAAGCATGCAAAGAACTTCATCACTGTATTACTTGTTGGGGGAGGTAATTGTCTTCTCTGTGCTAAAATACTAGTTCTGCTGTGAAACACAGGGTCCCCTCTGGCAAGTGAAAGATTTTTAGATTCCTGCCTTGTAATGTAGGTCCCTAACGTTGCTGAGATAAATACCTTTATGCAATCAGATCTGTTTGGCTCTTTGCACTGCATTAGACAATAGTCCCATCGTGCAATGCATAGCTGCATTCAATTTCCCTAGCAGGGTAGTGCAGACATAACAGCAGCTGTACAGTGCAGTCAGGAGGAAAAGGCACAACGTGTCTTTTACAATGCTTCAAGGCCCCTGTTTGGAAAGGATGGAAGGACATTTCTTGATGTACTCAAGATAAAAATGTATACTGTTCCACTTGTATGACAGCATCCACGTGTTCACAAGCTATTGCCATTCAAAAATATTCTCTCTCTGAACCTACATATGCTAGTCAATAGGTTGACAGATTATTGGCTGCTGAAGGGAAATACAGTAAAAGTGCAAATTATTTGAGACCATCTGGTGTTGCTGGACAATGGAACTGTTGGGGAATTCAAGGATGTAAAGCAATAAATATTCACATAGAGAGAACTTGCCCAGTTTAGGCTGACCTATTGCCATTCCTGTGGTGCCACCAAGTGTAGACATGCCAAGAGGCTTCTCAGTCAGTGAGCTCCTTCAGGTGAAATTTCAGATAAGAATATTCTGATCATTCATGCAAAATGCTTCAACCACGCTTTATGATCAGCATCTGGCTTTCTCATCAACTGGAACTGCTCTGCCATTCTTTCCTTGTCCATTGTCTTTCATAGGTACCTTGCAAATCACAGTTCTTGGAGGAACACAGTGGAAAGTTCATTATTTGCATTTGCAAAGGCAGACAGATGAAAATTAGCAATTGCTAGGGTTTGTGGCTGCAAACTTAATTCTGCCCAGTGGTGCATATTCATTATGGTGCAATCTAAAGCCATCTCATACTCTTGACAGGCCTCCTACATCATTACATGTGCCAGATGCACAGAATAAAACTTTGATGAGCAATTGTAAATTTTCAAGCAGCTCTGAACATTTGAATGTTTACTCTTATAGATCTACTGTCTATAATGGCTTCTTTTCTTTTTAACATAAAGTGTTTGAAACAATAAGAAACTGATAAATTATGTCAAATACGGTTATGGTCACAAACTTTCTTACCCAGCCTAACCATAAATCACTAATTTTAATTGAATTGTTCCTATAGTAATGGAGATGAATCCTTGCAAATTCTTAAACAAGAACAGGGGATGCCATTTCAGATTTCCATGCTATGGGGAGATACTGAAATATTTAATAGTAGAAGAAACATCCAAATCCTTACTTGAATTTATTCAAAATATAGTTTAGGATGCACTGCTAAGGTCCATGGGAAGACTTCTCAGGGGCCTTAGGATCCTGTAGTTCTCTGTCAGATAGGCAAAATTCAACAGATGGTGAAAGAGATTTACTCCACTGTTTTGCCCAGTAGCAAAACTCCCCAACTCTGCTCCTGTTCTGACACTAGTATTAAAAGGGAGGCATTCGTAAGTTAGAGATTCTGTGGGCAGAGCAGGAAGTACTTTGAATTCTCCAAATATAAAGTCCCCTTGTTTCATGGATATATCCTCAGACTGGGAATGTGTGGACACCACAGTTATTTCAGAACTATGAACTTCTGTAATCCCTGACTAATGGCCATGCTGGCTAGGCTGAGGGAGGCCATTGAGCAACAGCTTCTGAAGATCAAAGTCTCATCACCTCTGTTCTGAGAATAAACAGAGTACCTGTGGTCTACTCCTACCAGGCTCCATTTCCCACCTGACTTTCTAAAAAGTGTTTAATTAAAAAAGGGGAGGAAGCTGACATGAAGCAAGATGAATAACCAGCTATAGAATAATGGTTAATGAATTGAGCAGGAGGGCATCGTGCAGCTCACAGGCCATATGAAGTCTCAAACTCTCCAGAGAGCTTATGGATTGAGCCAATGAAATTTAGTGGAAATTAACAAATAACACCAGCATGATTTCCTAATTACTTTCACTGGGAAACTAAATAAAATAAATGTGTTAAGCTCAAATAGGTTTAACCCATCTATAGAACAATATTTGAAAACTTAGCCTGACAAAACAGGAGATTGAGACAGGCAAAAGTGCCACCTCTTGCAGACTTCAACCACAGAAGGAAGGAAAGAAGGAAGATCTGGCCCTTGGCCATAAAAAGGCTGCCTCTTCCTCATTCATAACAATACCTAGCTGAAAAGATTCCATAGATATTTTTGGAAAATAAACCTGATATGTTGACTGCAACCCAGTAATGTGCCAAACTGATCAGAAAAAAAATACAGTGGTAAACTAGGGCGGTAGAATATTCCCAGTGATTTCTGGGAAATGGTCATGTTGTGATAGACACCATAGCAGCCATTTTATAAGAATGCCAATGAGATGCTCTTAAAATTCCCAATGTGCCCACAAGCCTGAAAAATTGCCTGTCTCCAGTCTAACCAATTAGAAGAATCACTCCCTAATTCTCTCACTTTTCTCACTTTCTCTTCTGTACAGGATAACAACAATGCTCAGAGAATTGTGTTTTTCGTTTTGTTCTTTTACATGTCAAAGGATACAGCTGCTAAGGAAGGAAATAATTTGTCTCAGTTTTACAAGACAGAATCCTTGGTCATTCTTTATGGTGGTACACGCTGGTTTGCTATTGTCTTGACAAGAGATAGAGGCATGCTAAGGTAAAAGAAAAGAATGGGCATCTTCTTGGGCGAGGGGGGATGGTGAGATCTATTTAGCATTATTACTGTCTGTCTTGTAATTTTGCATTCCATCTGGTTCATTATCAGGTATTGTATTCAGTACCAGCTTGCAAGAGAAAGGCTGGAAGGGGGGCACACACCTGCCTATATGCGTGCACACAGTGGCTACCACATCTAGGATCAGACAAAACCAACCATTTCAAAATGTATTGAATAAGGAGAAATTAAGCTTTTACGTCTTTTTCCCATCAAAAACATTAGCAGTCCCATAATCCCCCTTTGGTTGGTGATGTGCTAAAGGGTCAAATGCTATAAATGTTAGTATCCAAGAGAAAAGGTTACGAAAATGAATTTATAAATGCATAAGAATGTTGAAAAATGGTAAGGTTGCAGGTATAGATAGTGTAATTGGAGAAATATTAAAATATGGATGTAGTTTGCTTACAGTATGTGTGAGATGTGTTTAATTAGTATGTGAAGTTTACATTTGTGTTTGATTTGATTAATGCAGGATAGGGGTTGTACACAAGTCACTGGGAAACGTATGAAAGCAAGACTATCATTTATTGATTTAGAGGAGGTGTACAATAAAGTGTTAAGTTTCAATTATGGCATGTTTTGTGTGAATATGGAGCTGAAAGTTGATTGCTGAATGTGATATGATGGAAGTAAACATGCCTGAGTATAACTTGGGTGTTTAGCAAAGGGTTCAGCAGGGAATGGGATAAGATTAGGTCTTCTTAGTTTTTAATATATTTATTTATGGATAAGTGTACGAAGAAGGCTTCCGGTGATGTTAGAGCGGTGTTGATTGGGGACATGAACGTGTATGTACTTTTGTATGCAGATGGTACCACATTGTTGACTGAGAACTCAAATGATTTGCAGCAAATGTTAAATAGTCTGTATGATGCAATGAGGCATATGGATCTACAAAATGTATTGAAGACCACAGTATTTGTGTTTCACAGGAGAAATGAAGTGAATGATTGCAAATTATGCATAAGTTGCGCAAAACTAGAGCAAATAGATGAAATTTGGGTATCATGATAAAATGGTTAGTAATGATTGAAAAATGGATGGAAAAATGTTAATTACAAATATCGGGGAAAGATCATGGGTAATATGTAGTCTATGTGCTTTTGTGTGGCAAATCATAAAAGTTCAATGCGGTGGGAATTGGTTACTTAAAGAGTGGGTATTGCATAATAAGAAAAGAAAGAGTCAAGAATGAATGGGTGATTAATGAATGTGGATTCAGTACAAAACTAAGTGGCCATACAAAAGAAATATTGAGAGAATGAATTGTAATTAAATGATGAAACAAATATATAAAAGAAGTGGATGAGTTGAGAAAAAGGGAAAGTCAAGAAACTCATGATCCGATAGACATGAGGAAATTGTCAAGAAGAAAGGAATGAGAAGTTTAAAGAGTAAAAAGCAAAGTATGAAGCAGTATATGGACATGATGGAAGCAGGAATAGAAGGTATACTGTAGAGCAGTATAATGAATGGTGTTGGCTTAAACTCAATTTGTTTGTTTGAACAATTTATATAACCACATGTCTCATATCAATGACTCTGGGTAGCATACAAGAAGTTAAAACCAAACAACATTAAAACTGAGCAACCAATAATCCACATAATTGAAGTCTGAGGTCAGGAAAAATCATTCCCAATTCGCCACAAAAAAGCAGCAATAAAACCAATTGACCCACTGGCCCAAGTTTGTTCAACATCCCAGCCCAAATGCCTGAGGGAACGGCTAGTTTCCAGTGCCTTACAAAAAGCTTGGGGTTGTTCTGGGGGAAACAGGAGGCAGGAGCATTATATATGCCACCTTGATTAAAGGCAGGAAGTCTTAATCATAATTGGAACATTGCAATGGTATCTTCAGCTATCCCAGATCTTTGAGAAGGATCTAATAGTCATGGTAGACTGTATGTAAACAACAATAACAACAACAGGGGTGCATCCAAATCTTTGAGGGGATGCTGTTCCATGTGGGAGGCACTGCAACAGAGTAAGCAGAATTCCCAGGTCCAACAAGGTACCATTTGTTGATAGAAGGGACCTGGAGCACACCTTTCCTGTCACATCCGATGGGGCAAGCAGAAACAATAGGAGACAGGCAATCCTATACCATTTAGGACTTTATAGATAATAATCAACACCTCAAATTGCACCTGGAAGCCCTCTGGGAGCCAGTACAGCTTGCAGAGCAGTCGTGTTATATCAGCATATTGTGAAATGGGTTGATCGCTCCTCTCTTACCAACACCAACTGGAACAAGCCCTGAAGAAAGGAGAAGAACCACGATAACACCATGCCTCCCAATCTCCTGAGCCAGTCCAGAAGGATGCCATTGTCAATAGTATTGAAAGCTCCCAAAAGATCAAGGAGGGCCAGGATGGATGCACCACTCCCATCCCATCCCTTCCAAAGGTCATCAACAAGCACAATCAATGCCATTTTAGTACTATGGCCAGGTATGAATTTAAACTGAAAGGGGTCCAGATAATTTGCTTCCTCCAGGGCCCTCTAGAACTGTAAGTAAACCACCTTCTCAAAAATTTTCCCTTAAAAGGGAAGGTTGGAGACTGGACAAAAACTGTCCAGATCTGTTGGGTCCAGTAATGGCTTCTTGAGAAGTGAGCAGACCATTACCTTTCAAGGCAAGTGGAACCACCTCCTCCCACAAAGAAGCTTTCATCATCACATGGACCCAACCACACGTCACCTCCCAGGAGACTTTAATTAGCCAGGAGCAACATGGTTTTAAAACACAGGTGGCCAAACTCACAGCTCCAAGGATTTTGTCCACTTCATGAGGGCTAACTGTAGTTAGCTATATTTCCTTTTCTTTTTTCTTGTCTTCTGTCATTCAATTTTGCTGTTTTCTATTTCTTACTCTTTCTCTGTGCTTTGTATAATGATGCTTATCCGCAAAATGTATAATATGATAGGTATGTAATTATGTGTGCTTATGGTATTTGCTGCCTGTCAGAAGAAAGAAAAGAGTCATAGAATGAGAAATCTTGAGATTCCTTGAATTGCTGATATCCTAAAAGTGCAAGCAATGTGATTGGAGTCTGTAATGGGCTGCAGAGAAGGTAAAATTTAATATTTTTACATTCAGGACAAAAGTTAGTTTGTTAATGACCGTTCAGTGCCAGACAAGTATAGTCAATCTGTATCTCAGTAGATTGTACCTTTATGTTTGCAGTTTAAAGTACTCTTATCGTTGGTTTTACTGCTGGAGGGAGAGTGGCCTTTGTTGTAGGGTATACTGCATATCACCAGCTGTAATGGGAAGTGGGAATGACCTTGGGAGACAGGAGGAAGAGCTGCAGACTAGACAATGGTCAGACAAGTGGCAGCTGAGCCCGCAGAAAGAATGGGGTGTGCAAATGTCTCAGAAGGAGCCTCCCTAGTTTCTTGGACTGTAAAGGCGAGAGGGGAGAGATGTACTTTCAGACTTGCAAGATTCTGTTAATGTAACCTTATAACAAAGTTAGAGCTAGTACTTCTGGGTGTGTTTCTTATTTGGATTACCTTGCAAGGCTGACACCAGCCTTGGTTAGTGTCACAACTGTATCTTTTCTCAGAGATACATGCATGCATGTATATGTATATATGTATGTGTATGTATGTATGTATACATATATATATACACACACACACAAACACACACTGTGTATATGTATATGTATATGCGTGTATATGTGTGTGTGTATATATACACACATATATATATACACATACTGTGTATATGTGTGTGTGTGTGTGTGTATGTGTATGTATGTGTGTGTGTGTGTGTATGTGTGTGTGTGTGTGTGTATATATATATATGCCTTTGAGTCAGCATTGACTCCTGGTGAGTGCCCGGACTAGTCCCTGCAGTTTTCTTGGCAAGATTTCAGAAGTGGTTTGCCATTGCCTGCTTTCTAGGGCTGAGAGTGACTGGCCCAAGGTCACCCAGCTGGCTTTGTGTCACTATCTCGTGGTTTCCAGCCTGGTGCTTGAACTGCTACACCAAGCAAATTATTGCACTGAACAGCCTTGGAAACTGCAACTATCTGGCCTGACTGAGGTGCTATGATTGCTAATTGAGCCAGACTGCAAAGCCTGTAGTATATTCACTGTTTGCCACTCTTTTGGGCACCGCCTTCAAAGCTTGAAATGTCTTGAAACTTTTCTGAAGAATGAATTGGTTTCTTCTACATAAATTTCCCAATTGCACCTGCTTTGGAAGTGCTTTTGCAGGATCACTGTCTTGATTTAATCCTTGTGATCTTGTTTTCACTTTTGCATTTATAATGCCTAAGGCCCATGTGTTTTATTGTTGATAATCTCATTTAACCTTCCTTCCTTCCTTCCTTCCTTCCTTCCTTCCTTCCTTCCTTCCTTCCTTCCTTCCTTCCTTCCTTCCTTCCTTCCTTCCTTCCTTCCTTCCTTCCTTCCTTCCTTCCTTCCTTCCTTCTTGTAAACTACTCAGGGAGGAGGAGCGGGTGGTGGTGGTGACAACCATTGTGATTTCTGAGATTAGGCAGAAAGAGAGAGAAGACCTTCTCAGTAATGGTTCCCTCACAGTGGAAGTTCCTTCCTAGGCATATCTATCTAAAGACTTATGTTCCATGAAAAATCCAACTTGTCTTCCCTTGCCTTTAGTGACTTAATAACAGAGAGCATTTTATTGCTTTTTAAACTGTATTGATATTTCTTTGGATCTTATTGGTTGTTATGTTGGAATTTTATGTTGTTGCAATTTTCATCCATATTACTGTAAGCCATATTGGGCCCATTGCTGATAATGGAAGTTACACATTTTATTAAAAAAATAAATAACATGTATGTCTCTCCATTTTATGGTTTTAATGTTTAGGGTCTCTGAGACAAAATCAATCTACAGTCTATCAAGGGGTGTAATTCTGTAGCAAAGGCCTCAATAATTGCGCTGCTGCTTCCTCCACTCCAAGGTGCAAAATGCACCTTTTACATGTTTTACCCTTACAAAATTTGGAGGATAGCAGAGCCATATGGGTTACTTCAACTTCCAGTGTTTCAATGCTTTTTTTTTTCTTTTAATGCACATGGATGTGCATGAAGGAGGAGAGAGCTGCTAGCTCAGGAAAGAAGGTAAGCAGTTTGTCCAATGAAAGCCAAAAACTGTGGTCTTAAAAGGGTAGTGAGGAAGTAGGGCTTCAGGGATTCTGCCATGTCTTAGTGCCCGTCTGCTCTGGACCACGGATGACTGTTTCAGAGATGCAGTAAGAGCATTGTGTCGTAGGCTCACAGGCTGGAGTGGGGAAGCCAAAGAAGTGAATGACAGAGAGGTTTAAGATGCATCAGAGTCACACTCGTTGTAGGTAGATAAAGTGCATAATTATGTATGAGCATAATAGAATGTAAAAAATGGAATCAAGGAATTGCACAAAGGAAGAAAAGGACTTTATCAAAGGAGGAAGAACTTCAAGTAGACAGAATAATTTAAGGAACTCTGCAGGGAGAAAGAGAAAAAAAACAGGTATGTGATATACCTGGACTTTGGCTTTACCCTAATTCAGCCATGCCCCCTCTACTTGGGGGAAAGAGCCTGGCGCGACAGAGAGGCCTTGCAACACCCTCCTCAAACTATCACCAGGGTTCTTTGAGAGAAGCAAATAAAATCATTTGTTCTGAAAATGTTTGTAATGGGGACATGCTTTCTGAGATGTGGTAGATTTGAAAATGAGGACCCAGTCATTCCAATCTGAGAAATGTTGTTCTGTCTTGTCCTGGCTTCAGTGATCTGTTGAGAAAGTAACATTCCACTGTTGAAGGCGATAATTGCACCTTGGAAATGAAGATCTCGTACATTTGCCTTGCCTGCCTCCTCTCTTCCTGTCTCCCATCTTTTGTAGCATCGTACTACTCACAGTCACCTTCTATGCACCTAGGCGAGAGACTGATTAGCAGCTGTTGGTTCAAGCACTGAATGCATAATTGATGATGCCTCCGTATCTGTTTAAACTTGCATCAGTGTTGTTTATATTCATTTTTAATGGCTTTTTTTCAGTGGAGTTAAGGGTGCATGACTGCATAATACATGCCCTGATCTATCTGCATATAAAATCATTCAAATATGTGCAATTGCCATGCTGGCTGGAACTTATCATTAATGTTGATCTTAACCAAAATATATCTAGAAACTAAATTAAAGAAAACGGTTGATTTAAGTCCCATCAGATAGCCAAAAACAGACATTTCAGTGGAGCTAGATTCACTCTCGCTCTCTTTTTCCTAACCAGAAGGAACAATTCATAACAAGGTCAATGAGGGAGACTTCACTAAGTAACATACAATCTTCACTTTCATAGAAACACAATGGCTTGCTTTAATGTTCAAACTATATTTATGTGAGAGTGAACATTCAAAATCTATAGTGTGAAATATCTTTCTGAAAACCCATCAAAAGGTTTCAGTTTCTCCAGATGCTTCCATCTTGGCTGCATGTCAAACGCAATCCACATGGATGAGGAATGAATAGAAAAAGTTGGCCTGATGTTGGAGTTGTGACCGTGGAATCTTCATATATTTGGAATTTTAAGACAGAGTGTAGAAAAAGACAGCAGTCTTGAACGGAGTAAACTCTACCAGGTGCTTTGCAGATTTCAGGCTATACCTTGGAGGACCTGTAATATTACAGGTACAAAGAAACTTGCCATCCTTGATATTTCATCCATACGCACATATTCTAGTGATTCATTGTAGTGCTTCCATCCCTAGAAACTCCTTAGAAAGTTGAAAAGAGAAATAAAGAAAAACTAGGCAGTTTTTATATTAACAAAGCTGGGAAATAATTTTAGGTAGTATATGATTTTTTAAAAAAAGATAACCGTAAAACCTGAATAGTGTTTCCTAATAATTGGAGGAAATGTAACACTAAAAATCTTATCTTTGCTCAACAGAAACATTCTTCTTTCTCTGATCTACTTCCTAATCTGCCCAAAATAAAAAAAAAAAACTTGGGGGCAGCAAGGAATAAATTGTTATGTAGAAGAAGTCTTTGGCTTTCCTATTCAAAACAAATTCCTAGGTTCAGATTTTTAACAATCTAAATACATTCCTTTCATATCAAATCCCCCTTACTAAAATTCAGGATTTTAATTTAAACAAACAAAAACAGAGAAGCTAGTAGAGTATTTTGGTCAGAATCTCAAGACCAAATTTTAGTCTCTGCACTCCTGGGCCTCCCAAAGGGCTACACAGGGAACGGCAGTGATCTGCGTCAGCCCCAGATTCCATCCAGGCTGATACTGCACTATTCTTTTTTTAAAGAAACAGTGCTAAAGGAATGTGTCAGCCAGATATGTACATAGTTACAGATGTTTGTTTTACAAAGTCAAGGCAGAGCCACATTAAGTTTATTTCTAACTCCTTCTTCCCTTCCCAGGCTTGATTCATGTTTTGCTAACTGCCATCACGTATCTTCTCCAAGGTCATCTCCATGGTTCCTTGCACCATTTTTTCTGCTAGACTCAGTCTCCCTTCCTGCCTCAAAGAAAACCTGGAATAGTGTTCTACAAATAAACTACAGCCATGTCCCAACCCAACCCCTTTGCTTGGCAGGTGCCCGAGATCCCTAGACAAGTCCTGCAGTGCAGAGTTAGAATGAGTTGGTAGTTCTCTCCTCCCTTCCTGCCACCAAATATCTTGACTCCACTTCTCACCTGGTGGCTCCCCAGGCAATTCCTTTTTTGTAATATAATTTTTATTAAGAATTTTGATTATAATAGTAAAAACTAATACAAACTAAACTTAGAGAAAGAGAAGAGAAGAGAATAAAAGAATAAAAAGTGCAGGAAAAAAGAAAAAGAAGAAAAAGAAAAGTAATATATAAAGAAGTGACTTCCAACCTTCATCACAAGTATAAACAAATTTAGTAACTCTTCACTCCCTTATAAGGTTATAAAGAAATATCTCTTCATCCCATATACCATCCCATATCTATAAGCAAATTCATAAAACATCAACTTTTCAATCCTGGTATCAGCAAAAAGTCCATAAAGGGTTGCCAGAACTTTGCACAAAAATGTCTAATTTTAACCTTGATCAAATAAACCAATTTTATATTCCTTCCTTTTACTTCTAACAATCTTTAATTTAATCATATATTTTAATTTTTAAAACTTCACCAGTTTCTTTTGTATATACAGTAAAGTGTCCTTTTCCAAATCATTCTCTTGGCCTATCATTTGTAGTTCCACTTTTGATACTTTCTCTGTCTTGTCAAATAAAATTTGTTCCACATCTGTCATTCCTTCATTAATATCTTTTGGACATAATCTATCCACAGAAGCAGACATCATTACTGACTGTTGATATTGTAATTACTAATTTCTGGCTCCATACTTCAAAGACCTTTAATGTTTCCAATGGTATAATGTTTTGTATCATTTTCTAAGTCCCAGTATTAATTGACATCAAGAACAGGCTTTTCCCCCCCTTCTGCTTAGAATCTTTAGTCCATTCTAGTGTTCAGTTTCTAAAATCATAAAGTAACTTATCTTTGTTATGGCTTACAATAGCCAGGATAGCCAAAAAAAGTCTTTTTCCCACAAGAAGCTATTTATTTTTTATAAATAATTCCAAAATCTTATAATAAAAGTCAATATTCCAAATTTATCTGGACTCTTAATCCATTTATAACTTTCTTAGATCAAAATCTTATTTAGCTTTTTGCTATTTCAAATTCTTTAGGTTCTTAAGCTTATAATTAATTTTTCTTCTGTTCAGAGTTGAACATAAAACTCACCTGATGACTTTTCAAATTTGTCGTTCCAAAGGTCTCTAATAGCTTTGAGATGATTAATAGGCAATTTCCGAAAGTGGTTAGAAAATGAGGTTTGCAAACTTAAAATGCTCCTTTAAAAGGCTCCACTGCGGTTGTGAGCAAGATTGCTGATCCCTTTGTCTCCCAGCACTCAAACCCATGGAAAACTGCTGTCCTGCAGTCTCCTCATGAGAGGCAGCCATCTGGAGGACATATGGGTGATCTCCCATCCTCTCCTTATCTGGAAAGGTTCAAAGGGATCAGTCTATTCACCAGTTCCTTGGTCTTTGCTATGGTTGTTAGCTCCATAGGCAGTTCCTACAACACAGATGTAGATGAAACTAGACAGTCCCTCCACCTTTTCTACCAGCCCTGGATTAACCATTAAGCAGGATAAGCATATGCTTAGGGCACCAAGGGAAGGGGGACACCACAGAGTTTTTCATCCTAGCTATCATGCCATGTTCAACTTTAATCTGCATTGTTAAAAAAACAGTGAAAGTTTAAAAGTTTTGTTTGAAAGTGTTGTCCAATATCACATTGTTTCTGTCACATGGCATGAGAGTTTCGCTTCCAGTGAGGGGCACCATTTTTGGGCCGCGCATAGGGCATCAGTAGGCCTTAATCCGTCCTGCTCCCTGCTGCACAATTTCCAGTTCTGGTGAATCCATTGTACTGGAAAGCACAGCTTCCTCTTTATCCTGGGGCTCACTGTCTACAGCAGTAGATCATGGGGACAGAGCTTAGGTGGGAATTTTGTATACAAGGCATGGAGTGTGTATGTCTGTTGTGATTTCCCACAATCTCTCCAGTTACAGTAGCCCTTCCAGTGAATCAGATATCCCAGTGGTTTCCCCCTGCATCAGTAGCCCAGAACACATTCTACTTCAAATAGCTTCAGCCTTTCAAGGCCCTGGGGCTGTACCAGTGACTGCTATTTCATTGCCTCCAAATTTAGATATTCGGATGAATTAACGTAACATCTAAGAATGTTGTGTTAATATCCTTCAACCTGTTCTTCGCACTGTTTCCCTTGATGGTTTATGTCAACTGTATTATGAACATGGGTGTTTAACAACGATTCTTTAACTGTACTTAGTTTCCATTAAAATCAATCAGAATAATAAATTATTTATTTATTTTACTGGGATGTCAATACTTTCCTTAAGGTGATGTTATATGTACAGTATGCACAATTATCAAACACTGATTTATTTTCCTGGGTTGTCAATAAATCCTCTAGGGTGCTTTATATGTACAGTATACAGTATATGTTCACCTGTCTGTGTGGGTGGGTACCTATCTGGGTTTGAATAGAGATTGAAATTTAGATATCATTGTGTTGCATATGGTGAAATAAGCTGTAGCTGGTCCTAGAATCACAATTTTTGCTCTTTTTATTGTCACAGAATTGTTTTTGCTATAACAGACTATTCAGGTGAGCATTTTATAAAAACATATATCACATATGGAAGTACACATGTACATGTGCGCACACACCTTTATTTCTCCAGCTGTAAATATGCTGAAGATGTGACATTTAAGTTTCACAAAACTTGAGTTTTTGCGTTCATTGCTTACCTACCCATCAGAAACTGCTGTATCCCAGTTTTTCCAAACCGCGTTCCCTTCAGGTGTGTCAGAATTGAAGTTTCCAGAATTGTCAGCCAGTGTAGCCAAACCATACTGATTTACATCTGGAATAGACTGGGAAATGCTGATTTATCTACTTTACCAAATATGTAGTAAAGATTGTAACACATTCCAATAGGTGGCAAGAGCCTAAACTGTATTTCTGCAACTGAGAGATTTCATATAATATAATAATCAGAACAAAACAAGCTTGTTTCTAGATTGTTTAAAACTGATCCTTCATGCCAACTGATTGTATTTAATTTATGAGGTTAGTTTTTTTATAACCATCCCCACTTATTTGCTTAAATTCCTAAAGATGACAGCACCAAGTTTTCTCCTGTTCTACTTCAACCTTTTTTTTGCTAAAGTGAATAACTTTTAATTCATTATCTTGATGTAGCTGCCATCCTGTCTATTTTTTCAGATTTATTTTTATCTTATTTTTTTCAGATCTCTCTTCCTTTCTCTATCCCTTTATGGTAGTAGGAGCAGTAAAGTCATTAAACTGAAATAGACTGTGCTATGGTAGCCTCCATATGAATAAAATCCATCAGTTGTATCTGCCCTCATCTATCATTTGGGTGGGGTAAGAGATTGTGGAAAAGTGAAAAATAAGGCATCTGCTTTATCAGAGAAGTGGCAACTTAGTCCGAATGTGAGAGACATGAGAAGAAAGTGTTTCTAAGAGACTCCATGTTAATTAACTCACTCTGAGGTTGGGAATTTACTCTTATCGTTTTCAAGATTCTGTTTGTACCCCAGACTGGTATTAAAGATACCTTCCTGAAATCCATGTTGTTCTTGCTTTATTGGTTTGGCCAGCTACATGGGCCTTGACAAGTAATTGTGCAAATCTTCCTTATGTATGATTATGCGCTGATCTGCTCTAATGACAGAATAGCTCGGGAATATACTGGACGAAGAACAGCACATTTCTGTTGTTGTTGTATGGCAGGTTTGCAATTTTCATCCCCCTTGACAGGCACAGTACATTGAATAGTAAACAAAGGAGTGCTACACGGAAAAAAAGGACTGCATCACTATTGAGAAAGCACAACGACGTCAACAATAATTAGACATATCTCAGAGTTTGTGAAACTCTACTGAAGCCAGATCATTACAACGTTAATCATTTTTATATGTTTTATTCTTGGATTTGCTTCAAAGTTAATTACAAAATCAAAAGTGGAAATCAGTTGTATGCATTGTTACATATAGTTTAAGCCTAGAATCATGGGCTTTTATTGTTTTATCAACTTATATCTGATTTTCTCTCTTATCTGTAATATCTGTAATATTATTTTAATTATGATTGCAAAAAAAAATCATTTTCCAGTTACATAAAAGACCACACTCTTAAAGTAGTACATCTATAATGATGTTTGAGGTCAAATGTTAGATAAATTATGCCATATTAGACTCCTAATGCTATTTTAGCTCAGTGTATTAACTCAATCAGAGTTTGAATCCCGTATCTTGATTTTCAGCATTTGAAAAAGCATAATTAACTCTGTTAATTATGAAAAGTCACATAATCAGTACAATGCCATTCATGTCTATTCAGAAGCTAGGCCCATCAGATTCAATGGGTTTGACTTCTGGGTAAATTGGTGTAAGACTGCAGCCAATAAAAAACAATATATAGGCCAGTCTGTTTCACAGCAAGCTAAGACAAATTTATTTGTCTGGTTTTGGCTTAGCATGTTGCATAAACCCAGGCAATTGGGATTTATTATAGTTAAATAAACCATGCCTTAGTGCAATATGTAAAAGAGTCAGTAAGTTGGATGCTGACAAAATTCAGTGCTATGGGGACTTGGAAAGAGAATTTTACACAACCAATTGTTTCCTTCCCCCTCCCCCGCCCTTTGTCTGACTGTTCCTCTCTGGTCATCACAATTTTGCAGCTTCCACAATAAGTCTTAGTTTTGCAGTACCATTTTTTGGAATGGATCCAGAGTTGCCTCTGTGTCTATGTCAGCGGGTATTCCATACACAGAACTTCCAGCTAAGCAAGAGATGTTCTTTTGACCTCTCCTCTGCTGGAAATCTTCTAGTGCTGGCCTTATACAGGAACATCGATGTTAAGCAAAATTGCTCATTATTTTTGGAGGCAATTAATATCTCTGTTCTTGAAAAACATTATAGTGCTTCATTGAGGCAACAGTTCAACAGGGAAAGAGGGCACCCCTGAACGTGTGTGTCTTGAACTGATATGCAATGGCCTTTGGATGATACAAAATTAAAACAAATTTGTAATTCTGACTTTGTGAAGTTGTAACTGAGTTTGAAAATGAGAAAATAAAGCAAAAGACATTTGAAAGGGAGAGAATGTATTCATTACAGCAGAACACCATAGAAAGACTTTCTGATGTCTCAAATTTCAAAAATACAATAGAATTTCAAAATGGTATTCTATCTTCAATTTTGGAAATTCTATCATTTCTTAAAAATGGGGAGATGCATATGTTTGAGATAAATGTTCGGTAGCACATAGGACTAAAACAATGCAAAGAATATTAACAAGCCACTACACAGGATTCAAAATCAGGCATCCATGCTATTTTGAAAGCCACATTGAAAATGTATGTTTTCAAATATTTTGGAAGGAAAGAAAAGGTTTTTTTTAAAGACTAAGGGATGTACTGTATATTTCTTAAGTATCCTTCTTCAAAATCAAAGAGAATAGTTCCAGATCTTGGGTTGAAGTCACTAATTGTATTGCGGTTGGTGAGGGGGAGGTGGACCCAAGAAGCAGGAACGACTAAGATGAAATAATACAGGTAGTACAGAAATTGTGACTCTGTGTTAATTCAATAGTCCCAAGGGACATGCCATGCCCTAGATTCTTGCAAGTTCAGTTTTGTAATGGAAATGGATAGGACGAGGGTCCTCTTTGAACATTCTCTGTCCTGCTGCATGTATAGGAAAACAGAGTCCATTTGGTAGGCCCTTAAGAAGATGCAGTTTTGGATATTCTGAGTAAATGAAAAATAAAGGTAGCTGGCTGGAGCCCCATGCTCTATTGTGCCCATCTTCGTACAAATGAAGGTAAAATTAAGCTCAGAGCTAACAGTTGATAGTGGGGTGATAGAGACATTAATAGGAAGCAATCTCACTAGCTTGCCTTGTGGCGGATTTATATTTTGTGACTCGCCATACTCACTGCAACAACCATTTTGTGAATGGACAGGTCCACTCCCCATGGGGAGCTATTTTCTGCTGTCCAGATGTAAACAACATCCTCCCACCTGGGGACTCCTGCTGGCTAATGCTGAAGCAGCAATTCTTTTCTCACACAGTGCATTAATTGCTGGCAGCTATCAGTTGATCTCAGAACTACCCCCAGGGTTCGACCTAGAAAGTACACGGATGGGAGACTAGGCTGAAATCCCAGGGAAGTTGAAAATACATTGTAGAAGAAAATAATGGCAAACCAATTTACTGCTGTCACCAAGAAAGCAACACAAACCAATTCAAAGGAGACAACTTTTTCTCTAAAGTTTTACCTAAAACTGGAATTCTAAAGGCAACTATCCTCAGTTGACTTCTACTGTCATATTTTTTTCCTTTTCCTTTTCCTTTTCCCTGCCATATTGCTCGTGTTCCTTTAAAACTGCTTGACAGGCAAACATTCAGTAAGTGAAACATTTCACAGGATGGGAAAAATGATAGGGAAAAATATCACCCGCTGACTTTATGATTGTCAGACAGCTTTTAAAGGCACAGTCTATCAGCAGAAGTGTCTATCAAGGGGGAAAGTGGCAAACTTCAACTGTCTGCCGAAGTTGTGTGCCTGTCCTGCTTGGGCCCTGCATTTCACAACTTTACTGGCATATGCTCAATTCTGGCATGCTGAATATTTTAGTGTGTGAAATGTGAAAGGATTACGTCAAAATGAGCATTATGATTTGACATCTATACCTGAAAATTTGCCTTCTGGGCTATAGCAAGATCATTATTTTGATTTTCAAACATTCTTTGGCAGGACATATAGAAAGCTTTCTAACAGGTTATTATTTTGACTTGAGCTCTTCTTTTTTTCATTTATAAAACAAATATAATTTATTCCGACAGGGTACTGCTTGTAGCACTTTAAAGTACCTGTGGTTATAAAAAGCCATAGATAGGTGCTAGATCCATGTCCCAAGTACTCTGAAGCACCTTTCTGGATTCAAATCCAAAGACCTGCACAGCTCTAAAATGTATTTCCTTCTCTGGTTAGGAATATGAGATGTTTTTCCAGTACAGTATCCACCTTTAAAGACTGACAAAAGCTTGAATGTGATATAATAAATTGAAAGTTGGGGATGAGGATATCATGGGTTGTCCTTGCCTCAGCCCTGTGAGGTGGGCCTGGCTGAGTAATAGCACCAGGACCATTGTTATGCAGCATATTCCATCTTTGCTCTAGTATATTATCTTGTTTGTGGACAAATAATAGCTATAATAACGGTCAAGCTTCAGAATATGAAGCATCAGATTAAGGATAAAGCAAAGAAAACACAGTATTCAGTTAACCTTTTTGTTCCAGTAGTTGAAGCGGGTGGGGAAAAAAACTGCTGAACCAGGAAGAATCATAGCTGGATTGTATCTGTATGGAATGCTCTAAATATGAAGAGAGAATTTTACAGAAACACTGCTGATTGCTTGAAATACCACATTACATTTGGTTGAATGGCTTTGAAAATCACTGCATGCAAAACAAAGAATATGCATGGATGGATGCTCTGGGAGTGTGTGGCGCATTCATCTCCGGCTATTATCATTCAGCTAAGCTCATTTCATAGCATTCCATGTGTAATTTCATATATTGTGTAGCTGTCCTTAAGCTACTCCATTCTACAGCCCAAAGCCTCTGATCTTCCAAAGCTACAAAATCAAAAGGCCTCTTATATGGAGGAACAGAGACAAACAATGTATTTTCAGATTCAAAGACAAGTCAAGCAAATGCATTAAAAAGTGAAGACTAAGACGTTTTTGTATCGTTCTCCTAAATGATGCCTTTCAATGGCCATGTTGCTGAGAATTCTAGATGTTGTGGTCACGGGTGTCCGGCTGTGGCAAGGTGCAAAATGATGAAATGTGTGCTGCAACACAACTGCGCTCCTTTTGCACCTGTGTCATGACATTGCTGATTGGATGAAATCTCAGCTTGCCACAGACACCTCTGGTTGTAGTGCAACATACTCAGCTATACTGGGAGTGGAGGGGATGGGAAGGTTAGTCCAACACATCCAATGGGTCCCAGTGTCTGAGAGACAAAACAGAGACACAATGTTATGCAGTAGATTTCTAGATGAGGTGTTGGGTCTGGAGAAAAAGACGGAAGCTTTGTATTCCTGCAGCAAAAGAAACAATGAAACTCAGCATATGGCACCTTTTCAGATGAGAAATGTTCTTAAAAGACTAAGGGCTAAGTTATGATATACACAGATGTGGATGCCTCTCCTGCAAAAAACAAAAAAGCCATTGCATATTCATTTGGATTTCCCCAAACTTAAATCTCTCATCTGATCAGATTTCAGGCCAGTAATGAATGAGGCCAGCTGCTACTAACTTAAACAATGTACCCTGAAAAGTGGATCCTCTTGGTGTTTCCATTGAGCCCCATTTGCACTCCCCAATCCCTCTACACAGTTTTACAACTACAGTAGCTGTGCAATAATCTTCAGTGCTGCAAACTTCAGAATGCAGAGAACAAATTAGGGATGATCCTGAGCCAATTTGTGCTTTTCCTCCAACTGACCAATTGGGGAGTGCAAAAAATGTCAGTCAATGTGTTGCCAAAAGCTCCTGGAATAACAACAATCTGCTTATCCATGACAGACAGACAGACAGACAGACAGACAGACAGACGGAAAGAAAGAAAGAAAGAAAGAAAGAAAGAAAGAAAGAAAGAAAGAAAGAAAGAAAGAAAGAAAGAAAGAAAGTCTGAGTGCTTGCAGTCAAGGGAAATAGGTAAAGCCCTCAAGCCACCTTTCTGCTTTAAAAAACAGACTCATATGACATTGGATGCCTGAAGGCAGGGTAAAGAACAAATGCCCACTAATAAAAAATCAGATTGCCCATAAGTTCTTCAAGGTCATGACTACAAATGTAAAGACTTGTGGGGCGGGGTCAATTTCAGATACATCACAGCTGAATTAGTAATTAATCAGCTATTGAACACAGGAAGGTGTGGGAAGACCCAGTTTTGGCCCTGATTTGGAGATAAGGAAAGACCCTGCCTGGAAGTGTTTTATCGACATATCCAAACAGCCAGGAAGATATTTATTGCTCAGCTGGTAAAATCATTCCAGTTTTAAACATCTAGCAGCCTCCATGGAAACATTCTTTTCATGCAGCTTTTTGGGAATATGATATGAAGACAATGCCCTCTGCATTCAGTTCATAAACACTCCCACCCCAATCATTATTTTAACTTAGAAAAAACGTGCCTGAAATGAACAGATATATTTCATGTATCATGGGATGGAAGATGATTTCCCCATCCCAGGGAGAAGATCCTCTTCCTTGCCCTCACAATGTGGTGGTCAAAGGGGAGACAACCGTTGCCTATTCCCTGCCTAACATCCTAAACCTTGCTTTAAATCATGGGAAGAGAAACCATAAAAGTATTGTTACCATGGACAGCTCCCTCGGAGCCTTCCTTGCCCCACTGGATTTGGTTGGGTTTTTGTTTTCATTTTAGATTATTTTAATTTTTAAAAATAAATGGAAGGCTGACATGAAAAGAGTCTGCCTGTAGCAAAGAATCTGCCTGTAGAATCCTCTTTATTTCTGAAATGACTTTGGATACCACTGACATTTTTAGAAAATGAAAATGGTGAGTGAATGCAGGTTAAAGCTTTCTTTGTTACCCATCTGTTCAGAAAAGAGACCAAGGACTAGAAGGAAAGTTGGGAAGCCTTGTGGCAAATGGATGTTTTCTGATGTGAAATGTGAACATTTTATGAAAGCATCCATGGCATGCCTTCAAAATTCCACATTTTAATTGACCCAAAGAAGTGGATCTATCCCAACCTTTAAAGTTGCTCTCTTAAAACACTGGGATTAGATTGGCCAATTAACGTTCTCTGAAGCTGCCACTGTTTCCCAAACCCATCCTCCAGTTAATTGATGCTCATTTAGGATTAGCATGCTCTGGCATTTTCCAGACATGTCCCATGTGTAGTCTCTGAATGCTCTGCCTGGCCAGGAATCCAGAAAGAGGTCAAATTCCAGGGTTGCTCAAGCAGGCGTGTCTTAGCCCCAAATCTCCTAATCTTTTCCCTTCCTCAGTGTTTGATCAGTAGCATTCTGCTTTCCACTTCCTCCTCCATATCCCCAACCCTTTGGCTGTCCACCTTCCTATTCCCCTGCCCTCTCTTCTCATCAGCAGCCCCAGCTCACACCTTAACACCAGGTCCACTTCCTGCCCCCAACTAGGATTCAGCCTTGCCTAGCCCAGGTTCCAGCCTTCCTTTTGTTGTTGTTGCTACTACTTCTACTATTGTTACTATTGTAGGAGACAAGCAACAAAGGAGAAGTGATTCACAGGGAACACAGTGGATAGTATGACAGTGTGCATATGTGTTTAGGACTATGCTCGAATGGCTCATGTGTATGAACGCATTGGGCTTTGACCTGAAATTTGTTCCCTTTCAGTGGGTGAATTTGGGATAGTCATTCTGTCAGCCCAATATACTGTTAGGAGGCTAAAATTATGACAATTGCCCCCCCCCCCCATAGATTGCCTTGAGCTTTTACTGGAAAGGTAGGATATATATGCAATAAATGCATTTTGTTTACTACACAACTACCTATATAGAGTACCTTCTGTTTAAGAAGTTCACATACAATACCCAAACCTATCTGATTGTCAAGAAGAAAGAAGTACAGCAACAATTGAGTGTTCAATCTTGACTTTTTTTTTTTTACGTACATAGCAGGCAATATGCACTGGGTCCGGCAGGGAAGGCATGTTGCAGATCCCATCAGTGAGAGATGTCAGGTCCTAGGAGGACAGCCTTCTCTGCCATTGCCCCTGCCCTATGGAATATTCTCCCCACAGAGGTGAGGCGGGCCCCTACCTTCCCAAATTTTGGAGGGAATTGAAGGTTTGGCTCTGCCAACTTGCATGGGGCAACTGACCCTGGGAATGGCTGGCGGCTTGACGTTGCTCCCTGAGTTTATTAACACCTAATTAACATCAGCCTCTTGGAAGTATCATATAGGAAGTTCATTTTTTTAGCATATTTTAATTAATTAATTTTTATCTATTTTAATTAATGTTTATTCTGTTTTTACTGTAAACCACCCAGAGTCACTCCACAATGAGATGGGTGGTGACAAATCTGAAATATAAATAAAAATATAAATAAATAAAATAAATATCTAGGCTTGGGTTTTGAGCCTCTTAGAATACTCAGCCTTTGGGGCAGTAGTATCCTTACTGAACAGGCTCCTTTCCCTGCCTCTCCACAGCTATTTCAGTTCAGTTCAGAACCTTTTGGCACCTGCAACACTTTGAATCTGATTTACAGTAAACCAAGCATGACATTTATTTAGGAAAGTAATAGGGTAGTCTGGAACGGGGCAAGATTACAAAACATTACAAAATGCAGTTTCAGCCCTAATGCTTTAGACTTCTGTCCTTCAAGATAAGTTTGGTTATCAAATGTCCTGTCATGAGAAATGCTGTTATGCTGAACAAAGTGAAAAGATGCCTTTTCTCCCTAGGCTTGATGTGGCCTGATCATTGATGGAGAGTGTTCAATTTGGCAGCTCTCCATGTAAAGCCAACTTGCAATGTACTTGAGTCATGTTCATCTTGCAGGGCAATAGGTTGGAGCAGAAACTGGCCTACTCAGTCAAGTGGCCACATATATGTGCTACTGTGGCATTAAAATGACATTTTAAGTGATAAGAACATATTTTATTTTTTATAAAAGAAGTTGTTGTGAAGTTGTGTATTCTGTAATACCTGCCTATCTAGTATATTTTTAAACTGCAGAGGGTCATGGCTCTCATTCGCTTTCCTCCAAGGCAAACTTTTGTTGCCATAAACCTTCCACAATTCAGTAAATGGTGCATGAGAAAGGGGAGGAGGGAAGGAGAAGAAGAGTCATAAAACTCTTCCCACTGGTGCGAGTAGGACAATCTCCAATGTACAAGACTAAACATGGTCGCCTTCCCCAACCTAAATGCTCTCTCCTACTGTCATGGCCATTGCTGAGAACTCTATGATTTAAAGTCCATACATTTGGAGGGTTCCCACATAGGGTGAAGCTGGAATATGAGAAACTGTTTTGGCTGGACACTGTGACTCCTTTGCTCCCAATTACTGGGAATATCCTAACTGCCACTTTGACGGTAAAAACAGGATGATTCATCCAATTCTCACTTCAGTTCCTATAAAGGGGGCAATTTATTTTTGGTAGATAATTGCTTACACCCAGAATCTCCCTGATGTCATGCAACAATTTTGCATTGAAAGAAAGGAGTTCCCCCATCTCCCTTACTGAACACCCCCAAAATGCAATTCTTGGGGATAGACAGCACAGCCCAACTCAAAAACTTAAATCACATCTTTATTATGGTAACCATAAATCCAAATCAAAAGATTAGAAATAGCCATTGTGATGTAACTGCAAAGCTTAGTAGTAGTAGTAGTAGTAGTAGTAGTAGTAGTAGTAGTCAAGATCTTTTGTAATCATGCCAAGAAGCTGTCATATCATAGGGTCATAGGAGTACAAAACCTTTGATTTCATGGGCAATAAAATGTGTGAGCAGGCCTGTTCTATATCAGTCTTTCCAAAGCTGACATACTTCAGTCATAGAGATTACACATCTAGAGGACAAGAGGTTCCAGAAGGATGTTGACTTGCAGTTTCAATTTGGAACTAGCATATAGACAGGCCTTAATTTTTGCTAAAGATCAGAAAGGATTATTCTCAGGAGTACCTAAATCTATTAGGCTTTTAGGAAATAAAACTTTCTTTGCTAGAAGTGTTTGGGAATTTTCAAAAGCAAGTTCCTTATTTTCACCCTCTCTCTCTTTATGGAATCATTGTCCAAAATCCCTCAGGACTGAAACTTTGTTTTCTAAAATTCATCAATCTTTAATACATTTACTTTTGAGAATAGTTTCTTCTCTTGTCATTTTCTGCACTTTTTACCTTTCCCTTGTGGTGTTTGTACCCAATAGGTTTTTGATTGTAATGTAAACAACTATTCGTTGTTGAATACATTACATACATGCAGACAAATGGTCACGCAACGTTCTTTAGTGTTGGGAGGCAATTAGTAGGGAAGGAGAATCCCTCTTGAAAATAACAAATAAATAAAAAATAAAATTATTTCATATAAAGTAGTTGTTCACTAGAGTTAGTATTCATTAACAGAGGATATGCTGTGTCCCTTGAATCACAAGAGGTCTGGAGAGGACTTCAGTGGGAAGTCTCATTATCTTTTTCTGAATCTTCTTGGCTAAACATTATCTGCACAGCTTCCCGCGTTTAGCCATGCTGGAATCTAAGGCTTCATATCAAGTCCTAAAAGATTAGAATCAGCATCAAGCTCTGCTACAGGTTCAATTTGGCCCTACCAGCTTTCTTAAAGCCCCAGTGGTCAATAGGAAATTGCATAAGCAACATCTTTTCTACCAAAAGTAGTCCAAGCCAGTAAGTGTACATTGTGCACTCCAAGGTCCTGATGATTAGTTCTCTTCCCAAGGCCCAAACCTAACTTGCTACACCAGTATTACATGAGAAACTCAAGCCATTGACTGATATTAAAAGAACCTTTATTCCAAATAATCCACACTTGCTAAGCAAAGCTTGTTTTGCTTGCTGGAGAGAGTTCATAATAGTTCCATACTGAATTATTGTGAGGTCTTTTCTCAATGTTACATAAAGGTCTTTGGACTCAGGAGTGCAAGAATCCTCAGATATAGCTTATGCTCTTTTGCATCCCCCAAAATAATAAATTCTGCTGCAGTGGAGCTGCTACCAAAATCATAGCCAAAGAATAAAAAGTGAATTCTGCAAAACTGCCTCTTTATCTGTTGCCAGTGCTTGTTTAAGTTGGTGGTGGTATCATAAAGCATAATATCCCACTTTGCAATACCGACCCTGTTCATTTTTTTTTTCAAGATCAGCCAAGGTCAACTAAGTGCTGCCACCTGCTGTGACAGGAGAGACTATAAAATACTATAAATCACTAGTTACAAACATACCTAAGGTCTATAAAGACTTATTTCCTATTACCAGTCCTGAATTTCCCCCACATTTAGCTTTGGTGGATGTCCCTGGATACCAATACTTTTTGCAGTCTTCTCTTTTTTTTCCTCTCTAAACCCACCTGGAAGATGTTAAAATTCTAAGAGGTTTCTTTTATTTGGCTCACTAGACAAGTGGAAGGAAATAATTGCTTATTCTCAGGAGAATGTTAGTCCAGATGAAAGAAACTGCAGCAGCACCAGAGTGTGCAGCATTTGAAATCAACCACATTTTGACTGATGTGAAAGGTTTTTCGTAAAAATCCTGTTGGATCCAGCCAGTATCAATAGAAGATAGGCAATTGGACCCAGCAAACGTCTGAAGTTAGGCCTCATTCCCTGGGGCCTCAAGATTTATAATCTGCCAGTGGCATCGTCAGCCAGATTTCAGTGCAAGCATAAAGCAGCAGAGCACTGAAAGCTGTAATAGATGTTCAATCCACATACAACCAGGAGCAGTGAGATAAAGCATCTTGTAAGAACAGTTTAAAAACCTGAGTGCTACCTTACTAATTACTCAGATGTAACAAAATTGGGGTCAGGCAGGCTAGTCTCCCAAACATTAGGTCAAGTACACAAAAGTACTTGTCCTGGATCACAGTTCAACTCATAATAAATAGCAGGGTGGCATTCTAACAGGGCTTTTGAAGGAAAGTTCAAAGCTGTGCCGATTCATATCAAAGCAAGTAAGCAGACACTTTTATACCAATCCCACGCAATTTAGTACACAAGTGGACAAGATGAAGAACTCCAGATCTTGCTGAATTACAACTTCCAGTAACCTGTATCACTTTGGCCAGTGCTGAGGATGCTTAAAAATATAGTTGAACAATAGCAATAACCGATACCATACCCACAGAGAAATATAAGACTCTCTATTCTTAAGTGTTGTAATATAAGCGTATGTGTTCTCAGTTTGTGTTGCAGTCTAACATATCTCAAGGCACCAGGTTGAGGAAAGTTGACCTAGATGCACTCCCTGAAGTTCCTGCCCTCAAAAATTGGAATATGGCAGAAAGCCCTGAGTATTCTCTGTGTGTGAAAGGTGGAAGAGGTGGTTTTAAAATTGTGTCATTTATTTCAAATGAGTTCTCTTTCTCTTGTTTACAGGTTTAAAAAGCTGCAGAATTCAGTATGGATAAACTTCTCATATTAGATCACTAAACACCAGGCTACCAAAAAAAACATTGCCATTGTGGGATGAAGTAAAGGGAGGGTGGACTGGAATAGTAACGTTTCTGTATAGCTGGCTTGTCACGTTTCTCACTTGTAATTCTGAAATAACAGCATAAAGCTCAGAAATGAGGGAATTACTCCAGAATTACATCTATTTAACTGAGATAAAATCTGCTGTACCTGGAAACAGTCTTTTAAATATCTATCTATCTATCTATCTATCTATCTATCTATCTATCTATCTATCTTCCTTCCTTCCTTCCTTCCTTCCTTCCTTCCTTCCTTCCTTCCTTCCTTCCTTCCTTCCTTCCTTCCTTCCTTCCTTCCTTCCTTCCTTCCTTCCTTCCTTCCTTCCTTCCTTCCTTCCTTCCTTCCTTCCTTCCTTGGATTAGGTGGTTTGGAAGAGGAATTATAGTTTGTAATATGTACCATTCTCTCATTTTTGCTCAGATGCAAATTTCAGGATTTTGTATTGTTCCCTCCTAAAGATACCTTCTTTACCCAGAAGTCAAAAGATGCAGGAAATTATACCAAATTAAGGACAAACTCCAAAATCTACAGGCTGAGCAATATCCATTTTGACTGACTAAAAATTACAAGCCAGTAAGCATGTTTGTTTTTTTTTAAGTTCTCCAAAACGCCTCATTAAGATATTTCTCTCAAATTACTTTTTAAAAAAACTGTTTTGGTTCCACACACCCATCCCCAATTGCTTTTTCCAACTTCAGAAATCCAGAAGATTAAGAGAGAGAGAAAGGGAGGGAGAGAGAGAGAGGAGAGAGAGAGAGAGAGAGAGACTGCTGTAGTAGTGTTACTATGATTGGGCAACTTTCCTTTGCTAAGGAAATTGCTTGCTAATGGCTCAGAATGACTGTCTAATGTTTCCTTAATTAGAATGAATGGGAGATATAATCCCATTTCAGTGGTGCTTGAAGTTCTAGGGAGACCAAAACTGTGCACATTTTCCTCCCCTTTGCTACGTCCCCCATCATTCACGCATGGAGGCTGAAGGTCTAGCTCCACGTGAGATGCCTAGATCTACACTAGTAGGCTCCTCAAAGGCAGAGATCATGTGGGAATTTGACTTAGGTAGAGAGGATTCTGGATTCAGTCTTTCAACCCTGGTTTGTGGATGGCAAGGAATATGCAGGAATGAGGCATTAGTTAGTAAGGCTGCTCTACTTAATTATGGAAGAACATTTAATAGTGAGATGGGTGGCTATATAAATATGATGAGTAAATAAATAGGCACTGTACAGAGATAATCTCTAAAATAAATGGAATGCAATGCCACTAGGATTCAGGCAATATGCTGTTCCTCTAGACAACATTAGACTACATCTCTGTGCTGAAAAGAATAGAGTAGGTGGGGACAAAATACAAAAGTACCTCAAAGTTCAAGGTGCTTCCCTCTGGTGATCTGAGGTTAGTTAGATGAACTGCTACATGAACTGAGTGCATGTTTCTTTATTTCATCTATTTGCAAATGAAATACCTCAGTAATAATATAGATGTTTTTGCTTTAGGTGGATACTAAATTCAGTCCCTGGAACTGCCAGGTAGTGATAGAAAAGCTGCTGCTAGTCAATATTAATAAGATATGCAGAACTTGTAGCCCTTCACATATTTTGGAGCTCCAGATTCCATCTCCCATAACAGTGGCCATAGTGGTTTGGGCTGATGGAAGTCAAAGGCCAACTAGATCTTCATCCCTGATCTAGATAATGCTGATTTAGATGGGCCAATGTTTGACTGATGCCGCAGTTTCCTGGATTCTGGTAAACATTTACAAACAGATTGTAATTCACCTTTGCTTTCCTCTTCTAAAGGAAAACCAATAAAGTAATGTTGCCCCAGGAATTTCTCGTGGCTCAGGGAAGCAGCAAGCACAGAATAAATAGATACTAAGGAAAATGTGCCCATGTTTTGTTTGTTTCCTCATTTAGTTATCCTTGGTAAGTACTGACATGTCAGTGATACTACAAGGACAATAGACCTTGTTTTCCAAGTTCTGTGTCCTCTGCAGTTGCTTTATTGAATTGTGACACAGTTATAGAGTTGGACCAAAAGAGCAGCAGGAAGTCTGGTTTAAGCAACTATTCTGTGTGTGTATGTGTTTAATATAGTATACTTATGTAACCATTCCATTCTGGAAAACTTTGTGTAACCATATTTTTGCATAAGTTATTTATATATGTACCATGTTATTTTGCACAGAGTGCGTAATGCAAAATATTATACCCTTTAAATGTGCCTTATGAAAACATTTGAATAAAGTTGAGTTTAAGTAAATCAGGCTTTATATAACCCAGAGAGCATCTGTATCTCCTTGATTTTCTGTTGCCAATATTCATTCTGGGCTATAGAGATACAAACATTGAATGGCTTTGGAAGGGGAAATCTGAATCAAGAGCAGTTATTATACCATGCCATGTCATACATCGAGGCAATTAATGTGCAGCAGAACTGAGCTCCCAATGCATTTAATGGACTTCTCTACATGTGTTAGTGACTGACATCATAATCAAGTTTTTAGAAAAATACTATGACAGCCCTGAGTTGGGTTGGAACTACAATTCCCAGCATACCATGAGAGTTGCAGTTGCAGACCAGAGGCATCGGTTTGAGAAGGCTATACAAGGCAATTTGATGGATAAGAACCCAAGTTACTCCATATGGTGAAAATATTAGCCTCATACTCATGGCATCCTTGAAAGTACCCATGAAAGAATCCATGCAAATATCTATATTTCCTAGGACTATACCTTATTCAAGGTCTCTCTAGATAAGCAGAACCCAGTGAGTTAAGAACTTGGCAAATTTTCCTTGGCTTGCAAGTAAAACAGGCTGAATATATTGAAAACCACAAAATAAAAAAACAGAGAAGTTCAGAGCAGACTTAACCTCAAAATACAGCAAAGGAATCATATGTGGGTAGGAAACCCATTATAATCTTCCTTATTCCACTCAGTTTTTAGACAACATACATACAGAGCTACTAAATTAGGTCTGCACCCCCAGTGACTGTTGCTATTTTACAAACTTTGGGGACAGATTCACATTTAGTTTATTCTTTGGGGTGGTCATCCCTTGCCATTGCTATTCTAAGGGTGTGCTGTGCTGCACAGAATATTAAATGTATGATTGCAAAATGTCCACATTTCTGCATATCTTGTGGGATCCTTTGGCGACACATTCATGCATGAGATGATGGTGCTTTGTATTTTATTTTATTGTCTATTAATGTATTTATATGCTATTCAATCTCCAGACCAGAGATTTAGCTTATCTAGAATCCTCGCAAGCTGTCATTTTTTATTCCTTTTAATTTGATGGAGAACTACACAAACATACTGACAACATCGTAGTTCATAATTCCCCAAATGAGCCATTCGGGATAATTCAAAAGACACAGTGAAGGCATAAAAAGCCTGGTGAAATGCCAATGCCAATAGCTCAGCTATCAAACCAATCAAGATACAACTTGAGTAAATGAAGGATCCTCTCTATCTCTTGGCTAGATACTTGAAAAGCTCCACAGTGTGCACATGTTTCTTTCACCTATTTCTCAATAAATATGTGTAGCAATATTACATTGATTTCTCCATTTTAGGCAGTTTGTCCTTGCTTCAATCTCGTTTTTCCCTTTAAGTTTCCAATTCTTCTTTATTGTAACCGTATATTTAGCTGCATTGCATCTCAGTGTAAACAAAGTGGATTGGATACAGGTTCAGACAAGAAGCATTAATGCAAGAGAGCCTTTGCAAAATTGGGACAGGATTCCTGTTTGCAAAGAATGCATGTGTACTCATCTGTTTCATGCTATGATCACTGGAAGATGATGTTCATGCTTTAGTAGTGTCTTGTCTAAATTAATATAGTAGCTTGCTGGCAGGACTTCCTGAAGTCACTCTCCATCCTTTGGTTCAACTTCAGAATTCTACAGTTCATGAAGTTCTGGACCTCCCCAATTTTCCTCTATGCCTTCTTTTGGCCAGTCTTTACATTAGTTGAGTCTCCAGAAGCAATATCAGTTTAAACAGTGGGTGTTGACAACACCCACAGTTTAAACTGATATTTAAACTCACAGGAACACCTAGTAATTTGAATCAGCAGATCATGGTTCATGTTCCAGTTCATGTGTGATCAGGGTCAGTTAGTTGTTTCTATATTTTACAGCTTTTTCCCATCTAGCACCATTTCTTTGGAAATGACTCCCCTTGGAATCATGCCTGGAGAGTGATCTCCTGAAATTTAAAAAGCCTAAAATGCTTTTTTCCCCCAGAACTATTATGAGGTTGGGTGAATTATACTGCTTAAACTATGAAAAAGGTATGGTGAGGAGATGGTTGTAATATTTGATTGATCTATAATTTGTTTCTACGCACTAAATCAAAGCGTTACTACTACTGTACTGCCAATTTTTAATTTCCTGCCATTCTGAGATGGAAAACACACAAAGTAAAACATAGTTCCCCTCCAAAAACCCCCATCAGTTCCCAGCCTTGTCAAAATGCATGATGTTATCCTAACTGCTCTGAGGCACTCATCCTTCCCCAGCCATTAAAGTGGCCCTTGGCCATAAAAAGCTTATTCACTCCTGCTTTATCTCTGATGGATGATGGATGACCATGCATCTAGAGAAGCAGAATATTTGCATTGCCTTCCATCATTTCAAGCACATATGCAATGCAGGCCTATTCAGCAGCTAAGCATCAGATCCAGAGTAATAATCAACTGACGAGTATATGTGTCACCCCCCCCCCCCGCTGCTAACTGTAATGCTAACTAGAAACCGGGAGGCCTAGTTTAGTATTTCAATTCTTATATTGCAAAGAAACCTAGATCAATTGTATACTTTTTATTTTTATTTATTTATTATTAAATTTATATGTCACCCATCTCCCCCAGAGGGTGACTCTGGATGGCTTACAATTAAAAAATGGTAAAAAAAAAAAAAAATACAATTACTTGCTTTATTAGGGTTAGATCCTATAATCTGAATCTTTCCAAGGCAGAATTCCCTTATACAGAAAGTGGCCATTCTCCCAAGAACTGTTTTGATGCAATTATAACTGAAGCCTTTCTGTTTGATTTCATGGCTCAAGGGCCTCTTGGTAGCCAGTTAAGTAAGAAAGGTTCTTGTTGATGAATAGCTGTCTCTTTTTGATGCCTTATAGGATGAAGCACTGGCTAACCAAGCAGATTCCATCTAGTCATACTTGCTCTCAACTGTTCTTTTGCAAAAAGAGGCTGTGATCATAATCATAAGGGTCCTTCATAAGTGTCAGTCTCTGGTTTAGCTTGTATATGTATTCCAACTATGGCTATTGTGTAATCTCTAGTTGGGTAGAGACTTTGGGATGCCTTTAAACATATTGTGTATACCTGATGCTCCAAAGTCTGTAAGCTTCAGTCCTCACTCCTGGGTGTATCAAAATCAAATATTTGAAGAACAGGACATGTTTCTTTCATTTATTTATAAATAACAACATTTTTCAAAATTAAATATTTGGCAGGAGAGAGGCGTGACTCCTGTTTTTATTTATTTGAAATGTTTATACAGGCCACCAAATAACAATATTCTCTGAATAGCTCAAAAAGCATAAAAAATTGAATCATAATCACAGCTCAAGCCAACAAATGGAAGCATAAAATTGTTTTGCTGATAACAGAGAAAACCAAATTATACAGCATGTGGTAAACAGGAATAACCCAAAACATTTAATTGTCTAAGGAAAAGAACTCCTTCCACTCTGTGTCCAAAACGTACAATGTATAAAAACTGTCTGGCATGGCAGTTGAAGAGGAAGCATCTTCTTCACACCAAAAGGCATCAGGTCAACTTAGAGAACGGGGCAATAGATGTCTCTTGACTCTCTCTACTAACATCTCACTGCTAACTCCAAGTATCTGCCATATAAGGAAACTGCTTCACTTTTCTTAAGGATAGGACCAACTCTGCAGTTGTGGCTGTTGTTTTTTAAATCATGACAGTTAAAAACAATGAATTAAGATGCATGACTTTAAAAAAAAAAATTGTAATTTTAAAATGTCTCAGAATACAAGTTAATTTCCTGACACTGAAATAACCAGAAGGAAAGAGCATTCCAAAATGGACATCTACCTCTCCCTGTAACCAGCTAATATCACTCGGCAAGAGCATTTGGAGCCAGGACTTCAAAACAAATCCCTTGCCATGGACAATTCAGAAATATGGAGCCCAACACTGAGAAGAGGGAATCACGTTTATTGCAACAATCATTAGGTGTCTGCTTTAAAAGGAAGAGGGACCACAAACAAGGGGAAAGCAAAGATTTTTATAGAAGGTGAGGAAATTTTAGGGATCTGATTTGCTGGCCAGTTTGGGGAAGCAAGGCAAGTCCTTGACCCGGTTACCTGGGGTTAGTTCTATTGTTAGGCAAAATGGGCCTTTCAGCAGCAGAGCTGGGGAAGTCCATTGTGAAGGAGAGGGAATCTTGAGTAATCAGGTTGATTGAGGATGGATGTTGGGGTTTCTCTGTGTTGCAAATCCCTTGTTAGGGCTCCCCATGGGCTGTACTGTGAGCTGGTGAGACGGCTTCTATTCTTTGGTATGGATGGGATTGTGGGGCAGCTTTGTTTGGAGGCATGGCAGGTCCATTTGGAGCTCATAGGATTAGGCAAAAAGATGAGCTCAGTTTGACCCTGATCATATCTAAAAGACAGGGAGGAAAAGGGTGCAGCCTCCATTTTATTTGCTACATTTATTTTCTCCATCACACTTTTAAGTTTGGAAAAGCAACATCTAGCTCATAGATATGGACATACATGAACTGTAAATGCTAACGTAGATTCATCCTTTCCTCCATTATAAATCCAGCTAATGAATGTTTCTGAGGAAATTTGGAATGCTTCTATTCTGTGTGAAGTAGAACAACATTCACTGTGAAATTAAACACTCCAAAAGTGTTGGTGCTTAAAAAAATACCAAAGTCTATCTTTCAGCAGCCACTGAAGGACAGGCTATTCAGATTCCCAGAATAAAGAGTATAGGGTGGCTGAAAGTGATAAGAGTTTTTGTCCAGCACATTTAAAAGATAGCAAGTTGGGATATACTTCAAAGCTGAATTCAAAGTTGAGAGGTATCTTCAAGAAATGTGTATGTGAGTGGGTCCTATGTACATGTACAGTTCTTCTGATAATCCTTGGTGTCAGAATAGAGGTACTACATTCATTAAAAAGGCAAACCATTCAATATCACAGTCATCCAAGTCTATGCCCCAACCACTGATGCTGAAGAAGCTGAGGTTGACCGCTTCTATGAAGACCTACAACATCTTCTAGAACTAGCACCAAAAAAAGATGTCCTTTTCATCATAGGGGATTGGAATGCTAAAGTAGGAAGTCAAGGAGTAATCGGAATAACAGGCAAGTTTGGCCTTGGAGTACAAAATGAAGCAGGGCAAAGGCTAATAGAGTTCTGTCAAGAGAACAAGCTAGTCATAGCAAACACTCTTTTCCAACAACACAAGAGACGACTCTACACATGGACATCACCAGATGGTCAATACCGAAACCAGATTGATTACATACTTTGCAGCCAAAGATGGAGAAGCTCTATACAGACAGCAAAAACAAGACCAGGAGCTGACTGTGGCTCAGATCATGAGCTTCTTACTGCAAAATTTAGGCTTAAATTGAAGAATGTAGGGAAAACCACTAGACCACTCAGGTATGACTTAGATCATATTCCTTGTGAGTACACAGTGAAGGTGATGAATAGATTTAGAGGATTAGATTTGGTAGACAGAGTGCCTGAAGAACTATGGACGGAGGTCCGTAACATTGTACAGGAGGCAGCAACTAAAACCATCCCAAAGAAAAAGAAATGCAAGAAAGCAAAATGGCTGTCTGATGAGGCTTTACAAATAGCTGTGGAAAGAAGGAATGCGAAAAGCAAGGGTGAAAGGGAAAGATATAAGCAACTGAATGCAGATTTCCAGAGAATAGCAAGGAGAGATAAGAAGGCCTTCTTAAATGAACAATGCAAAGAAATTGAGGAAAACAATAGAATGGGGAAGACTAGAGATCTCTTCAAGAAAATTGGAGATATGAAAGGAACATTTAGTGCAAAGATGTGCATGATAAAGGACAAAAAAGGCAGGGACCTAACAGAAGCAGAAGAGATTAAGAAGAGGTGGCAAGAATACACAGAAGAACTATACAAGAAAGATCTTAATGTCCCTGATGTCCACGCTGGTGTGATCACTGACCTTGAGCCAGACATCCTAGAGAGTGAAGTCAAGTGGGCCTTAGGAAGCATTGCTAACAACAAAGCTAGTGGAGATGACAGTATTCCAGCTGAGTTATTTAAAATACTAAAAGACGATGGTGTTAAAGTGCTGCACTCAATATGCCAGCAAGTTTGGAAAACGCAACAGTGGCCATGGGATTGGAAAAGTTCAGTTTACGTTCCAGTTCCAAAGAAGGGCAATGCCAAAGAATGCTCAAACTATCGCACAATTGCACTCATTTCACATGCTAGCAAGGTTATGCTCAAAATCCTACAAGCTAGGCTTCACCAATACATGAACCGAGAACTACCGGATGTACAAGCTGGGTTTCGAAGAGGCAGAGGAACTAGAGATCAAATTGCCAACATTCGCTGGATCATGGAGAAAGCACGAGAGTTCCAGAAAAATATCTACTTCTGCTTCATTGACTATGCAAAAGCCTTTGATTGTGTGGATCACAACAAACTGTGGCAAATTCTTAAAGAGATGGGAGTACCAGACCACCTTACCTGCCTCCTGAGAAATCTGTATGCAGGCCAAGAAGCAACAGTTAGAACCAGTCACGGAACAACCGATTGGTTCAAAATAGGGAAAGGAGTACGACAAGGCTGTATACTGTCACCCTGCTTATTTAACCTATATGCAGAGTACATCATGAGAAATACCAGGCTGGAAGAATCACAAGCCGGAATTAAGATTGCAGGGAGAATCATCAACAACCTCAGATATGCAGACGATACCACCCTAATGGCAGAAAGTGAAGAAGAACTAAAGAGCCTCTTGATGAGGGTGAAAGAGGAGAGTGCGAAAGCTGGTTTGAAACTCAACATTAAAAAAACTAAGATCATGGCATCTGGATCCATCAATTCCTGGCAAATAGAAGGGGTAGAAATGGAAGCAGTAACAGACTTCATTTATTTGGGCTCCAAGATCACCGCAGACGGAGACTGCAGCCATGAAATTAAAAGACGCTTGCTCCTTGGGAGGAAAGCCATGGCAAGCCTAGATAGCATATTAAAAAGCAGAGACGTCACCTTGCCGACAAAGATCCGCATAGTCAGAGCTATGGTTTTTCCAGTAGTAATGTATGGCTGTGAGAGCTGGACCATAAAGAAGGCGGAGCGCCGAAGAATTGATGCCTTTGAACTGTGGTGCTGGAGAAGACTCTTGAGAGTTCCCTGGACTGCTAGGAGGTCAAACCAGTCAATCTTAAAGGAAATCAACCCTGATTGCTCATTGGAAGGATCGATAATGAAGCTCAAGCTCAGATACTTTGGTCACCTAATGCGAAGAGAGATCTCTTTGGAGAAGACCCTGATGCTGGGAAAGATTGAAGGCAAAAGGAGAAGAGGACGACAGAGGATGAGATGGTTAGATAGCATCACTGAAGCAATGAGCATGAAACTGAGCAAACTCAGGGAGGCAGTGAAGGACCGGAAGGCCTGGCGCAGTATGGTTCATGGGGTCACGGAGAGTCGGACACGACTTAACGACTAAACAACAACAACAAAAACTTATTTTTAAAGTATTGAAGAGTAACTATCAGTAAGTAAATTTACTGTTGTAACCATAGGTAATAACATATAACCTGCCATAAAATACAATAAAAAACAGTAAAATATTGTAAAATGAAGTAATAAACAGACTATTACATGTAAAAGGGTTACAGCAAATTAAAGCCAAGGCTACAGCTAAGAACTTAAGTATTTCTTTCTAAGTTTAAATGACAGCAGAGCAAACCTAGCAACTTGGTTGCTGACAGTTGGAAACACATCTGCAAAAAGATAGTTCACTTTCTGAGATTGGTATTCATCTACCATAAGTAATTTGACTTTAATCTCATTGTACATGGGGCAGTGGAGGACATAGTGGATAATGTCCTCCACTTGACCAACACCACAAGGTCAGAGACATTTTTTGACAAGGAGCTTACAAAATCTTCCTCCAAGATATGCTGAGGCCATGGTTTGTGGGAGAAGGGATGTTAAAGCCCTTTTCAGTGAAGCACTGGTTATATACCGGGAGAGGCTTCTATTTTTTTATAATGATGATACCAAGATGAAATTTGGATGATGGTACTGTAGTGCATCTTTACTGGCATCCCTCTCAAAAAGCTTATCTCTAATATTTTCTCTGTTCCAAGAGCTAAAGTTTCCTAAAGGTGGTAGGGAATACATTTGTAGGATAGGTGACAAAAATTTGGTCCATTGAATCCCAACTGTGTAATGGAGAAAACAGAGTTTGGCAAGATGAGATTCTCGAAGGCTTTCTAGTTTCTTATAGTGCCCGAACAATGCAAGGTGTATTCTAACAGCCCTACCTCCATCCTTAGTAGGCAATGGGGGTGCCCTGGGATAACTTCTTAGTCTTTAATCATTCCTTGTATTGGGATCAGAGCTGAATCAATAACTGAATTAAGGAACCTGTCCTTTCTTCTCTAACTCTTCTCTGTACCTTTCTTAGATCCTGTCTTTTATTTCTACAGTTTTGGTCATACCATCCCTTCCTTGTATTATTTCCTCTAAGATGACAAGTAGTGGTAAGCTGGCAGCTTAGCACACTATTTACTGAACTAAAAATATGAAATATATTGGAGTTGGATTGCAATGCAAGATGCCTTTGATTCAGCATCTGTGGGGTATTTAGAAAAGCAGTGATATTCTCACTAAGGTTGGGGCTCCATCTGAGATGGTATTTAATCTGGGTGATACCATCAAGAGTATAGTACCTCATGGGGGGAGGGCCTTATAATCCAAAAGGGTCAGAACCAAGGGCAGATGATCACTCTCTGTTCTCTTGTAGACATCAAAGGAACTAACCTGGGAAAGGAATGCAGGAGAGATCAGAATGTAATTCACTGGCTCCAAATGAGCTTAGCAGGTATAATGCCCATTTGAACTATCAAAGTTGGAGCCATGGAGACTGTACAGCCAATGCTTAAAGGCTAGATTCAATAAGAAAACCCTTGATTTTTTTAGTATTTTGTCCATTGAGGACCATAGCAGGTACCATTCATCCTCTGGGCTAAACTTCTAAATGTCTTCCTAACATAACTGCTGATATCTTTGCCAATTCTGGCATTAAAGTCACCAGCCAATAGGATTTCTGCATTTGGTAATATTTGTTCAGCTGTCTCCAAAAGGGTTTGCAGGGAGAACCAGGCCTTGAGCAACAGATTTGGATTCTGTCCTGTTGGAAAATAGACATTAATGCAAAGAATTAATCCAAAGTATTTGCTAACTATCTGGACTACTTGGATATAATCACTGTCTGACCAATCCCTTCAGATCAGCTGAGATCAAAACTGATAACCCACCACTTACTCTTCCATATAGATCCAACTTAGTGGCAGGGATGCTATATGAGCAGAATTCTGGCAAGGAAGGAGAAGAAATATCCAGGCACCATGTCTCCTGTAGTAAGATTACGTTAAATTCTGACAGGTACTGTTCAAAACAGGTATCCACCAATTTATTGTGCTACCTAGCAATATTCCAAGAAATGGCTTTTATGTAACCTGGAGCCTTAGAATCGAGTCAGTTGGTGGTATCCAAAGTGTAATGTACTTGTCTAGGTGCAAGAAGACATACTGATGATATTATATTGATGTTCTCATCAGAATGGGAATCATTAGCAGCAGCAACTCTGGACTATCAGTTAGTTATCTTGCCCTAGCAGGATTTGCAAGTTGGGATTAGTTAGGATGTACTGTTGATACAAAAACTTTCTTTTGTCCTCTTTCTGATCTAGGCCCTCAGATAGTACAGACTGAAGCAGATTGTCATTATTCTGAAACTGAACAAGATGGAATTAATTTGGGCTGTTTCAGAATAGAAGGACATGTAGACTCGCTGAGGTGCAAGTGCTTTCCTTCTTTGGTGGAATCGTTTGATTGCGTGATTCAGAGAATTTATGATGATTTTCTGCAGAGTTGCTGTTAGATCAGTGTTGTCCAAACTTGGCCACTTTAAGATGAGTGGACTTCAACTCCCAGAATTCCCCAGCAACTCATCTTAAAGTGGCCAAGTTTGGACAACACTGTGTTAGATGAAAGGTCCAAAGATATCAGGTCAAGCAGTGTTTGTTTCAATTCATCCATTTGTCTCAGTATTTCTTCTTGTTCACAATTTAGTAAGGCTTCAAAGGAGTTAATCCTGTTTCTACAACTTCATCAATGCCAATTTTTTCTTGCATCATCTCAGTATGATTATTTGAGCAATGTCTTGTCAAGGACACTAAAGGTGCTAGGTTGCTGTTGTTTTTATCGTTTGGCACACTGCCCATAGCATGAGGCAGGGGAGTCTCTGCCTGAGATGTTAAACCAAAATGTGTAGTCCTTTTTCCATCTCGGAAAATGTACAATGAGTATATTTGAAAAGTAGAAAGAAAAGATTTCATTTTGAACAGCATGCAGGGGATGGTGGAATGGTTAAAAGGCAATAGAATTCGTTTGTGTCCTGTCGTGCTAGGAAGCCATTCGACAGCACTTATAGATCAATCGTACCACAAAGGCATCAAAGAAGTGACCTAGGTGATAGAATGTTAGTTCTTCTGGTAGACCAACATCCAATGTTAGTTCTGTTGAATATAATCCTTAAGGGAGTGTTAGGTGTGTAGAGTTGTACTTGTTGGGTTTGTCTCTTTGGTGGAAAATGAGGCTGTAAACTCTGCCTGTATTTGCTGTCCTTTCTAATCTTAATTTGTTCTCCTGAACAATTTCGTTTCCTTTGACTGTCCATAAACAGATCAGAGTTGGTGCCAGTGTTTTGAGCTTCTGTAAAAGTTGCTAGCTTATCTGCATAACTTTGCACAAACGTTTCAGAGGTGGTTTTTAAAGAGTCCACCTTTGTGTTTATAGAGGTTAAGTATTCAAAAATTGAAATTACAGTTGGTGCAGTTAATAGACATTGCCTAGCAGCAAAGCCTGTCGTGAATTCCTTTGGTGATTGCTTGGCTTGCTCTTCCCTCTTCAGAGATGTATTAACAGCAGGGAAGGCTGATAACGGCAGGGATTCAGTCAGATGGTTCAGTTCCTCATGAAAAGTAGAGGAGAGCTCTAAGAGTTGTTGTTTTTCCATTTCTGTCTCTAAATTCCTGTTCAGGATATCATAGCTATTGGAGGTAGGGATGGAATGGAGAGGATTTGTTTTGTGGTTATTTTAAAGGAATTTTAAGTTTCCTTGTCCATCATGCAGTCATAAATTTTTGGCTGCTTTGTTGGTTTAGGTAGAATCTGTGACCCTGGACTTGCCCTGTTGCGTTTCCTGTTCTTCCCCATTGCTTTGGTGTCAACATGTCGTATCTAAAGTCTTTATGATGTTTTAGGAGCTTGGTGTTTGGATTTAGAATATTTCTCGCAGAGAATGTGTTTATTAAAAAGAACTAGATAAAAATTAAAATGTGTAGCTACCCTATTTATAAAAATGAATAAGACAAATAAAATATCATAAGGAGCTCGACAGAGAAGCTGCTGCTCTATCGCCATCTCAGCCCGCCTCAAGAGTGACTGGATAAGGCTATGAAATAGATCCAGTTGGGAAGCACTGACTTTGACCTAGCACTGAAGATGTTACCTAGATGGGTAACGAAACATCTGCAAGAAAACAGCCAAGCTCAGAGAACCCCAAGGACTCCACCGTTCAATCCTCAGCTATATATATTCTCTTCTATTGGTAACACTGACTTTAAAAAACCTGAGCACAAAGATGTCAAAGACACGTAATCTGCAGATTGACATTGTTTTCATGTTAAATGCCATTGTTTTATCACTTACATGCCTGTGGAGAGAGAGGACACATGATTCTCATAAACAGGGGTAAAAAAGACACCCAAATGCCACCAGCATTCGACTACTGCTAGTGTCTTTCATTGCAGAAAAATCCAAAAAACAGAATCTGTTTCTCCCATTGTTATTAACTCTCTGGACACAACTCCCATCTCGGGGAGTAGGATTTCCAGATAGGCTTGAACTCTGGCACTTCTCAGTTAAGCAATGCCTGAGGGAGAAACGGAAGCCCATTTGCAAGTTCAGGATGCCTTCTCTCACTAGAGCGCAATATTTTTGTTTGTGTTTCTCCTTTCAAGGCTGACTCTTATATTCTGCAAAAATATTTGGCACCAGGTTCATCATAATAATCAATAGGTATTACAGTATGACTAATGTTTCTACTGTTAAACCAATAAAATATAACAAGCCTTCATTTTCCAGGGATGTTAGTATGTAAGATCAGGACAGCTAGATTGGGGTTGGTGGAAGGTAGATTGGGATTTACAGGAAGAACTTGGAGTGATTTTTACAAAATCAGAATGGGTTACGAATTAATTGTTTCACAGTAGCAGCACACACACATACAGTCTAAATTAGGCTTTTGAAATTAAGAAACCTTGAAGTTACCAAGGCTGGACTTCTTTGTCAAATGGCTGTGAATACAGCTGAATTTGCATTTAGAAAAGAAATGCCTAGTCTCAGAATGTGCTCAGAGACATTTATTCTACGATCCTTTCCCCATCACACAGACATGACAACCCTTGCTAGTATTCCCTCTTGGTCACACAAAGCTGCTTCATCTCATCCTTCCAGCCCTTGATTTAAATGTCCTCATGTTCTCACTTCTTGTACTAGAACAAAAGTACTGTAGCCTTTTCCCCCTTGAGAATATTCAATTATAGCTTCAAGAAGTGCAAAATCTATAACTCTTTGCCAACCATGAACTTGGAGGCAAGAACCATGACCTCTTGTGGGTATGACAAGAGTAAATGTTTGGGGAACCTGGGAAAGTGTGGGAATGCCCCTTCACCCATGGTCACCAGCCAGCCTCCCTGCTGCCAATCTTCTCCCAGAGTTTGCTTTTCAGCTAGTGCTCTGCTTCCTGAGTTCCTTTCATACCAATCACCTCCCAATTTTTGAAATCAGCTTCTCCTCAGACTTCCTACCAAGAAGGGAAGAACAGAGTTCCACAGCTTTATTTAGGGAAGGAGAGGGCTGCCTTTGTGCAACTCCAGATGACACCAGAATGAGGGCTGTAGAACTGAGTTTTTATTGGTTATGCTCAGTTTCAACCATTTCACTCAGCCTGGTCACTGTCAGTTGCTCAGCTCTACAGAACCTCACTAGCTACCGAATCATGGCAGGATCTGTTTCCCTCCTTTGGGAGTGAATTCTGCTCTCATGCCAGCCTGCATTTAATTATACCTGTCAAATTAGGATGCTTGGTGCTTCTAAGTTAATAAAAAAAATTCATAGGCATTTTTTTTCTTTAATTGGACACCATCTTCCCAAAGGCTTCTTCATTTCACAAGGAGGAAAAGATAGATTAAAACTGTGGATAGGCAGGGGGAATTAGAGGTCAAAGGGCCAGCTCTACTACTGAACAAAATAAGGCAGCCTATCTTGGGAGGGCAACAAATAGTTGTTCATTTCATTTACTACTCTTGTTGTGTCTTTATTGCAAGTGCAAGGAGAGACCGTTGTAGGATTTTCAGCCTCCCGAACCAAGATAACTTGCCTGGTTTCAGAACTGTAGCTGGGTTTGTAAGCAAAGGGTGTGTGTGTGTGTGTGTTGCAATTGCTGTTCTGCCTCAGGCAGCAAAATGGCTCGGGTCAGCCCTGGAGCAAAGTAAAAAATAATGGGAGAAGGAAGTCTATATGTCTTTTGCCAACCTTTGCTTCAGCAAACGATGGACGTTTTGTAATTTGTTGAGTCAGGATACCGGGAGGTTGTGTTAGGTTTCAGTAACCATGATTCACTATTGATGTCACATAACATTTATAAAACTCTTTTATTGTTTGGCCAGTGAGGCATAAGCTGAATCTTTCAGTCACGGCTGTACTCAATTGACAACTTCTCAAAATGGCCACCAGCCTCCTCAGAACCCATGAGGATGGGCCAGTGTGTATAGACCCACTGCCACCTAGAGGCCACTTTAAACTGCTGCACTGGACAAGCCATTTTGCTGCAACTCAACCTAGCATTCAGACTTCTTTGGTATGCCAAGATGAACCTCTCTTTTCTTTTCAAAGTTGATCCACATGGCAAGTTACTGCACAATTTCAATATGCAAGTCTACTGAGATCTTTGGAGCTTAACATACTTTGACCTTGAGCAGTAACTGAATTTCAAGTTGACTATAGGGACAAATTAGCTTTGGTTTGATTTGTCAAACTATTTCTGGAGTTTCACTTAGTCTTCGTTTCCCTTATTTGGCTTAAGCAAGTTCAGACATTCAAATTCAGAACTCTCTTTTCCAGAATATTCCTTTGTTGCAGAAGAATAATTTATGTTTGAAAAGGAAAGAGAGGTTCAGGGAGCCCAGTCATATTGACCGTGTTCACATCTTTGGCACTGTGAGCATTTCCTTTAAAAGTAAATAGCTGGTGAAGAGTACCCTAGCAATTGGGTTAGCGTTTTTTTATTTTTATAAATTGATGTATTGTTGGTATATGACACCAGGGAAACTGTACAAAGGTATTACAAACCAGCATTTGGAAATGTGAAAAGCACGAGGGGACATTTTACCATGCATGATGGACTTGTGAAAAAGCTAAGAAATGTTGGATACAAATGCATATAATGATGCAAAGGACCTTAAAGATTAATATTGCTAAGAAACCAGAACTCTTTTTATTGGGACTTATGGGCAAAAAATTAAAAAAAGATTCATGGTAGATTGATACTGTATATAGTAACTGCAGCAAGATTATTGTATGCACAATGATGGAAGAATTATGATATTCCCACAGTGGAGGAATAGATTGTGACAATGTCAGAATTTGCAGAAATGGTGAAACTGGCCAGTTTGGTCAGAGAACAAACAACTAATTTTTTTTTTTTTTTTTGAAAGACTGGAAACCTTATATGGACTTTTTGCTGAAAGAAGAACAAAACAAATTGATGATTTATGGATTTGAAGATTTAGAAAGATGTGGATTAAAGGAGGGGGTGAGGGGATTTGCAAAATATTTAAGAGGGAGAAGGGACAATTAGATTGTAATTATCTGTTGAAAAGGTCGGAAGTCATTTATATATTTATTAACTTTAGTTTTTTCTTTTCTTATACTTTTTTGCGTTTCTTTTCTCTCTCTCTCTCTCTCTCTCTCTTTGATTTGTCTTTTATTATATGAAAACTCTTAATAAATATAAATAAATAAAGTACCCTAGCAATTGGTAGATTCTTAATCTTTACCTCTATTACAGTCCTTATTAAAACTGGGGGAGGGTTACATCTACACCAGCTACTTAAAATGGAAAGAAAGCTCCCACTATCACCAAAGCAATTATTTCCCTTTTATTACAAATAGAGTAAGAGATTTTAGTTCACTTTTGGGCCTATGATTTAATGAAATGCAATTCTACCCTTCCCCTTTTCTCTTCAATCATGCTCACTTTGGGTACAGATGTGAATAAGGAAGGGTATCCATTAGTTTGTTTGTCCATTAGTATTCACCTAGCTGACCTTATCTGAGCTTGAAAGCTAAGCAGGATTGGGCCTGGTTAGTACTTGAATGGGAGATTTCCCCAGAATACCAGGCCTACAGATTAAACATAACATCAAGGGAACAACATAGAAGAAAACCACATGGATGTGTCCATGAATTCAGCAAGACTTGAGCTCAGCTCTAAGGATACTTAAGAAACTTATTTCTTAAGTTTCCAATAATTTTCCCTTAAGAAACTTATTTTCAAAACTCATGTTTGCATTATGCCTTGCCTTCAGGCCATATCTGCACAATACACTAATCCAAATCACATCCAAATCACACTGATCCTTATAATATATACACTGGTTGGGTCCACACTGAACCAAAAATTATCCAACCGCAATGTTGTTTACTGAAACCCATCACTCACAACCTTTGGCTCTGCTATTCCCTCAGGGTAAAATCTGATCTGTATTCATGCTAGATCCAAGACGTGGCAGACTGCAAGATTCTTCTACTCTCTTTTGTCAAATATATAGCTTGCCATTCCTCTTGCTAGTTAATTTGCCATTTGGACAGGACTTTAATGGGCCCTAGGCACTTTTGCCTTCGTGGGCCCCTTCCTCTATAAAAATAGAAGTATTAAAATTATACTTTCATTATTTTCCCAGTGACATTTAATATATGACTGAGCTTTTAATTTAAATTGTATGTATATTTTATTTGTATTTTATTTACTTGTATTATATTTATTGTGCATATTTTCAAGGCTGAAAGGCAAGGCCTGAAAATACATAATTTCTGCTTCATTTTTATTCTTTCTGATTTTAAAAAATTAAAACATTTTCATGGGCCCGGGGGACTGTACCTACTGTGCCTAATGGATAAGTTGGTCCTGAAACTAGACAGTCATTTCCTTGACACTTAATGTTGCTAGTATGATAGTGAATATATGATATATATTCATATATGCATATATGATAGTGAATTTAATTTGTATTTCTTTTTTAAAAATTCCCATTATGCATGGCAACCTTCCCTGCTTGATGTTGTTCAAGAATATTGGAAAACCTGCATAATTTTTCAGTCTGCACAATCTTTAGCCAGATTGTCTGGGAACTACGGAAAATGAGGTCCAACAATCTGTACCAGCTTGGGAGAAGATGATACTTGGTCAGGATGATAGCAATGGATATAGGAGGTTGGTCATCAGTCTATAGTGGACCATCCTCTCTAGCAGTTCTCAACCCAAACTACAATAATACCTGTAATCAGTGATGGGACTGTAAATACTGGGAAGCAGATTCTGTTGCTGTTTTCATACAACATGATTAACCCATGTCAATTAAAGATCTAATGTATAATACATTAAGTTTTCCTAATATTAACCTTGGTGAGGGTTTTTGGGGGGGAGGTCTTGGACCCAGCCCATTTCCTTACTTTATGATTCAGTATATTCATTAAATCAAGAACATAAATTAATTCAGTAACTAAAGTAAATGTGTTATGTGAACACATCCTGTGTCTCAATGCCATGTACAGAGTTGCCATAGTCATTGGTTTTAGAATTGCCTGCAACAAGAAGAATGTCTTGGCCCGTGCCCTCACAATTACAACATTTGAATCCAGGCCATATATTTCATCCCTGTGTGCATGGATATGACATGGGTGTGTGTCTGCGCATGTGACTACTTGTGTTGGAGCAGCAAATATGATTAAGCAGGTGTGGATGGAAGTACATCATAGCTCATGCCATTTGCATTTGGTTAGGATGAAAAAGAGAACATAGTAGTTACAATCAAAACTTGTTTTTTCTTCTTAGTTACAATATAGTCTTAATCCAGTTTCAGTGGGTCAATATTGGATCTGATGTCATTCCTGCAGGGAAGGTACCAGAAGGTAGCTCTGAGCTTTGAGCTAGGAGTTAGTCTGGTTACTGAGCTGCTAAAGCAACACGGAAATGTGTATAGAGCAGCCGACATGCAGCCTTCAAAGAAGTAAAAAGGAAGTCTTAAATGATTGTCTTTAATGAATTGGATTTCTGCAGAAAATTGTGCATGCCTCCATGTCACTTTGTGTGTGTGTGTGTGTGTGTGTATGTGTGTGGTTTTAAAATGGATGCCTCAAGCTTAGCACAAAGGTGTCATGAGCATTATCAAATAGGTGACTTTGACACCTGTGTAATCTCTTTCCACATTCTCCTCACTGTCATGAATATAAATACTTGCTTAGACAGATGAGAGGAGAAAGTCACATTTCCTCAACAGCAGAGTACTGCAGTCAGAAAACATACTAGTATAGCAGGAGTAGAACATCTGGATCCCCTATAGCAAAGGAATACAGTGTTTGGTGAATGCTGAAATAAAAAGATAAAATAAAATACATAAAATAAAATAAAATAATAAAATAAAATAAAATAAAATAAAATAAAATAAAATAAAATTAAATTAAATTAAATTAAATTAAATTAAATTAAATTAAATAAATAAATAAATAAATAAATAAATAAATAAAATAAAATAAAATAAAATAAAATAAAATAAAATAAAATAAAAAAGACATCCCTCAGTTTCTGGTGTTCTTATCTGTTGTTTCTTCTCTTGTATTGTAGGGAATTTTAAAGGTCTGTGTAAGCAAATCGATCACTTCCTCGAGGACACAGAGTATGAAGCCGACACAGCAGAATATTTCCTCCGTAAGTCTGCAACTTCTCTTGTTTGCTGTTCTCTGAGCAGAGCAGGGGTGCCCTTTGTTCTCTGCTGATGACATTAGACAAAGCTTATTCCCAAAGGATGGACATCCTGGTGGGGCTACCTGAATGGGACACCTTTCAGGCCTTCTGGGCATTTGCCATAAAATGTTTTGTTAAACCCCCCTGCTAGGTCTTTTGCATATATTTGCTCATTTGTTTTCCTTATAATTCATTTAAAAGAAAAATAAAACTTTAAGAGGATGTTTTTGCCTCTGAGAAGAAAAAAAAAATCTTCTCTCTGCTATGAAGATTGCAAAAGTCAAGGCCATTGCACTGATTTCTAAGATGGGTTAGTATTCCTGGGTATTTCACCTGTTGTGCGTATCCTCTATTTATGGAAACTGTCAGCACCTCAGAATTGTCAGCTGTAGGACAAAGTCTAAGGAGAAACAGCATGGTGTAGTGGTTAATGTATTTGGCTAGGAGTGGAGAGATTCAGCTTTGAGTTCATCATGAAAGTGACCTAGGCAACTTTGGACCAGTCATTATCTCTTAGCCCAAACTACCTAACAGGGTTGTTGTCATGGGAGAAAATTGGAGGAGGAAATATGCCGCCTTGAGCTCCTGGAAGAAAGGGAGGCTATAAAACCAATATAGATACGCACAGAATAACATAAATTAAATTGGAGGGGATCTAGTTTAGGTACTGTTGCTTAAAACTCGGGCAAAAAAAGGACCAAAATTGACTGACTCTGGTGAATGGTGTATACATGTGTGTGTGCACACACACATGCATACACACATATTCTGCAAGCAATTTTAAACAGTTTTTTCTTGAGTCAATTCACCACTTTTTGTATTCCCTAGGGTGATGCTGATAGAACAGAGTACTAGATTTGTAGGGTGGTACACCAATCCCTGGCATCATCTTAAACATGGCATGATAGACTGCAGTGAAATCGGTTTAGCAATATCTTTATTAAGACCAATCCAATTCTAGCAAAAGAACACACAAGTTTTCAAATATTCCAGAATTCAGATGGAGAAGAATCAGAAGAACTAAACATTATTCCAAGCATTGTGGCCGTGAATTTTTGGGCACAATATTTAGCCTAATCCTGAGACTTCTCCATTTTGGATTGTTCTAATAAAAGTATTGGTATACTGATGATTATTTTTTGATTATACAGAACCAGTACAGCTTTTAAGACATATATATTATTATTAAATGGTTTATATTGCTTGTCCATTTAATTCTCCCCACTTAGTGCTAACTTCCAATAGAAGAGAATACCCTATAGTTCTATTGAGTATGACTACTCAGTAGAAGAGATAGCGCTAACTGCTACAAAGAAAAATATGCTAAAGGCATAATAATAATTTGCTTATTGTCAACCAAATCTTAGGACCATAGCAGATATAATATAAAGACATTGTCCCTTTTAGTCTTTTTTGTAATGTATCATGGAAAAAATATCCTGTTTTTAATAGGACCTGATTTCCTCCCCTTCTTCAATTTCCAGTGTAGTACAAAAGTGCCAAGGCAAGAAAGCACACAAATGTTATATGGGTGCATCCCTCTAAAGCTGCATTTTGTTGCTTTTAATACCATTGATACAGCAAATATCTAAATTATTGAAAAATCATTCTTCAGGGGCAGTGGAGTAAACGCAGAACAGTTATCCATAACGTACAGCAGTAATAAGGTATTAAGGACTGTTTAATTGGCTAATTAATTAATTAGAAATGCCACTCCACTGAAATTCTCTCCAGCTGCCATCAGAATAAAAAAAAAAAAAAATGCCCAGGAAGATCTGTGCATCCCATTCCCACTGCTCCTTCTCTGAATATTTCCAGAAAGGCTTTTCAGTGGTTAGTTTCACAGAATTTACTAAATTCTAAACCCTGATTAAGAAAGCACAATTGTTCCATTTACATAACATGCCCTGATAAAACTCTGGGCTCTTCCTCATGGCCACATTAAAATGCATTCCACTAGCCCCCAAGGTGGCAGAAAAATATGCCAGCATAATTTGTAGTGCCCAGGTAGCCAACCCTAACTGGCCTCAGCAACAACTCTTGTGAGTGGTCATGTATGTAGAGTTTCTCTGGAGGATAATTTAAGGGCAGGGATCCATTCAGTCCTTTGGCTTTGTCTCCACCCCACTCCATGTCAACTGCCAGCAAGAAAAAATCCACTGATTTATCTCCTTCAAGTACAGGCTTGGGTGAGTGTCTGAGACAAAGGCTGTAGCCATCTTTCAGGTTGCCCAAGGACAAGTCACTGGTGCAAAGGTGCTCCCTTTGGCTACCTCTAAACATGGTTGTCTGGAAGCAAAGTGACAGCCTTGCTCTTCAGTCACTTGGGCTAAACAGTGAAGGGAATGACAGGGCTGATTTTGCAAAATGGCATTAGTGTATGAAAAAACAGCCCTGCCTCCCTCCCCAATAAAAACAGTAGAAAACATGGCCATGCAAAAACCCCTGTTGGTAGAAGCAGTGGAAAACCTCTGATAACTGTCTCATTTGGGACAGAAGCAGAAGCACCATTTTATTGGATTATTGTACACTGCCCAGAGTCACGTTCAGTGAGATGGGCGGCCATATAAATTTGATAAATAAATAAATATATCTCTTTCCCAGTTTAACTTGACTGACAGGCCATCTTTTTACAGGCCAGTTTTTTGAAAGACCACTGAACACCCGTTTAATAAAAAGGTGAAAGGTATTCCAGAAGACCAGTATACCAGTATATTTAAGGAGCCTAAGTAATGTCTGAACATGAATTGCAAAAAAAATAAAAAATAAAAAAAAGGTCAGGCATCATTCAAGCAGATATCTCCACAGAAGACAGGTGTCTGGCTTCTTCTGCAGCCCAAAGCAAAATGCCCAAGGACAGCAGTGACCAGTGAATGGGGGGCGTCCTGCAGCAGCAACAACCAGACAACAGGAACACAGCCACTCCCTCATCATGTCATCTCCAAGATTTTTAATAAGGCATTGTAGATTGTTTGTAAGCAAAAACCTAAGTTGGGAATAGACTGAAAGCACTATCTTAAAACTAGAACAGCTAAGGACACATTCTGGCTGACTCTGTGATAGGCTGGGTATGTGTTCAACGAGAATGTGTCACCTATTTAATTCAGTGTACCCTATTTAGTACATTGTATCCATTTAGTACAGTGTCTTTCCTCTGGGGTTAGCAGGATGTCCAGATGAGTCCAAATAAACAATATGATGGCTTAATCTGATGGCCTGGTTTATTCAACATGCTAAGACAATGATTGAGTTCCCACAATATAACTTGAAACCACAAATTATCCAATCCTACTTCAGCCTAATCAAGTGAGTTGGGTGATCAGCCAAGAATATTCAAAGTCTGAGTAACCTTAATTATTCCAGTCCTGATCATAACTCTCTAATCTATCTTTCCTCTGTGTAGAAAATCTTCATCTCCCTTTCTTTTCTTAGCCAGCATAGCCAGTATACTTGGGTATGTCAGGTCAGAAAAAGCTGCTTAAATTTGAACTCCAAATTTATTCATGTATTTTTTAAAAAATACCTGTAGAGACTAAACCTCATCCGCGGGTTTGCTTCAGTTCCTTCTGGAGTTCATTATATTGCCATGATCCTGTTCATACATTTGGGAAGAGGTAAAATATCACTGGAGCATCCTGAGCAAGCCTTTCAGGCTGTAAAAGTGTACAATGATTAATCAATCATCAGTCTTTCAAGCAATATAGCAATGAAACTATAACAGTTTGAAAGCATACCCAGAAGAGTTATAATATTTAACCTTTCATACAGCCAGAATATTGAGCATATGAATCTCTTCATTCAAAGTATTTACCTAATCCAATATTGCCTGGGTTCACACATTGTATTAACCCATGATTTGTGGCTGGGATGCTGGAAATTGTTACCCAATACACCTGCAGAGTACAAGGCTTAGGGAAACTGTCTTCGAAAGCATGTGTTCTGCCACTAAGCTATGGCCCTTCTCCTTTTGTCTCCCCACTAAAAGCATTTGCACACAGTTAGTAGCCTCAGCCTGTCACTCTCTGCGACAGGTCCATAGCCACAATCCAGTGTCCTCACGGCTATGCTCCATTCTCCCAATGAGCTGGCCAGGGCTCCCTTCAGCTGTGCAATATGAGAGCGCCAAAAAACAGCATCCTGCAAGGGCCTGTTCACATCCTCAATCTGCCTTCGCTGTGTTTGCTTTTCAGACTAAGAGGGGAAAAGTTAGAAAAAGCCTCATGTGCCACTGTTGATGCTGAGTGGTAAAGCCACCCTTCAGAGCAGCTGGGGGAAACGGGAAAGTGACAAAACAGCACCTTGACTGTAGAAGAGAAGGGGAAATCTCCAGAATAATGAGGTGGGATAAGGCAGGCGTTATCTGTCTTTGCTGTGTTTCTGCAGGAGCAGGAGCTAAGCTGAACATTAATTGTGCCAGCTTCCCAACCTCCAGACAAACCTCTTGATGTCATGGGGACACAGGAGAGCAGTGCCAGTCCCAGATGGTATAGCCTCCATATGTGGATGGCGCCTAAGAGATAAATACCTCCCTGGACATAGTTTGCACTTGAGACATCTGTGATCCCAGATTCCATGGTTTTTAATAGTAGAGGTAATCATACATAGTCTTGCAGGGTACAATAACAGCAACAATTATATGACTCATTTGTAGGGTTCTCAGTTGAGCATATTTTTCTTGTTTATTTAATCTGGTCTGCTCCTCATGTACTGAAAACAGCAGATGGACATTTGTGGGGTATGTAGCTACACGTGATCATGTGCTAATCACTCTGAAATCATAGCTGATATTTCAGTAGGAGAACCAAATATGGAAGCTTTCTTGATAAATGCTAGATATCCAGGGCAAACGGAGTATAGTTCTTGAACCTTCACCAAATAATAATATTCTTTCATTTAATTAATTATTCACTTTAAAACAAATTATTCTCGGGGTGCTTTATATAAATATAGACGAAACAAAAATTAAAATCTGACAAAAGCCACATCCAGAACAGCACAAAATATCATCTCAAAGCAAAACAAACCAAAATATAGTAACTACTGACTGCTAAAAGATCTGAAAAGAGGTTTTTTTTTCCCTAGAGAAGAAACCATTTTAACATAAAACTAGGCAGCATGTGAAGACAGCTATTTAAAAAGCCCCACTAAACAACAAGCATAACCAGTCAAGCTAATTGTTTAAAAACATGTCACAATATGGGTTGAGAAGAATTTAACTCTCTGCTTCTCAGAGACTTAAACTGACTTAATGACTTAAAAGACATTAGACAGGCACTAGCTGGGCTTATCTGGGAACTGTGTTCCATGTGTGCAAATGTGTGCTTCACCATAGCTGATGCCTTCTTGCATTTCACTATGTGAAGATAGGTGGGTGGAAGGCCAGAGGTAGGAGGAACAGGTAATCCTTCAGATAAAAAGTGTCCTTCAAGGTCAGCTCCACTCCTAGTTGTTTCATGGACAGATCTATCCAATTTTCTTGGCAACATTATGGAAGCGGTTTGCCACTATCATCTTAGTATGTTTTATGACTTCCAGTCTAGCCTAATACAGTGGCCCAAACCAGTTAAACCAGCACCATGAATTGAGCCTAGAAATGAAATCAGAACGAACGGAGATGATGCATTGCTGATAAAACATTACAGTCATTCCATATTCTTGCCACCATATTTTATAATAACTGAAGCTTGTAAACTGTTTATGTGCAGCTCCAACTACAACATGTTGCAATAATCCAACACCATTTATTATTTTCTACAATACCGTACAGCTAGCAAAGCCACCTGTGCATCTGCAAATCAGCTGCACATAAATACACAAATTGTAAATACCAAATGACATGGCAAAGAATGTTATTTTCTCTACCTTACATGCCAATAATTCCATATTATGGACTAAATTGCCACTGGAATTGAAGCAAGTCCACTCCTTCCTACAATTTAGGTGGGGGCTCAAAATGTATTTACTTTCCCAGGCCTTCTAATTGCACAGCTTTAGCTTTTGTGTTTTATATCTGTTATTTTTATGGATGGTTTTAATGTACCTTATCAGCTGCCTAGAGTAGCTGGTGCATATGTGTGTGTGTGTGTGTCATATACATACAAAATAATAATAATGGAACGTGCAGACATGCATGTTTGTAATTCAATCCACGTCCTGCAACAGCAATGCATCATGCAAATTGAGCTTAGTTTGCAGCAACAAGCTTGCTTTTGCATGAAATGGCCCTTTTCCAGCTAGTCAAAACTGGTCCAGAAAAAGTCTTATGCTTCTGCTAAAAGATTCTTTATTGTAACTGTGTTGGACTAATTAAAATGTGTGAAAAAAGGCAAATCATAGGACCCGCCTATGTTCTAAAAAACCTTTGATGGTGAGCCTCTCCTGGCAATTACTGACATTCTTCACTGTCAAATCTCATTCGTGTTTTCTAGAGGTTGTTAGTGAAGCAAAGTTCCATCTCTGAAACGTGGCCAGATATACTTATCTAATACAGATTTGAGATCAATGGATTTTAAATCCACTGGAGTGGGACAGCATCATTTCCATAATTCCCACAATAAAATTCTGGACTTGGTATTATATCCACATACTGTAGTGCTAAAAAAATTAGTGTCTCATTGTAACATAGAGGTTTTCATCCCTTTTTCATCATTTGTCAACTCATACATTCTTCAGCAAAACCCCTGAGAAATTGGTGATAAATAGAATTATATGGATGTGAGTGTCACCCTCTGGGTTGGGTAGCCAAAAGGCCAGAGACAGCATGAGAATTAAAACTCACACCAAATAAAACAGGTATCCTGACTCAAGAATGGAGGCATCACAGGAGTGTTGTGTATATTGTGTTTCCAAATAAGTGAGTGTTTCCTTTTAGAATTCCTAGGGAATCACAGTCCAATTCCTATGGAGAATGCCAGGATGTGGAAAGCTGCTATTCAATATTACATTTATGGTAGTTTCTCTTCAAAATGGCATAATTTGATTGAAGTGAATGCAAGAAATGTTTAAAATGGAAAACTTTGCAAAATTTGAGTTCTAAGAGTTAAATCCCTTTTAAAACTCTCAGCTATATACCATCCATTACCTGCAATTGTGGAGCTCCTTCTGGAGACAGTAAATTAATATTTTTAAACAATAAGATGTTCTCTTGTTGAAATTCAAAGTACATTGGGAGTTATTTGATCAGGTTGAAAAAAAATCTATTTCTTACACTGGCTTCAGTAACAATATTCTGCACTAGGATTACTTTTGCTATGTGAACTATAACTAAGTTTTGTCAGCAAATATTCAATTTCCTACACTGTTCATGACGAAGTCTGCAGATCAGATACTGTTTCCATCAATAGTCAGCCCAGTTTTGGCTAAGAATTACTACATGCATTTCTAGAACTTTAATAATATTTTACTAGAATCTCATGTTGCCCATTTTGGTTCATACTTATCACTGTGAAAATAAAATTGTCAGTACAAACATAGGTCACAATAGATGAGATAACTACTCATTGGTGGTTTCACATTAGCAGTCATATTTCTTGTTTCTGTTCAGCCCTTTGCTGGATCCAGAGAGCATCTCAGTGCAAGGGCAACTGCACATAAAGTTCCCATGATAGATTACATGCAGATCATCCTGCTTCAACACCCATATCACCCTTGTTAGAGCAAGGATATGGCCTAACAATATGTGCCCATAGCTTTCTATTAACTGGGTTTGCACAACATACTAAACTAGTTTAAAATGGGGTTGGGTACTTTGTCATCCAGCATGTTGTGGGAATCCCAACCTTTGTTTTAACATGTATAAACCAAGCCATTCAGTTAAGCCATAAGGTTTGTTGGTATATGGCATGTTATGTAAATACAACGACTGTATTTTGTTAGCCCAGGTTTAAGTTAATGTGTTGTATGAACCCAACCATTAGCCAAACATGTTCAGTTTAGAATCATGTGGCACTTCCAAGAAAGAAAGCTGCTATTAATTAGTTCCTTGTGCCAAAAGTCTCCTGTGAACTTATTTATTTTGACACTTGTCTATTGCATCATGCCAAGTTTTCCTGTGAGTTTGCAGGAATTAGTGGGGATGGAAGACTGGAAAAAAGGAACGTTTTGATACAGGTTTATGAGAACAAATCAGATACAGATCAAAAATCTTGGTGGCACTGTTTTTTCCTTGTTCCTAGATAAAGATTTTTTATCATTTAAAAAGAGAAATATATGCTTCATTTAGCTAAGCAATCAAGACAGCTAACAATATAGCTGTTTCTGATATGTTTCATTACATCAGAATAAATGTTTTAATATCCATTTAATGTAGCCAAGCCATCCCATGGTGTCAAAGAATGGCAAATGGATAGATTTTATCCACACTTTCAAAGTGTATTTATTTCTGGCATGATTATTCTAATGTGAACAACTTACATCAGTCTACCCCAACCAGGTACTCTTCATTCAGACTGCTCTTCAGCTTCCATAATTTCCAGCCAGCGTAGGCTTAGTGAACCCTAACTCTAGGGAAGCCACCAAGCTGAGATAGGCTGACTTAGATGCTGCTATATGTTACATTGGAAGTGAAAAATATTGAATCTAATATATGGATGCCATATATTAGATCTTTTAACAGCCTAGTACATATGTCTGAAATCCCCAGATAAGTCAGATTTCATATCTGTACATGCTTACATCTGTGTATGAGAGAGACACTGATACTTTAATATCACACTAGTCACACGTCTTTGCAGAAGCTCCCATTCTCCATAATGCTTAATCTGAAAATCATTACATGTATATGTGTATTTATGTACCTGCATGCTACTGCCATCTACCGGGTAGCCTGTGTGAGGACTGAAGTCCTATATCTATGTGTAAAGAAGTTCATATTTCCCCAAATAATTTACCTTTAAAAGGAGAAGGTCATCTTAGATTTCTTGAGAATGTAATAATACACTAGGCAGATGAAATGTTTTCCTGCCTGGTTTTCTTTTTGGAGAAAGCCTTAAATCTGGTGTCATGTTCCTTTTGGGTAAATGCAGTAAATGAGGACAAACACATATGACAGCTTCATTAGTTTGCAATACATGTACACATTTCCAAAGCGTAATGTGCTTCCAGGGAGATAGCATCAAGTGTTAGCAGCTGAAAGGCAATCGGGCAGCAATTCCATCTTTTCTTCCTTAATGCGTTTTTTGTGGGAAGAAACAAGGAGAAAAAGTGACAAGGGGAAATGGAAGACTCCATCTGGAATCTTCATAAGATTCCATGCTTGAGGCACAAATCCTGAATGATAAAAAAAAACCCTCTGCCCCCCCCCACCTCACCACCATGTGTCTGTGTGCAGGCCTGCCTGTGAGCAAGGACTGGGTCCATCTGGAGAGTCTTCCATGCCCACTTCTGCACAATCTCTGTGTTTATTTTCAGGACATCTCCTGCTGACTGCAATTTGTCAACAATATGCTGATTAGTACATGGCACTGTTTTAATTTTCTGGCCTTTAGAGTTTCTGTTTGTTTCGAGGGACGGCACTGTGTTTTTTGGTTACAGACACCATTTGACCGTCCCCAGCTCTAAGTACACTGCTCTCTTCTAATATCCAATATGTTGATAGTTCATTTGTAACAGCTTTCTTCTTCTGTTGATGCTCTGTTTCATTCTCCTCCTCTTTCTCTCTCCTTATCACTGGCCTTCCAATTCCTGTGCTTCTTTGCTGTGTCTTTTTTGTTCCACCTTGCTGCACTCCTCACCAATCTTCCATATTCTTCCTTAATTTCCCCCAACTGCATGTCTTCCCTTCTCCCCATGTCTCCCACACTTGCTGTCTTCCTCCGCCTCTTCCCTTCCCTTTCCCCACCCCTCTGGTTTTCTTTGCTTACAGGGGCTGTAAGAGCCTCTAGTATTTTTCCGATCCTGAGTGTGATTCTGCTTTTTATGGGTGGACTCTGCATTGCAGCCAGCGAGTTCTACAAAACCCGACATAACATCATCCTTAGTGCCGGCATTTTCTTCGTGTCTGCAGGTAAAAGGGCCGAGGGACCAGCGGGCTGCCTCTGCACAGGGATCGAAGCACAAAAATCCAAAAGGAGGGAGGGACCCAATGTGTTGGGAGGTGAAGGGAACAACCAGCTCCCAGAGCATTGGGATGGAACATCAAAGAAAAGAAAAAGACTGGGAGCACTAATATTTCCCAGCTCCACTGATAACTATTCAATTCCATGTCTGAATTAAATCATGTGAAATGAAAAAGGAGATATTTAAATCTGAGTGATTGCAGGAAAGAAAGAACGCACTGCAATTACATTCCATGTTTCGGAGTTGCAACCTATTTTAGGGGAAGTCCAACTAGATTTGACAGTGGAAGAATCATTTGTTTAAACTTGTGTCTGTTTCACTTGTGCATAGAGCTGGGAACAGGAGGTCCAATCTTAGAGCAACACATGGATATGGTTAGTGCCCTCTATTTTCTTCACTGTAATTTCTCATCACTTCCCCTCCTCCCACCCCCACCCCCCCACCAAATTCATTTCTGTGTCGGAGTTCATTGGAAGAAAAAATATATTTCGTGGAAGAACAAACTAGAGTCACACCAAGCAATAGTATGATGAAGGATAATATATCTACAATGTTTTCAATAAATATGTCAAAGGCAGGTGGAGAATACATCTCACCTATTCACATGCTTTTTTGCTCTAAAAATCAGATCCTCCTACCCTCATTTGGAAATCCTGAGATGTGATTTTACCTTCACTTTAAATCTCTCCTTGCATGAAATCTGGGCGTCACCCAGCCATGTCTAAACAAATAGACTTTCTGCTGTCATATTTAGTTTGACCCTGGCAATGCAATACAGTGCCTCTAAAATTTCAGAAAGAATTCAGCTGCCTTGCAAACATCGTATTCAGACAGAATTTTTCTCAAGTGCATTGCTCATAACATGGTTTTGTAAATGTTAAAAGTAACATTAATGAAAGCAAACCCAAGATCCTGGATGACAACCCAGATATTTGGCAAAGAAGAATATCAGGCAAGTGTTCCCCTACTCCTGCTCTCCTGATAGTCCCCTATCAGTGCTCTCCTAGGCTGAACATGTTCTTTTTGCACCAGGAAGGAAGTGGCGAGTGTCTAGGCGTGTACCGAATATGGTATTTTATGTTAACCACAACAGAGAAACCTAGCAGCTGCTACCTTTTTTCCCTTCAGTGCAGTGTTTCTCAGCCTTGAAGTCTACACATCTTAAAGTTACCATGGTTGAGAAACAGTGCCGTAGTGGAAGACTTCTCATCTTTTCTTTTGACCACAGATTAGATGGAGATACAGATAACCTATCACCAGGAGAAAATAAAGAGCATCTCAACACACAAAGATTTTTTTGTGAATTAGGCCCTGTTCACTAGGTTGAGTAAGAAGGAGCAGCTCAGAAAATTGAAGAAATTTTATTTGGCCTCCTATGCCTGTTTAATATTGAAGGAATAAGCCTTTGCTTGGGCTTTACCACTGCAGCACGCAGGTGAAGGCTCACAAGATTGAATTTCTTCCCTACCAGAAATAAATAGTAAAAAAAAATCCCTCCATATCAAACAGTAGATATTTGTTTATTATTACAATTTGAACCTCACCTTTCCATCCATAGGAAGCTCAAGGCGGCTGACAGACAACAACAGAACTGTATGTACAATAGAAATCCATTTTGGTGCATAATAGCTAAATCATCACCACCCAATTGGTGGTGAAGCCCCTGAAGACAAAGGGCTTCACTCATTTTCTAAAGAAATAATGATTGGAAGCTCAATGCATTTCCTGAGAGAGCCTGTCTTAGGAAGTGCAGAGAGAGAGAGCCAGCTTAGGAAAAATGCAGAAGACCCTCTCAGGTGGGCCTAGCCGGTCTCTGAAATCAGGGACCTGTTTCAGGCTGCCTTTCTTTGGCAGCCAAATAGATTTCTACACAAATAGATGGTTACTCAGAGCCTAAGCTGTTAGATCTTATAGTCAACAGCATAAAGTGTAACTTTCTAAGTTACACTTAGAAAACAATTGGCAGATATATTAGGACAGGCATAATATGATCCTGGTATCTTGGAGTGTTAAGCCACATAGCTGCATTTTGCACAATTTAAAATTTATTGTTTACTTATTTACCTAATGATATATGCATTGCCTTTATATTCAAAGAACAAGAGTGCCACATATAAAACATATTGAAGTACTTTAACTATGATGTAACAAAGGCACAGGTGACTATTGCCAGATCTGACTGGCTCAGGAAGAATTGCAGCTGGCACATTAGGTATAATTTTGCAAATACAGTCCTTGCTACTGCCATTATCTGCAAATCCAGAGACAGTTAGAAGTAGAGGACTGCCTGCTGTTTCAAGGGAAGTACAATCCCTCCAGATTAGTTTAGTTTCTTATTGAACATCATCACAGGCTGAAGAAATCCTGGGAAAGATCAGATGTCAGGAAGAAAAGTTCTACCTTAACCTTTCTTCCGATCATCATCTTTTCTAGGTGTAAATATGTATTTCTAGATACAGAAATGTATTTTTTTTTAATGGAGGAACATTTGATCATGTGAACCCTGGCTGCAATAATAAGTGGTACAATTTAAACACAGGTTTTCACCTCAGAGCAAACTAGGCCAAAATAAGGTCTAGGATTTCTCCTTGTGTAAAAGTCAAAGTCCAGTTTTGTAGCATCCTCTTTTGAGCAATGAAAATATTGGAGTGTGTATGTGGGCTTTTTTAAGAGCCTGTCTATCTGTGGCATTTGTCTTCTGTTTCTAATTATTCTGTTCATATGTTGACTGTGGCAGCATCTAGTGATGAAAGTGGATTATCGTTTTTTTTTTTTTCAGAATGCCTGTAATATTTTGCATACACTCCACAAAGCAGGGGGCAGTTGTTGCCTTCACGTGCTCCTTATGGGGGTCTCCTGAAGGCATTTGCCTGGCCACTGTCCAAAGAGAATGCTGGATTAGATGGACCTTTGGTCCAATCCAGCAGCGATCTTGTGTTTTAAGGTCAGTGATTAATCTAGTTCAACATTTGTGGTGGTACTCCAACTTGTCCATTTCTTCCTACTATTGACTAAATTATATCAATGTTCTGCATGGGGCTTTCATGCAGTACTTTGGTACATCTGATTTCCATGAGACATCCAGGATCTCGCGGTGGTCGCTCCAGGATTAGGGCCTTGAATGCAACCAATTTTGGGAATTTGAATTAAAAATTCCTAGGAATACAGCAGGCAAACCATTCTTTCAGTATTCATACAAGACTCAGCATATTCAGAGACTGTACACCATCTGTCAAGTGTTAAGAATATTGCACCTCCTCTCATATAAAGGGCTCAAATTCTTGACATGTAGGCTCAGGATAACTCTCTAAGATTAGGTCTTCCACAACTGGGTCCCCAAAACAGATGATTACTCGATGATAGCAGAGATACAGAAAATTTTAATGTTTGCTGCCATTTGGTGGTTGTCCAGAACTCTGCAGCCCTAATATGGTGTGCCTAACTGAAATATAATTCAACAGTTATTCCACTTTCTTTATATTTTGACTTGATAAAGACTAAAGGTGTCTAGATAGCAATGTTTTATTCAATGTTCCCTAGTATAGTCTTCCAAGATGGCAAAATTTAGGTCTGACAACAGACATTAACAAACTGGACGCACTGCAATATACGCTCCAACCAAAAGTGGGAATAGAAGGTCTCTACTTTTGATCTCTTCAACTCCAAACTCACCAGAACTGCCAAACCAGAGTAAAGCTGTTTGTTTAGTCAAATGCCATCCTAGTGCCATCAGGAAAGAATTAGAACCTCTGTCTTGAGGTTCCAGCAAATAGAAAATCATCATAGGATCTTTTTTTTACAATTCTGTTTTAAGCACAGACCCAACAATAACCAGATAGTTCTTCAACATACAATGAAATGTAGCTCGAAACAGTTGAGGAGGAATTTAGGGAGGGCATCAGGTTGGGGAATGATGTACTATGAGTATGATAGTTTCTATGCTAGGTTGGTGCAATTTCTTATAGCATGTAAGAAAAATATTTGAATAATGATCTGTATGGCTGAACATATTTTGTAATGGTAGACAGTGGGCAGGGATAGTTTTTGATGTATTACTGACAGGCACATATTTGAAGTACTGCCTTGTCTCATAACTGATCCAGTCTGTAATGCATTATGCTTCTAGGCTTTATTCTTAGAAAATGAATATCTCAAAATATTCATTTTTCTACACTGTATTAATAAGTATAGCTTACAACCTACCTAAAATATCAATTAAAAGCTGTAGAGAGAAAAATCAATGCCATCAAGTGGTGGAGGAAATTACTAGTCCAAGATAACACAAACACATATTCATATATTGGCTAGAATTGTGTTGTGTTTCCTCTGCTGCCATTCTATATTTCTGTGGTCCAAAGTAAGGATTTTAATTGTTAATATTTAAAGAGAACTGAGCTTCCTAGAATTATGTGCTGGCTAAAGATTGTGCAACTTGAAGTCCAACATGTCCGGAGAATATCAGGTTGGGGAAGGCTCCTCTAAAAAGTTTTTCCAAAGGGATTTGAGTCAGGATGTGCCTTTGTGATGTTGATACATATTGGAACATTCAGAGTCTCAGAGAAATCCCCAACTGCTATCTTTGAATGGATACACTGCACTATTAAGCTTTTAAAAATGGGCATGTCACTGATCCTAGTGAGAATGGGCCTTGGTCAAAATATCTCAGTAGCAACCTACAACAAAATAGTCACCCTTGTCTACAAAGCCTCTTCAAATTATATTAGGCATGCATAGGGGACAGTCTAATTTTTTTCTCTTAATCTTTGATTACAGGTCTGAGTAATATAATTGGCATCATTGTGTACATATCAGCCAATGCTGGAGACCCCTCAAAAAGCGACTCCAAGAAGAACAGTTACTCTTACGGATGGTCCTTCTACTTTGGGGCCTTGTCCTTTATTATAGCTGAGATGGTTGGAGTGCTGGCTGTACACATGTTCATTGACCGGCACAAACAGCTGCGTGCCAGCACTCACACCACGGACTACCTCCAGTCCTCTGCCATCACCCGCATACCCAGCTATCGCTACCGCTATCAGAGACGCAGTCGTTCCAGTTCCCGTTCCACTGAGCCTTCACACTCCAGGGATGCCTCTCCCGTTGGGATCAAAGGGTTCAACACCCTCCCATCCACGGAAATCTCGATGTATACCCTGACCAGGGACCCCCTGAAGGCTGCTACTACCCCCACCGCCACCTACAATTCAGACAGGGATAACAGCTTCCTCCAGGTTCACAACTGTATCCAGAAAGAAAACAAAGACTCTATCCACACTAACACAGCCAACCGCCGGACCACCCCCGTATGAAGCTATCACAAGGGGCTGAAACTGGGGGACAGGGAAGGTGGGAGAAGGACTCGGGTGCAGGAGGGAAGAACAGGGAGGGCAATAGGGGCAAGGAGAAAGCAACCATAGAAACCTTCCAAAAGCAAAAAACAACAACAAACAAACTTAAGTGAAACATCCAAAAAGAAAGAAAAAAGTTTAAAAAAAAAGAAAAAAGAAAAAAAATTAAAAAATCAAGAGAAAGAAATTTAAAAATATAAAAAATAGAAAATACATTTAAAAGAAAATGCATGATTTCCCATGTACCATTATTTTAACATTTAATAAAAGCAGATTTAAAAAAAAGGAACCAAGAAATAAAAATAATAATAATTTTAAAAAACAAGTGGGAAAAGAGGAGGCAGCTCTTTGGATTGGAGGGAGGGGAGGGGGGGAAGAACTACTCTTTCATTTCTTAGGCTATTTTTATTTTCACTTTTAGCCCATTGTGGATTTGCAAGTTGCTGGCAATCTCCAGCCAGAAATAAAATGCTGTGATTCTGGTGTCCTTGTGGATACCCTACTTGTAGGTGCATTGGGGCCTACCTAAGTTTTCTGAACCTGCCACCCCAGGAGGGACTGGGGATTCGACAGTTCTTGTTGGTCCACAGAGCTTGTGGTGACCTTCCTTGTCCTTGGGGATTTGCAAGGTTAATGCCAATGTGCTGATCTCTAGGTCTCAGGAAGTTACAACTGAGAAGTTCAGCCTCATCAGCCTGACTATTCTGGGGTTAACTGGGACACTGCAAAAAAAAGAAAAAAAAAGCTTAATATAAAGTGGCATTTTTTAATAAAACAGCTATAAATAAATGTAAATATAATAAGGGGATTTACTTGCCAGAAAGCCAGATAGTCTTTTTCTTTTCATTCTTTTTCCAACTTGAAAACTGTGAAAACTAAAACCTTAGGAGAAAATCAACACCATTTTTTTTTAAAAAGATACCCAGAACTTGAGCTGTTGTTTGATGTTAATAGCATTCCCTCCCTCCCCCATTCCCCCCCCCCCCAGTCATGAGAATTATGGACCAAGAAAACAAACTCCCCAGGGAGAGAAGGACACCACTATCACTGGGCTTAGAAAATTGATTAAAAAAACCAGATGTTGTCCTCCCCCTGCAGCCAGGGTATCCACAGGGTCTGGTAAAAAAAAGTCAGGATGGTGGCCACAATGGTGTGATCAAAGCACCACCCTTTTTTAAAATGTGCGTTGTATATAAAAGCAGGCAGAGCTCTGCCACCGTGATTTTTTTTTTTACCAAACTCTGTGGACACCTCTGCCTTGCAGTCATTGACAGGCTTTAGAAAGAGGATAGGCCAAATGGTTATTTGCCCACTGACCTCAGCTTCATTTACACTGGTAGCTTTTCTGCTTTGTGGATCCATTGGAGTTCCTCTCATATACACCAAACAGGTTCTCATTGGCTGAAATTCAGCTCCGGTGCCAAATCCATAACCCTAAAAAATTATCCCCTGATTTCCTTCTGTTGCTAATGCTAGCCAGACCCTGGCTCTACATTCATTCTGCCTTACCCTGAGACCTACCTGTGATGTGGCCCTATGTAGTATGGGACAATTTGGCCCTGAGCTTTTAAGAATCATTCAGAAGAGGAAAAAATTTGGTAAGTGCAGCTTTCCCACCTCTGCAGCACAACATTTGGAAGAAACTGCAGCTTCTTATTTTTCTCTCTGATTTAAAGGCAGAACAGCCAAACTGCCCCAAACATGGAATCTGGCAGCTCTATAAGTTTCAATAGAATTTGAGAAAGGATCTATCTGGTCCTCCTTCTTTCACTGAAGATGTATCTGGCAGGGACAAAGCATGGATCATAGTGTATGTTCTATCACAGACGTTGGCTAGATCATGGTAGGCAAGGAAGCCCTCAGAAATGCAATAAGATGGAGAAGCAAGGTGATCAAGGGAAAAGGGAGGCACAGGAAGCCTACCAAGGCTCTTCCTTATTTTAGGGCTACCATATAGCAACAAAGAGTTCAGTATATTTGCATCTCTTTGTTGTGTCTAGACACTGCCCAGATTTTTGCACCTCAGATCTGATGGTGTCAGCCCTTTGAGGTAGGTCAAGTCAAGAAACAGGCATGACAGGGATTCCAGGAATAATAATAATAATAATAATAATAATAATAATAATAATAATAATAATTATTATTATTATTATTATTATTATTATTATTATATAGAATAACAGAATCTTGAAAGTCTATGAGGGCTTCATTCTGTCCAATCTCATACCAAACAAAATCAAGGTGGGGTTATTTTGAGTTTGCTTCTTTCCTCTTTCTCAGAACTGTGTAATCTTTTCTGAAAGTCCTCCCTAATTGGTTTGCTAACTCCCAAGGCCAGGTTTCCGTTCCTTCTGTGGTATCCTGGCTTATTTATGGCCCCAAAGAGTTATTGAAAACTTTATCCCAGGTGTTGCCAGAATCTTATGTGAAAGGGGTTCCTGTGACTTTACTAGTGAGTAAGAACCTAGGTGTTGGCACGTTCCTACTGCCAGGTTAAGACATGTCTTATATGTCTAACTTGTAGAACTTTAGCAGAAACTAAGATAAGGAGAACAATTAAGAGTTAGGAGATTTTAAAAAATCTATTAGACATTTTTAGTTAAACACACATGCAAAATAAGCTTCCTATCTCTATGTTGCTGCTAGGCTTGGATGCTAAATCCCCCAGATTGCTTACTTCAGGAGTAACTTTCCATATTTGACCCAAGATGAGGATATAAACACTGCAAGGCAACCTTTTCAATCTGAAGGTCCTCCAGATGGCCATTGTTAAACAGTCTGAGAGTAGAAGTCCACATATATGGAGGACATACAGTTTAAGAAAACTGTTGTGAGGCAATGGTGATACTAGCTTTCCTTTTCATGTATCTGATTTTCTTCCTCATAAATCATACCATTGCTTCTCCTACTGCCTGAACACCCCAAAAAGGGACATGTTCCCTTCTTCTCATCCTCAATCCCTCTTAGCTTTCAGGCACAGCATGCCCACACCAACCATCCAAATTACTGTGAAATGTGTTAGGAACATTTGGTGCAACAGCAGCTGAGAGATTAAGAGTGTAAAGTCTGACAAGGTCTTGGGTCAGAATAGAGATCTGGTTATACTGCTGGTGGCACTGAGTTAGCTTTAAGGTGCAGATCCAGCTTCAGACAAAAATATATGGAATTAATTTTCTGTGGTCTTACAATATCTGAGCCTTTTGTGTTGCCTTGAAAGAAAATTGGGGGTTAAGTGAACCTGGCCCAGCCATTATATTCAGTACCTTTAGGTTCTTGCTTGATTTTTCCTGCTCATGCTGGTGCTGCTTCAAACTCAAGGAGCCTTCACTCCCCACAGCTACTCTGCACCTGCTGGGATCTATATAGGGTCAAAAAAATCTCTACCCACCCAGTTTAATGCTGCTTCCTCCTAAGTTTATTCTCTTAGATAGAAAAATGGAGTCCCACTCAGGGTAGGATGAGGAGCAATATGTGAAACAGTAAGACAGTAGCAGAATCAGTTCTTCCCCAGGCATTAGCTGACAACTCATTGAATGCAATCCTCAAATAACTGGACAGAACTAAGTTAGAAAATACTGAGACATGGTATTGTTAGTAATCAGTATGGGACCTCCCATTCAGTACTGAATGTCTAAACCTGCAGTTATATCCCAAGCCTCAGCCTGCCCAAGTTGGGAGAGTTAAATAAGCTAATACCCAAAGCCCAAGAAATGAGTTAAAAATTGGTTTCCTGTACTCCAGCATAAGCAGAGGACAGTCTTTTGATTGAAATCCCAAAATTGTTACCAAGGACTTTGCTACCTGTGATGTTCTTGAGTATTTCTGATAGAACACCATTGAATGAATATTTGTGCATGTGTGAATGAGCGTGTATATGTGTGTGAGAGAGTGTGTGAGAAAGAGAGAGAAAGACAGAGAGATGGGAAAGAAGAGGGAGGATTGGGACTGGTGAAGGTTTTATTTTTTCTCCCAAGGTTATTGCTTATGTTCATCTCAAACCAGTTCAACACAAATCTCCATTTTCTTTATTTTATTTTTTTTTCAGACTGTTAAAAAGAAAAATTTTAAAAAGAGGAAAATTACAAAAAAAAAAAAAAAATCCTGGTACATGAAATAAAGTTTTTTTAAAAAAATATCACTTGGTCCTTGTTTATATTAATTTGTTTGGCAGTTTGAAGTATTGTTCTTCCTTGTGGAAAAATGTATAAGGAAACAGGATCCAAGTGGAAGTGAATGGAGGCTATTTTGCCATGTTTGAAGTCCAGTTTTGCACTTAGACTAGGTACCTGGGTAAAATATGTAAAAGCAAGAAAATGCATTTAACTGGAATGATTTGCTTTTCTCTGACAGGGAGGTGCACTGTGAACATAAATTTTGCACATTATAGTATTTTCAGAGTATAAATTAATATTATCAAAGTATCCATTCCAAACAAGCCAGAACCTAGAGGTGGAAAAAGATATCTTCCTGTAGTCAATGTTTCTATCTATACTGAGTTTCATGAAGGTCTCCTAAAGTCAATGTTTAATTTTTGTTATGGTGAATATTTTTATCCTGACTTATTTACCAAAGTTTAAAGAACAGTTCACAATAGAAAAATATGATAAACTATGAAAATACTAAGGAAAATACAGTAAAAACAATAGTACACTATCTACAATCAATAAGAAACACAAATCTAGAGTCAGTTTTTTTTTTAAAAAAAGCCACTTGTGCATCATGATAAACATTTTTTAAAAAAAAGCCAATTCCAATGTCATGAAAAACCAAAGAGAATATTATAGGATGGAGTTCACTTGGCATCTATAAAAAGAAGGTATTGAATACACCTTCCTTAATAAACAATTTCCTAAGTGTACACTATCACTAAGTAGGTCCTCTCTCTTGCTGTGACCCATCTAATTTCAGGTGGGACCTTCAGAGAAAAGGTTTTGATGGAGGTCTTAATTACAGTCTTTCAGATATCTCTTTCAGAGATCACTGGACTCTTTTCTGTAAGTTTTAAGGATCTAAACATTCATACTTATGAACCATAATGGACCAAACCTAAGCATTTTTGTGGAAAAAGCGATCCACTAAAATACAAAACAAAGCTGTGGAGATCTGAAACAAAGTTTCTTTATTAAAATACCCTATAATAGTGATCACTGGTCTCCTAGCTAAACTGACCAAGCACCTTGACAATAGATTGGCATCAATAATCATGAATAATTAATTACATTGCACAGACAGGAAAAGCCCCCAACCCCGTATCAGCAATAATGTCATCAGCCTGACCTTGCCTTGAGGACCTTTGTCCTCAATTCTGATCTGCATTTCTTTCTCATTTATGGTAAGGCAGCCCTTTGTCACACTTCTCCTCAAAATACAAGCCACATTGTTTTATCTGGCTTTTGCTTTGCTTTTGCAAAATCACTTTAAACTGAATGACAGTATCATAGGGCATTCTGAACTCCAGCAACTTTTTTAGTTCTAAGCCATTTTCTGCTGACACAGGAAACAGTACGATTCAAACATAAAAATCAAAGTCTTAAATAAGAAAACCTACTTTTAAAGAATTTTAACTTTTCAGCCCCACAACATGACAAAGTATGATCAGAAAACAGAGAACAAGGATAGGCAGCATGTGGCGTTCCTGGTGTTGCTGCAATTCAGCTCTCAGAAGTCCCAGTTGGCCCAACCGATGATGAGAAATGCTGGAAGTTACAGTTCAAAAAAGCACAGGAAGGTGCAACACACCAGAAAGTCTAAACAATTTACATTGAAGTGTAAGTGGGAAATGTTGCACCTTTCGATGTTCTGTTTGAGAATAAACTTCCTTATGCTATTTGTTTCCTGACTTAGAAGTTCTGGTTTAGTAACATCTGATGGGCAATAGGTTTTTCTTCAAAAAACCCTAAATATTATATAAAAACTACTCGCAATCACAAAGGATCATTTTAACCATCAACGCTTTTCAAATGAACTATAATTTTCTTTTATTATAAAAATTTGTATGCTACTTTTCAAACCCATGGTTTCCCAGGACAGTTTACATTATGTCAATATCTAGACCTCACAAAAGAGGGCAAATAAATCTTAAATATAGAACAGTATATTTTGCCCAACAAATTTAGCTTGCTAATTAATCAAATTCATTTCAAAAGTATTTTAACTATCATTGAAGCAATTTTATATAGACAGATTACAGAGTCAACCTATAGCCACTGAACCATCCAACTAACCATCTATCTTGTTATTTATAAAATAACTATATAGATATATTTTCTATGTATCTTCTTCCCAGAACAGAGAGGCACCATGTTCCTGGCTGGTAGACTTTTAATGTGATGGTATCATTTGCTTTGGAGAGAATCCCATACAGGTAAATGAAATTTTATCCTGAGCAAATATAAGGTTATATAGGTCCATACAATTGTCTTTTGCTAGTGCAAAGCAGCTTTTTGAAATTATTTTGGAATAGATAGCTTTATACATCTCTTATCTTTTAAATAGTTCAACTTATGTTTAGATCATTGATTAGCCTTTAAAAAAAAAAAAATCAACTAACATTACTTAACCCTAGTATCTGTGCACATGAACCAGGGAAGGCTTTCATGCAGAATTATTCCTAAGAAAATTAAGGAAGGCTAATTAATATTTGAAGCTGGAATCCAAGATTCCAATTTCAAGCATAGTAGCTGAACTAAATGGCAATGAGCAGTTAGTATGTACCAAAGTATTTGTAATGGGATCCTTATTCAGACAATACGTTTGCATGAAGAGGAGCTGGGAACAACTCCACTCTCATAGTTAAACTGGTGATGTCACTAAAGAGCCAATCTCTACAAAAACAGCACAATCACTTGCATATAGACAACGGTCTCCACATGAGCTCTTGTGGAAATGTTCATGTGTACACAAAAATCAGGAGGAGTCTGGTAGCACCTTTTCTAACAAATTTTATTGAAAGCCGTAAGCATAAGCAGTTCTTCAAATGTTCAACACCAAATGCTCAACACAGCTGTCATCCCTTAAAGTGTACACAAAGGATCCCTGTTGCAGATGACTGCAGCATATCTATGGAGACTGGTACTTCAATCATGTCACCAACATGACTTTTGAAACAGGAGGTGCTGCTCCCTGCTTCTCACATGTTGAGATCTCTATGCAAACCTATCACTGGGAAAAGGTTCAGGAATGTTACAGACATTTAAAAAATAAGAATTGGCATGCTGCAGAACTGAATGGCCTTTTGTAAAGCTATGCTGCTCATCTAATGCAACGCTGTGATTTTCCTAAAGATGAAACAACATTCAGTTTAATCATTAATAATAGTAATTTCAAGTATGGAACGATAAGGTTGAGTCTTTAGACAATATGGCAAAATAATCTTGGAGTTGTGTGAGCATAAATTTCAAACTAGATTCACTGAACATCAGCTGAATAGAGCTCAAAATTCAAGAGCACGTTTCTATGTTTCTCCCTGTTTCTTTCATTTATATTCAAGAGCACATTGACTCGATACACCAGATTTACCTGTTATTACTTTCAGTCAAGCCTGGCATCACTTCTTTATTTATTCAAGAAAATACAGGATTTTGATAGTTCACTTGGTTCCAGACTTAGACTGAAAAATCCACATTCTATCATCTTTTAAGCAAAGAAGTTTTCAAGTAGATGACTGACGAAAAACAAGATCGATGCAATGAATTGACCGTGGACTACTAAGACCTGTCTTCTAATCTTCATTCAAATCTTATGTAAATTTGATGGTAGCACCCCAACATCCTTCAATATGGGTCTGCTCCATTTATTTACAGGAGGGGTTGTGATTGAAATGACAAACAGGGTTTGTAAAATATTTCTCCTGGCTTTGGTCTTCTTTTCCACAAGGCCATCCTTTCCCATCCTTTCCCATCCAGCTAAACTGCCTTTAGGTAACAGAAATAAGCCTAGCTGTGGCAAGAAACTGCAGGAAATAAAGTAACGGGTTACAGCAATGTTTCTCAACCTTGGCAACTTTAAGATGTGTGGACTTCAACTCCCAGAATTCCCCAGCCAGCATCTTAAAGTTGCCAAGGTTGAGAAACGCTGGATCAGAGATAGTCTTAACATTTTCTATAGCATTCTTCATACTTACAATATATTTTGTTTGTCATTGAAGTAGATCCTGCTGCAGGTAGTTGGGCTTAGGGATGGTTCCTATTTTGGAGCTTCTTCAGCCACGTGTCCTGTGCTTGGTACCCTCCTACTCTGATCCCTACAGCTTATCTAGTAGTGATGACGGTGGTGGTGGTGGTATGGTAGGACAGCTACAGGAGAACTGTAATTGGTTCTATGTAGTTGGGACTGAGTATCTCTTTAAATTTTTATCTTACCAAGAAAAAAAGCCATGATTATAATTTCTTTCACCACCCATCTCTCATTTCATCCCTTGATTTGAGAAGATGGACCTTTTAATATCACAAATCCTCAATCCAGATAATATGGGAAATTTCAGCACCACCCATGTGTAGGAATGTGTAGGAAGCAGCCCTTCCTAGCTTGCATCATAACTCAATCCACTGCTATCTTCAACCCTTTGATTATTAGAGTGGATCCCTAATAATCAAAAATCTGATTACCCCAACTAGAGATTTTCAGTGCCTTCTGTCATTTTTCCTACCCAGTACCCAACACATTCCCTTTGGGGATTTTCCTAAACTTAAAACAGGCCAGCTACAGAGGCTGGGAAAACAAAAAAAACCCAGGAAACTAAATCTGACCTCCAAGGTTGGAGAATCATCTCTATCTTTGGATGGGGGTAATGGAACTTACAGGCCTAGAATTTTCAGGTAGTTTCCCACCTGAATACTAAACAGGCCTGGACGTACAGTATCTAATTTTCTCAAGATTAGTCAAGATTGACCATGTGCTTCTCAAGGGCATCCACAGGGGGGTCAATGGCATCAAAATGTTGGGCATGACTCGGCAACAAAGCCACACCCCTTTTTAATCCTGTGCAATCCATGCATATTGAAAAGGGGCAAGGTTTCCATTGGCCAGCCACATGCCCCCATTTTGGCAATGTTGACCTCTCCCTATGGATGCTCTGGTGCTCCCTTTTACTGTTTCATTCAGTAGTAACAGAATATGGCAACTGGAAAAGAAAAATGGTACATATGGATGTAGGACAGCAGAAGGTCTGCTGGAAGAAGTAACTGGCTGGAACGGAACTGAATAGACAGTTTCTCCAAGGGAAGGATCAATTATCCAAATTTCCAAGAGCAGGAATTCAACTGATAGAGTTCCCTTATAATATTGCCCCTTGGTATTTAATCACTGAAAACTAGGAAAATAACAGGCTGTTCGGGAGATGATTACACATTGAAAGGTGGGTCATAATTGTCATAATTGAATAAATAGTCATAATTGAATAAATGCAAGAACACCAGGTCATGGGCTTTTGTGGATTCTTAGGAATTTGATCCAAGAACCCTGGGGTTCTCTGAGCTTGGTTGTTTTCTTGCAAACGTTTCATTACCCGGCCAGGTAACATCCAAGTGGCAGCATATCAGACCTATCTTGTGGTTTGTTTGTTTTTTGCCTTTTTATTCAGCAAACCAAACAATACCAGCCTTTAATTTTGATTCTAGACAGCATTCCTTTTCCTCTGCCCTCCAACCTCCCAGTGAAGATAACAGCAGCCATAAAGCTAGCAGCAGCAGCCAGTGTTAGAAGTAACTGCCCAGGCATTTGCACTTCTATTCCTTCAGGCAAAATAAAGCTTCCTACAGCTAGTCAAGTTTACCTTGTTATGGATATAGTCCAGAGTGTCAGCTAACTTTGAATATAGCTACTCCTATATTCTATCCCTACTTCCTACTTCAAGATAAATAAGGGCAATTATGCTAACTGGCCTCCTTTGTCTCTCTCTCTGGCCTTCTCTCTCCAGACGGCTCCTTTCAGCTTTCCATGGCAACCATCTGCAAAGGGTAGATCTGTCCTCTTCTTCCTTCAGTGGGTCTTTGGACCCCTGCCCACTCACAATCACCATGAAGTCTTGCTCCAGGCTCTCCTGGAAACAATACATATTTAACAAACAATACTGTCTTGGTCCATCTTGGTTTGTGTGATGGAATGGTTTGGTGAAGGCCGCGCTCGGGGAGATAAGCATTTCCTTAGCCCCCAGAAAGAGCATGGGAAGGAGAAGAGGATGAGACTGGCACCACCCTAAGGAATTCGCAGTGTTTGCTTGCTGGCTTGGGAAGTTTAGATTCAGTCTGGCAAGATTCTGTCTTGTAGGTGAAAGTGTGATGGAATGGAATTATGAAGGCCAGGCTCAGGGAGATAAGCATGTTCTTAGTTCGCTGGAGGAGCGTGGGAAGTTCAAGAGGATGAGGCTGGCACCTCCCTGAGGAATTCGCGGTGTTGTGGCTGGCTGGCTTTGGAGCTAGGTTTCAGTCTGGGGAGATTTTCTGTCTAGAGGTTGTAGCTAATAAACATAGCAGAACTGAATTTGCATCGTCTCTTGGAGTTCTTTGGGCTAGACCTGACAGAAAGCTAATAAATGCTATCGAACTATACCTGTACCGTCTCATGGAATTCTTTGGGCTGAACCTGACATCAGTCTTGCCAGACTCAATCTAAACTTCCCAAGCCAGCAAGCAAACACTGCGAATTCCTTAGGATGGTGCCAGTCTCATCCTCTTCACCTTCCCATGCTCTTTCTGGGGGCTAAGGAAATGTTTATCTCCCCGAGCGCGGCCTTCACCAAACCATTCCATCACAGTTTGCCAGCCATTACACCTCCATCTCTCCACACTCCTTCCAGAAGACATTTTGTTTAAAGTCTTGACCTGTCTTCTCCTTCTTGCCAGCTCAGCTGGAGCCCCCCCCTTCCAATGAGAAAGTTATGAGAACCTGTGCTATCACGTTCATGCTCAGCTTCTACTTATTAGCTAAAAAAATATAACATGTCTGGCTGGATGCATAAGTGACAGGATGCTAGAGAGCCATAGGCAACACCAGACTGTCATACACCACCTTGTCCCCAGAGGTATTTCTCCAAAATTCTCTTCTCTAAAGCAAATTCTGTTTCTGCAAATTGAACGAGAACTGATAGAAAAAAATACAGGAGACATTAATTGATATAATTCCTAACCCAAACCTCTCTAACTAGTATTATGAATAACATTCAACATTTCCACAGTAGGACATTATTAGTATGTTCATAATATGGTTATAACATTCTGAAATTCAGAAATATTGAAACCTCCTTTCCGTAATAGTCTCCAACATGGATCGCATGAGCACCTCTTTTAACTGCAGATTTGGTAATGAAAAAGGTGTTAGGACACCCAGAAAACAGAAGAATTAAAGCAGCAGGTTGGTTTCTCTTTCTGACACTGATAAATTACAGTATGTTCTCTGTATTAATAGCACTGCAGTTTTCTGCTGCAACTCCCACCAATCAATATCAGAGCTCAGATTAAAATTCCACAATTGATTCAGCCCCTTGTAAACACCATCTCTGTCCTGTCTCTCATCTTCCTTCTCTTCATCAGTTATTCATCTTTTATCTTCCCCTTTGGTCTCTCCTCTCCTTATTTTGGATGTTTCAACTGTGAATACTCAAAATCCACCCTCCCAAGGGATCAGCTGCTGCATTTGAATAATTCCAGTTTACCAGTGTGTTATAGGTTATGAAATACATCAAGACCTGGAATCTTTCACCTGAGAGGTTCCTTATGCTCTGACCCACATGGCACAAATCCCACTTCTGTATTGCTTGTATAGGTATTTAGAGATCCAAGCAGGTACTACCCCCATCTCCTTAATTCAAGGCTCTCTCTATTATTTATCTAAACAAGTCAAGCATGGAATTAGGTCTTAGGTATTGAATTCATCATCCTGGTATTTTTATCCATCACTTAAAAAAAAAAAAAAGCTTCTCGTCCTTGATTATGAAGATTGACTTGAAAATATATGACAATGTCAGATGACATGAAATCTCAGAAGATAGTTTGCTTCTATGTATGAATATGTCTGCATGCAAGAATATGTGCATATATGTGTACATGCATGAGATACCTTTCTCATGTGTTTCTTCTATTTTATTGGAAGTTTTGCTATATACTTTTGTCTCTCCCCCTACAGTGTTCAATCTAAATACCTCTTCCTCATGTTCAGCAGACTTCTTTCCAACAAGTTTTTTCAGTATTCAAAAACTATATCCCTTATCCTACCAGTAGAATTATAAGAAGAATGAGCCAGGGCTGCAGTTCTCTATGCGACAGTGTCTTTGGTCCACCAGAGTTAAGAATCCTGTTATTTTCAGAGTCCCCTGACAAAGAAGAGCTCTTGATCTTGTTAAGTGCTTTTGAATTTCCCAGCTATGTTAGTATCTTGTTTAACCTCTAAATACTGTATAATTATTCAAAACCTGAAGTATATTAACTTGGGTTAGGCCAAACTCACATAATACAGGATAGCTCCCAGTATCTGCAAGGTTCTCTTGGTTCAGAGTTTAGACTTCTACTCTTCAAATCTTTTTTGTTTTCCCTCCTCATCTTGATATAGACTTCTATCTATGTCTCCTAGATAGTCTCCTCAGGTGACTAGAGAATGAATAACAATTGTTTTCCTGAAGTCAGATATTAACCTGCTTTGTTTTGTTTCTTCTCCACCCACTTCATTTTAATATGTGACAATAACATCCTTGACCACTGTAGTGGGAAACCTGATATTAGCTCTTTCTCTAATGTGTAGTGTGGCCTCCAATCTGAATTGCCAGCATATTATATTCCTTGATTGAACAATGGTGCACTCCTATCAGAGATGGTCATCCTCTTCCAAGTGCACAGCTTTAGGAGGGACACCCATGGAGCAGTGAGGGAGGAAGGGGACACTCGTCTAGACAGCCAGATTAGCCAATCAACCCTGGCAATCAATGGGGTGATAGGTGTCACAGCCAAATTATCCTCACCTCCCATATTATGTTCCTTTTCATGATATGAAACTCTATGATACTAATTTTGGATGCAATTACATCCATATGTTTATGAGAAATATGCAGGATTTCTGATGTATATCCCAGGAATGCAAGAGTAAAGGTAAGTTCTGAGGCTATACAATACCTGAACTATTTCACGAATGAAATGAAATCATTCCTTTCTCATCTTTGTTTTCTTCTTGTGATTTAGAGCACAGCAAGCCCTCTCGACTCCTACAAGCAAGTATCAAAGCACAGACAAAGTCCCCTATTTTCCCTTTGATCTGTACTTTGGTAAGCTACCACTGGAGATCAGTAAGAATACTGATTGATAATTATAAGCATTCATCCTCCCATTTTTCTTTAGCCTTAGGTATCAATTCTATAACCAGGTTCAGTTCTATAACTACTATATAGATTCATAGCAGCAGCAGTGTTCATTCCATTATTATAATAGGAAATGCATGCTGCGCTTTCAGCTTAGGCACTGACCTTTCATAGAAGTAAAGTAATGGCTACAGCAATTATTAAGACTTGAGTGCGCGGTATATAGTATCTGACACCTACAGCCATTTCTTAAGTTCTGCAAAGTTGTTTTGGGATGTTATAGTACTCTGAACCACCACAGAAAAATGGAGCATATATGACAGAGAGATCTGTCCAGCAAATCCTAGCTAACCAAAAAGTTCCATTGTCATGGAAGAGAAGATTCTTATCCAATCAGATACCATCCAGATCTTTTGGACTACAAATTTCATCACCTATTCTAGCTGGGGTTATGTTTATTTTCGGTGGCATCATTCCTCCCCAAAGATGGGGTCCAACTTTATGTAACTGTGATTAACAAAATATTCAGCATCTATAGATTATTTTTTCATTTATGTATCACAATTTTCTACAAATATTAAACAATCTGCCATATTAAATGCTATCTTTAAAAAGCTGTTGGGCAAAGCAAGCATTTTTTGAAAGCTGGTCTCTTTTAACATGTGCCATAGTGTTTACTCACTCTATCCAGTATGTAAAAACAAACAAATTCACCAAACATAGATTCTCTGATATCCAAAACTATTCTGTCCACTATCCAGAAACAAGTATCAGCAGGCTTACAACATCAAAACAAGAGCCTTTAGTGGGAGAAAAAGGCTAGGAGTATAGATTATAGCAGTTGATAAGTACAATAAATAAATAAGCCAAACTGAGCATGCTCAGTGGCCATAGATACTGATGGGGGGGTTGGCAAAATGGGATCATAGAATGGAATATGCTGAAAAAGGGCATTATAGACTGGCTAGTTGACTCTAACCCAACAAATGAGCACTTTCTTGCATTTGTCCCATATTGCTTCTAAGTGCTTCGTAGCATATGTCAGGACAACCATTTATATATAATACAGTACAGCATAAAAGCTGTGTTTTCAATAGTCTTTCTGAAGTCTTTGTAACACTAGAACTCACTATCACACAAAGTATAATGCAAAACAACAGTAACATCAACATAATAATGGCAATCTTAAAATTCAGTAAGAGAGTTTAAAAATGTGGTCCCAATTCATCTTTCGAACAAGTAGGATCATAATAATGAGAGACTGTAATTACCCTAACATCTGTTGGGTGCCAAATTCAGCCAAGTGTGGTCTTGCCAGGAAATTCCAGACTTGTTTGCTTACAGCTGAAGAACTAGCAGAGGATGTGACTGAAACATTATGTATTATCTTTGAAAAATCATAGTAGCGGACAACTTGAAGACAACAAATGCGCTTTATTCAACAAGGGGCAAAAGGAAGATCCACCAAATATAGACCAGCCAGTCTGACCACAATACCTGGGAAGATTCTACATCAGATCATGAAGTCATCAAGCACTACAGGGGAAAAAAATAATTACCAGAGATCAGCATGATTTCTCATGAACAAATCTTGCAAGCTAATTTTTACCTCATTTTTTTATGTTACTCAAAGAGTCCAATAGGATGCTAAAAAGCTCAGGCCTGGGTTCTCTGTGTATGTGCTTTCAAATCAGTCTTGATTCCTGGTGACTACATGGACAAGTCCCTACAGTTTTCTTGGTAACATTTTCAGAAATGGTTTGCCAGTGTCTTCTTCCTAGGGCTGAGAGAAAGTACCTGGCCCAAGGTCACTCAGCTGGCTTTGTGCCTAAGGCAGAACTCAGTCTCCCAGGTTCTGGCCTGGTGCCTTAACCACTATGCCAAACTGGCTCTTCAGGTTCATACTGTTGTTGTTGTTCAGTCGTTAAGTCGTGTCCGACTCTTCGTGACCCCATGAACCATATTGCGCCAGGCCTTCCTGTCCTTCACTGCCTCCCTGAGTTTGCTCAGTTTCATGCTCATTGCTTCAGTGATGCTATCTAACCATCTCACCCTCTGCCATCCTCTTCTCCTTTTGCCTTCAATCTTTCCCAGCATCAGGGTCTTTTCCAAAGACTCCTCTCTTCGCATTAGGTGACCAAAGTATCTGAGCTTGAGCTTCATTATCAGTCCTTCCAATGAACAATCAGGGTTGATTTCCTTTAAGATTGACTGGTTTGACCTCCTAGCAGTCCAGGGGACTCTTAAGAGTCTTCTCCAGCACCACAGTTCAAAGGCATCAATTCTTTGGCGCTCAGCCTTCTTTATGGTCCAGCTCTCACAGCCATAAATTACTACTGGAAAAACCATAGCTTTGACTATGCGGATCTTTGTTAGCAAGGTGATGTCTCTGCTTTTTAATATGCTATCTAGGTTTGCCATAGCTTTCCTCCCAAGGAGCAAGTGTCTTTTAATTTCATGGCTGCAATCTCCGTCTGCAGTGATCTTGGAGCCCAAATAAATGAAGTCTGTTACTGCTTCCATTTCTACCCCTTCTATTTGCCAGGAATTGATGGATCCAGATGCCATGATCTTAGTTTTTTTAATGTTGAGTTTCAAGCCAGCTTTCGCACTCTCCTCTTTCACCCTCATCAAGAGGCTCTTTAGTTCTTCTTCACTTTCTGCCATTAGGGTGATATCGTCTGCATATCTGAGGTTATTGATGATTCTCCCTGCAATCTTAATTCCGGCTTGTGATTCTTCCAGCCTGGCATTTCTCATGATGTACTCTGCATATAGGTTAAATAAGCAGGGTGACAGTATACAGCCTTGTCGTACTCCTTCCCCTATTTTGAACCAATCAGTTGTTCCGTGACTGGTTCTAACTGTTGCTTCTTGGCCCGCATACAGATTTCTCAGGAGACAGGTAAGATGGTCTGGTACCCCCATCTCTTTAAGAATTTGCCACAGTTTGTTGTGATCCACACAATCAAAGGCTTTTGCATAGTCAATGAAGCAGAAGTAGATGTTTTTCTGGAACTCTCGTGCTTTCTCCATGATCCAGCGAATGTTGGCAATTTGATCTCTAGTTCCTCTGCCTCTTCGAAACCCAGCTTGTACATCCGGTAGTTCTCAGTTCACATACTGCTGAAGCCTAGCTTGTAGGATTTTGAGCATAACCTTGCTAGCATGTGAAATGAGTGCAATTGTGCGATAGTTTGAGCATTCTTTGGCATTGCCCTTCTTTGGAACTGGAACGTAAACTGACCTTTTCCAATCCCGTGGCCACTGTTGCGTTTTCCAAACTTGCTGGCATATTGAGTGCAGCACTTTAACAGCATCATCTTTTAGTATTTTAAATAACTCAGCTGGAATACTGTCATCTCCACTAGCTTTGTTGTTAGCAATGCTTCCTAAGGCCCACTTGACTTCACTCTCTAGGATGTCTGGCTCAAGGTCAGTGACCACACCAGCATGGACATCAGGGACATTAAGATCTTTCTTGTATAGTTCTTCTGTGTATTCTTGCCACCTCTTCTTAATCTCTTCTGCTTCTGTTAGATCCCTGCCTTTTTTGTCCTTTATCATGCCCATCTTTGCACTAAACGTTCCTTTGACATCTCCAATTTTCTTGAAGAGATCTCTAGTCTTCCCCATTCTATTGTTTTCCTCAATTTCTTTGCATTGTTCATTTAAGAAGGCCTTCTTATCTCTCCTTGCTATTCTCTGGAAATCTGCATTCAGTTGCTTATATCTTTCCCTTTCACCCTTGCTTTTCACATTCCTTCTTTCCACAGCTATTTGTAATGCCTCATCAGACAGCCATTTTGCTTTCTTGCATTTCTTTTTCCTTGGGATGGTTTTAGTTGCTGCCTCCTGTACAATGTTACAGACCTCCGTCCATAGTTCTTCAGGCACTCTGTCTACCAAATCTAATCCTCTAAATCTATTCATCACCTTCACTGTGTACTCACAAGGAATATGATCTAAGTCATACCTGAGTGGTCTAGTGGTTTTCCCTACATTCTTCAATTTAAGCCTAAATTTTGCAGTAAGAAGCTCATGATCTGAGCCACAGTCAGCTCCTGGTCTTGTTTTTGCTGTCTGTATAGAGCTTCTCCATCTTTGGCTGCAAAGTATGTAATCAATCTGGTTTCGGTATTGACCATCTGGTGATGTCCATGTGTAGAGTCGTCTCTTGTGTTGTTGGAAAAGAGTGTTTGCTATGACTAGCTTATTCTCTTGACAGAATTCTATTAGCCTTTGCCCTGCTTCATTTTGTGCTCCAAGGCCAAACTTGCCTGTTATTCCGATTACTCCTTGACTTCCTACTTTAGCATTCCAATCCCCTATGATGAAAAGGACATCTTTTTTTGGTGCTAGTTCTAGAAGGTGTTGTAGGTCTTCATAGAACCGGTCAACTTCAGCTTCTTCGGCATCAGTGGTTGGGGCATAGACTTGGATTACTGTGATGTTGAATGGTTTGTCTTGGATACGCACTGAGATCATTCTGTTGTTTTTGAGGTTGTACCCCATTACTGCCTTTCCCACTCTCTTATTGACTATGAGTGCAACTCCATTTCTTCTAAGGGTTTCTTGCCCACAGTAGTAGATAGGTCACCTGAGTAGTAGTAGTAGGTCACCTGAATTAAATTCACCCATTCCCGTCCATTTCAATTCGCTGATTCCCAAGATGTCGATGTTCAATCCTGTCATCTCATGTTTGACCACATCCAGCTTGCCTTGGTTCATAGATCTTACATTCCAGGTATCTATACAATATTGTTCTTTACAGCATCGGACCTTCTTTTCGCTTCCAGATACATCCACAGCTGAACATCCTTTCGGCTTTGGCCCAGCCGCTTCACTCTTTCTGGAGCTACTTGGAAATGCCCTCCGCTCTTCCCCAGTAGCATATTGGACACCTTCCGACCTGAGGGGCTCATCTTCCGGTGTCATATCTTTTAGCCTTTTAACATTGTCCATGGGGTTTTCTTGGCAAGGATCCTTGAGTGGGTTGCCATTTCCTTCTCCAGTGGACCACATTTTGTCAGAACTCTCTGTCATGACCTGTCCGTCTTGGGTGGCCCTGCACGGTATAGCTCATGGCTTCACTGAGTTACGCAAGCTCCTTCGCCACGACAAGGCAGTGATCCATGAAGGGGCAGATTCATGCTAGGGGAAGCCAAACTACTGTGAAAAGAAGATATTTAAAACAAATAATCTCATATCAGGTTAAGATGGGGAGCAAATGCAGAATTCAAGAATTACTGTGTACAGTTAACCCACAGTAATTAACTGACCCCACACATTCCTCTAAATACAATTCCTGCCAAATGATTACAATGAGATTATTTTTATTGAACAAAATTAGAAGGGTGCATCTTTTTTATCATTTATACTTCTGATTATTTCAAGCTCTTTGCCTACTGCATAAACACATATCGCAGTAGGAAATGCAAAAACTATGCAGAAGAAGTATTGCTTTGCTTCCAGATAATAGTTTTCTACCAATCACTTGATAGGGGAAGGATTGTACCTCAGTGGTAGTACATGTGTTTTGATGCAGAAAGTCCCAGGTTCAGTCTCTACATTTCTACTTTAAAAAGTCAGGGTGGGGGGCATGTGTTACAAAAGATACTTGGTGGAGACCCTAGAAAATCCTCAGGGATGAAAATAGCTGCCCTAGGTGCCTGACGCAGGCCATGCACCCACCAACACCCAGAGAGGTGGCTGCAAACTTTGCTGAGAAGTTTATGAAGCAAATAAACAAGTGGCAAAGGAAATGTGAGTACAAATGCACACACGCTAGAGAAAACAAGTCCCCCAAAGTCCAACAAGCTTGCCTTGAGAGAGTTCCAAATTCAGAACAGCAGGCACAAGAGTGGTCAAGCGAAGTCCAAGGCTCCCAATGTTGTAGAAGGGTTGTCAGCCGGTCCAGGTCCAGAGTCAAAGTCACAAGGTTCCAAGTTGGGAGTCAAAGCACATGGAGTCTGGATAAATGAATGATTGTTGCCAACGGAGAGGCTCATGCTCACTGCTCTTCTTAAACAGAAGCAACCCCAGTGTTGCTCATTTGGAAGGACGAGGTTCCTTTCTTGCAAGGAGCCTTGCAGAGCACCTTTGCTCTGTTCTCCTCTCCGCAGGGCAAGCCCAGCAGCTCAGACTCCTCATCTTCAGAGACTGGCGGCAGCTGTGTCTCCTAGTTTCCAGACAGCACAGCCTCCCTCTGCCTGCAGCTGCTCAGGCAGCGGTTCGTCCGGCAACTCTGGAACTGGCTGCTCATTGTTGGTCTCCTCATCAGAGCCTGTGTTGGCCATGACACTAGGTTGATAGATCATCTAGCTCTATATAGAACATTTTCCTCTGTTCCGTTTACGTTCATTATCTGAGCAACTGTATCTGTGAGCATACATAAACAAAAATAATCAGCCTGCTTAGAGTGCAGAACGTTGTCTTTTTCCCTTCCCACTCACCATCATGTACAAGAATTATGCAAAATAATTGTGCATGGAAGCACAGCTGTGATTCCCCATATTTAAAGAGTGGTCTAGTCCTAAAGCAGATCTGTAGCCCTCCAGATGTTTATTTTATTTCACAGAATGTATATGCTACTCCAGGCATAGACTTTGAGTAGTTTGCAACCATGAAAAAACAAACAATTAAAAATACATAAAAACATACAATTCCCATATAAAACCATAAATAAGTGCACAACAAGATGAATACCAGCCACCAAGTCTAGGAATGTATAATCCAAAAGTCCAGCCGAAGAGGATTGTCTCTATCTCTTTTCTGAAAGACAACAGACAGGGGTTCAGTCTGATCTCAGAAGAAAGGCTGTTCCCTAAGACTGGGGAAGCCACTAAAAAGTCCTACTTCTGAGCCCCCAGACCTTAACATCTCAGGTAGACAAAATCAGAAGTGTACATTGCCAGATTGAATGCACAGGATGTGTAGATTTTACTTAGACCAGACAGCCATGAAGCCATGAAGGCTTTATAGGTCAGCATCAGCACTTTGAAATATATTCAGAAACCTAGTGGAAACCAGTACAGGATCAGTCAGTCTGCAGTTATAGGTGTTATTCTGCTAAAAGGATTGCCACCAGTCAGCAAGCAGATAAATGCATTATGAATTAACTGCAATTCCTAAGTAGCCTTCAGACAAATTCCTTGTATATATTTTATACTTGGCCATTAAAGTATTCTGTATTCTGTATTCATGGCAGCCCCAAGTAATGTTCATTGCAGTCATCCAAATGCAAAGTGAGGAGGGCACGAGTGAGTGTCAACAGGGCACCCCACTCTAAACAGGACAAAGCTGAACAAAAGTTCAGGATATAAATGCAGTAGAATGAATGTGAGGAGGAAAATATATCTCTGCATGACACCCTTAGGCTAGATGTAAAAAATAGACTGATTTGGTTTTCTAATAGTAAGAGAAAAGTACTTTGTACAATATACTTTCCTTTTATTATTTCACCTATTCCTAGTGCCAGGCTCCATCAGTTAAATAGGTTCTAGGGCTAATTCTAAATGTAGGTTGCATTAAATCCTGTTCCCTTTTTCAAATTCCTTCACAGGGTTGTGAGCTAGCCAAGAGTAAAAGGAACAGAATAAATCACTTTGCATATTAAAAGGGATTACTTACATGACTCTTCTACAGTATGTTTTCTCAGAAACACCGTTTGTGTTCTTTGTAATAAATGCTTAAACTTTTTGTGTGGGACTATTTAAATACTGAAATCCCCAGGGCACCACATAAAATAGTATATTTATGTATCTGTACTAAAATCACAAAATGAAGGGAAAAGTCATCTAGATCGGGATCAATCATGAACAAATTCTCTGACAGCTGCCACAATAATGTCTAAATCCAGCTGTGTTGTTGACTCAGACAGTGCTTTTAAAGTCAAGCAAGTTAAATAAATGGCCATGGGTGTAGTCTTCAAGCAATGATCTTAGTCCAAAAGCAAAAGCTAATTTCAGAAATCTGAGTGTGTCTGGTCAGTGAGAAAAAGCTCTGTATGTTAGGAAGATGGCGAGTCTCTCAAATTAATTTTATTCAATAATGTAGCTAAGGCTGGACCTCAAAGTCCAAGTCCAGGGTCCTATAATACTGGGGTCTTAAATGGCTGCGAAGAGGAACAAATGATCTGGGGAGCTACAAGAAAACTTAGTTTTATAATGAGCATGCTGGGGCCACCAGGACTGATATTTTTCATTCTTTCTCCCTCTATTAGGGGGCCAGAATATAGCTATGGTTATAAGAGCTCATTTCACAAATAAATTTTAAAATAATGACAAAACGGTACTTGTTCTCAGCCAACTATGTTTAGAATTAGGAAAGACGTAGCAAACACTGGTCATTTCCAGCAGCATTCTACCTCCTGCTGCAGTTCTGCAACTACTACTAGCTGTTCCTTGGAGCATCACTGAATGAGGAAAGGGGGTCCTGCTAGGACCTCACCCACCCTTCCTCATTTCTTTGCATGTGTGTGGGGGGTGGGGGAGGAAGAGGATGTTCCTTGCAGTGATGACTGTGTGGAGGGAGCTGTAAAGTTGTCCTCTAGGTATTCCTGAAGATAGGAGAGAAGAAGCCTAACGCACAATACCTTGACTGCTGGTGGGAGGTTGGACAAGGCAGAGGTTCCCACCAATCAAAAATCACCTGAACTATTGCCTTGCCTTTGGAACAGAAGTTCACTGGTCAGCTTCTTAAACTTTGTGAAAGTCCTGTGGCATTGTGAAGTTGTGGGTGGAGAATATTCTCAGCTTGATGCCATCCATGTGTAAAAAGATATTCTCTGAGATAGTCTTGTAATTATGATGGTGTTACAACTTAAAAGGTGATACTATGTATGCTCCAAATGCTTCTTTCCTTATCAGGACCAACTCTCCCTGTCCCATTGTTCTTCTCACTACCATCCTCTGAAATAGACTGAACTGAATGGAATAAACTGACTGTTAAAAACCCCTGTAAATATTGCAGGGACTTGAATCTATTCTCTATACATCTGTACAGAATCACTACATATATTCTCTTCTATAGAATTTGTATCTAAGTTCCTCCATTGGTTATCCACGACATCGCACTATCTCAGTGTGCCGCTTTGTGCTATGACATATTAGGCTCGAATGAGATGGTTTTGATTCACCTCAAGGAAGTGTTTTTGATCATCTCACAGTCTCTTCGATCACTTGCAAAAGGCAGAAGAGGCTTTGTGCCTGCAGAGGAGGCTGCAAGGGAGGCCGCCACCCCAGCAACGCAAAGTGAAAAATGCCACGGCTCTGTTTGCTTTAGAAGAGAGGCTGCTGCCTCGCTTCACAAGGCATATCCAAGGGGTATTTTGCTTGAACCTTTTTTTTTTTTTTTTTGAAGCAAAGCACTTTATGAAGATCTCAACTGCCCTCTTACACATATGCATGAGATTTAGGCTTGTGCACTTGGCTAACCTTTTCCATGTTTAGCCAGAAATAACTTCAGCTGGGTTCTGTGGGAATAGGTTTGCTTATAGATACAGCCTAAGAAATTGATGAAATAAAGCCAACAGATATCTTATGCCAAAAGCCTAATTAAACTTGAGAAAACTTAGTCACATATGAACATGTAAGCAAATAACAAGGCAGTATTTACAGGAGACAATTTTTGGGGGGTTGGAAGAACATGGCACTATCCACTTTCTTCCCAGGTAGGAATCTTTTCATTTCTTCTGCCACGCCATCTCCAGCTAGAGGCATTGTGTTGAGTTAGTTCATTGCTGAAGCCAAGAATGGCAGTGACAGGAGAACATACCTGCTATGAACCAAACCACCTGAATCAGATGAGCTGAAGTAGCTGGTCCTTGATTGGTTTCAGGGTGGGGTCAAAGAGAGAGTAAGTGAAGACTGAGATCCAAATGTTTGAAAGTCATTTCTGGTCAGAGTTGCCTTCAACAAAGGGGAGTTAAAGGGTCCAGAAAATGGAGTCACCTCTTTCAATCACCTTAGCACCAATCAGGAGGAACTGGCAGGGCCAAGCCATCTGAAAAGCTATAAATAAAATATAGGAATGAGCTCTCCAGGGACCTGTCAATTATATTACCTTGCCTCCTATTAAATTCATCAAGATGCTGAGCTCTAAACTTCATTTCTTAGGAAGCAGTGCCCTCCAGTGGGAGCAGTTCCACATCGTAGTTTGAGTCTGTGTATTTCATGGCCTCCTTCACATATGGAGAATAAGAGAGGACATAATCTTTGATTTTCAAACTCTCTCCCATTGCCAGATTCCTTTGTTTCAATGGGACTGATGCCAGGGGAATACACTTGAGCGCTGACTCATACTTTCTGTTCTGTGCTCGGGCAGCTGCATCATAGCACAGTATGTTCTAGAGCCTTTCTTCACTTGCCTTTGACTGCAGCACCAACTTGCCCCAATAACCTTTTTTCTGCTGTATCCTGATCACATTGCCCTCACCTGGCCAGCCTTTAGTCATCCTTAGCTGTACCAGTATTAATGTTTCCCCTTATCCTGACAGTTATTGCCAAGTACACAATCTGATGAATTTCATTTATCATTCTGTTGGTAGTGCAGTCACCAACATCTCTGCACCCATTGCCCATTTTAGATTTGTTCAATATAGTCAGTTGATGTCAGGTTGTCTCATAATCATGTTATCTCCTGATCAGATTTCTAATATGTGGTAAATTTACCCATTATGCAGAGTCTTTAGCACACCTTTAGCTCCATTTGATTGGACAATGATGTCCCTGCTCTCTAATATTGAAGTTTACTCCCCTCTGTCCTTCAACAGTTTTTATTTGGAAGCAACATGCACAAAACCAGTGGAAACTGGTTACTATCTAAGTAGAGCTCAATTCTCATATTCACAAAGGAAAAGGACAAGTTGTCAGGCACCAACCAGTAATCTACCATAAGCCATTTTACCCCTCCCCCAAAAATGCATTCAGCAGATCTAGATATGTCTTCCCAGATTTTCCCCTTCCATTCTATTTTGGGCAGAAAGTCTGGTTCTTTCAAACCAACCTCTTGTTGTATACCTGCTAGATCTCCAACCTCAGAGACTTCAATCCAAGAGGTCAGTTTGAATAGCAGCAGGCTAGCAGTAGGGGGAAGGCTATCCAGTGAAGTGGGAGGTAGCAAGCCAATTATTTCTTTGTTGCTTCAGGGTGCAAAGAACCTTGCCTGCCAACTGTTGTTCAAGCTTTTTTTTAAATAATAACTTTATTAAATTTTAAAAGAGAAAGATAAAATTTAACAAGAACTAATAATCAAGAAAAAGAATAGGAAAAAAAGAAGGAATAGAGAAAAAGAAAGAAAACAGAGTGCAGAAAGAAAAAGAAGAAACAGAAATACAACAAAAAGAATGACTTCCAACTTCTTTTATAGCAGATACAAGTAAAACTTACATTAAACTCTTACTCTAAGATTACAACATAAGATCCATTTTTTCTATTGTCTACCAGTATTACTAATCATCAAAGTCATATACCATGATTTCATTTTTTTTCTTGTTTCATGCATTAAAATTAGTCAATGTCTTTTCTCTAATCAAAGCTGTCAATTTTGCCATTTCAGCCAGCTCCATCAACTTTATCATCCATTTTTCCATTGTAGGTGACATTAAGTCTTTCCATCTTTGACCATATAAAAATCTCACTGCAGTTATCATATATAAAACAAAGTCCCATGAGATTTTTCCAGTTGTTTATCCATCAATCCCAAAAGAAATGCCTCTGGTCTCAATTGTATATTGGTCTTTAAAATTTTCTGAATTAATATATGCATTTGAGTCCAAATTTTTAAAAAGTTTTTTATATGTCCACCAAAGATGATAAAAAGTCCCCTCTTGTTGTTCACATTTCCAACATATATTTGAAGACCCTTTATATATTTTTGACAATCTTTCCAGTGACAAATACCATTGATACATCATTTTATAAAAATTCTCTTCAAGATTATAACATAATATAAATTTCAGCCCTTTCGTCCACATATTTTCCCATTGTTCCAACTGTCTATTATGACAAGCATTTTTAGCCCATTTTATCATAAAATCTTTAACTTGTTCATCTTCTGTTTCAAATCTCAGCAAAAGTTTGTACATTTTAGAAATAAGATGTTCATCATTAGTACATAACTTAAATTCAAATTCAGATTTATCATGTTCAAAACCAAAAATCCTTTTATTCACCTTTTATCTTTCTACTAATTGTACATGTGAAAACCATTGACACATATATCCTTCTAATATCAAATCTTTTCTTGATTTTATTTTAAATTCTTCCTGGGAGAAATCTAGTATATCACCATAAGTTAATCATTTCTCTTCTGTAAAATCCTTCCCGAAAGGTATTTTCGGACACAATCTAAAATGTTGTTCAAGCTTCTGAACATGAGTTTAGTGGTCTTCTGGAACACAGCTATGTTAAACGCTTGCATAAAATCAGATTAAGTTTTGACAGATGGCTAAACTTGCCAGTCTAGCTATCTGTCAAAACTTGTCTCTGCCTTAGCCATCACTCTTGCCAGTCTAGCTATCTGTCAAAACTTGTCTCTGCCTTAGCCATCACCCAGTCCCAGCCTAAGTTAATGAGAGTAATTAATTAGTAGATGCTTTCCCTCTGGTTGGTGACCTTTGGTGAGAGGAAAATAAAGGGAAACCAAGAAAATCCACCAATCCCTGTCCTTAATATACCTTGTACATGTAAATAAGGAGAGCCCCATTTGCTGGTATCATGCCTATGATAGGATAAGATTCACGAGCATGGGCAGCAAATTTTATAATGGTACTGTTTTCTGCCAGCTGAAGACTGAGGGGTAGCATTTTCATTTGGCTGTGAGGAAGAACCTTTAGTTATAGTTTAAACAAATCTTAATACAGGTAGTCCTCGCTTAACAACTCTAATTGGGACTGGCAACTCTGCCACTAAGTGAAGCAGTTGCTAAGTGGGAAATCATGTCACCATGACTATGCTTTCCAGCTGGAAAGAGACAAGACTACAGTTTTATACCTTTGGCTTTTGTTGACCTCCTAACCGCTCCCCTGCCCTTTGGAACTGCTCAAGTGCCTGCTTACTGTCTTGTACATATCGAAGCAATGCCAGGCACAGGACAAAGTATACTGACTGTAATGGTGATCAAATGACCAAGGGATGCTGTGAAGGTTGTAAATGGTCGTTTTTCAGCACTGTAGCCTACTTAACTCTTTTGGCAGGCTTGAGATAATAGCATGAAGAGAGAGAAATTGCAGTTATTAATATTAGAATGATGTTCTTTAGAAATGTACAGTTCCATTGAAGAGGACACCCTGTGAAAAAGAAATTAGGTGATTTCTCTTCATCAGCTCATACTGTCTACTAGAAATAGTATTGGTTTTTATAAACAATTGAGAGGCAATTAAGGTGACTGTTGAACCTACTTAATTAGGTGTGAATCACAGCTGCAAATAAAGCAGAATTATTTTGTGGCTAGAAGAAATTAGAAGGTGTGGGTGAAGGTCTTGATGGGCAGGTTGAGAATTCTGGCTGACATAAATGGTGCTACTGCTCTGGGGCGGGGGGGGGGGAAGGGAGAGATTAGTGATACAAGGCAGTTTGTACTTAAACTCAGCCAGAAATCGACAAACTGGAATTGGTTTGAACCAAAGGAGCCATGCAATTTTATTAGAACCTGGAGGAAGTGAGAAGAGAAGGAAAATGATTTCTGCACAGCATGAGATGGGGAAATATTTCCAGCAAGTGACTTTGGATTCCAGTACCACTGAAATTAATGCAATGCCTTTAATTCCATGTTTTAGGGAGACTTCCGTTTTAGGCATCCATGTAAAGATCATTGATTCTGCATAATATGGCATGTACCTGAAACATTTGTACATGTACCCTATAAATTAATGAATAAATAGTAATTCTAGAATTTCACAATACTCAAGCCGTTCCACACCTCTCGCAAAGTTTGTCTCATGTAACAATGAAATAAAGTATCATTTGAATATAAACATTAATAGGATTTCTTGTCTAAACTAGATTAATGACATGTATAAAGAAACTGTTTCTAATGCACAATGGTACCAACTTTACAAGTCAGCAAGTTGGTTGCTGTTTGGAATGTGCCTTTCCCTTCCCTAAAATAAATGTTGGCAGGTATGTACATGGGAATACTATTTTCATCAATTTTATTTTTTATTTGCAGGTATATTGTTTTGTATTATTCCAATGCATAGCCCATTTTCTACCCATCGATCATGCATTTCTTGCTTTTATACATGGGCTGGTCAATGTTTGTAGTACACTGAATGCAAAAAGTCAAATGTAAGCAAGATGCAGAAATCTGCAAGTTGTACAATTGTAATATTTTGACATTCTGTGGTAAAAAGGGAGAAAAAAAATTAAAGCAGTGCATGTTGAAATCTCTAGAAGCATATTGCCATAGAACTACCGAACTTCAAAGATTCTATCTAAATGGATTATCCTACTAACAAGGAAAAGGACATAAAACATAGGCTAATAAATAACGGATTATATCACCTGAATGCCCCAATACATTAGCATAATGATTTTTATAAATGCCAAACTAAATGATCAGCCTATACCTCTTTCCAATCCCCATCTTTATTCCAAATGGCTAGAGATTATTATATTATAGTTAGCCTTACATTTACAGCAAAATCTGATCTGTATATATGAGATCAGAAGTGATTTTGTTTGTTCAGGAGTTATTCATATGTTTGCTTGGAAGGAATTCTCACTAAGGAAATTACTGATAGGATTGAAACACTAAAAATAAAACTAACCCGTTCCCTATCAGCCCCTATATTCTGGACACTAATGTGATATATGGAATAGGCTCTATCTTTTCCCCATGTCAGAGATGAAAAATTGTTCATAATACTAAATGCAAAGCTCATCAAAGGTATGTATGTTGGAATGAATAAATTTATGAATGAACACTGAAAGCTGAATGAAGGTGGAGTTAGGAATCTGCTGATTTAGAAGTAAATTGCAACAAACTCAACTGTGAAACTGAAGGAAAGAAACTACTGTATAGTAAAGACACAATACCAGTCCCAGGATCAGCACAATTGATTGACTTAAAAACAAACTATGTTTGAAGCCAGGTGAATTTGTAATGTGGATTCATGTAATATATGAAATGTTATAAGGTTTAGGAATAAATAATTTTTAATTTCTGATTAAGTTTCCTCATTCAGTGTTCATATTGAAATGGGAAGTGGGAAGAGAAAGGGACCTATATGGTAAGATTCCTTGTGTAAATGTTTTTATTGTAGACGTACAGATTGAGTTTGCTCATTATGCTAACTTATAATACAGTTTGTCTGGTTTTGACTAATTATGCAAATCCAAATATTGGGCTTTGTAAAACATAGTTTACAAAATGCTGTAATGTGTCACTTTAACTATTATTAAGTTTTACTTTTGTTAATGTAATCCCTGTATGTAACAGAGATAAAGCTCTAACGTTTTGTGTTTGTCTGTCTGGTGATTAAAAGGTGATTTTCGATAGCTTGGAAGTCAATGGCAATTCACCTAAAGTACCACCTTTACTGTAAAAGCACATCAGAGAAGTCTCAGATTGGGAAATGAAAATGAAAAAAGATCAAAGATCAAATCCAGGATCTCTGAAATCCTTGAAAGTTGCCAGATTGCTTAAAACAGATAAGCTAATGTACCATTACACAGGATGCAGTAAATGATTTAAATCTTTTTCAACCTTTTCTAATAAAGTTGCAGTGTTAGTTTTAGATCCAGATTTAAAGTTATCTCCCAAACAAGATCCCCCATCCTCTTTTCAGGAAGGTTTGTCTAACATCTAGAGAAAGTAATTGGACCTTCTAGTCCCAAAAAAAATAAAATAAAGATTTGATATGGCGGGGAAAAAAAAAGAACAGTCAATGGGAAGATTGAAGGATTAGTATTCTATCTTTGTGGTAGACTTCAAAATTCATCTCACCTCCTGCCTATCTGAATTATCTGATTGAGAAGATAAACAAAATCAACTTGATGTAGGGAGACACTGAGATGACGTTGGATAAAATATTCAGAAACCATTACAAAAACAAATTGTGCATAAGCATATCTTGAGCCCAGTGGAAAGGGAAAGTATTAAGACTGATTCCTCCGTTTCCCTCGTATAGTATAGCCTATCTCAATAAAGTATAGTTCTAGTCTTCTTGTGGATTCGAAAGGCTGAAAAGTGTAAAAAAAATAACAACTCTGAATATTCAGAATGCTAGCATTCAGATGAGAAGATAAATACCACTTGGTTAAAAGAAAATGCAAACTCAATTAAGAAATAATGTTTTGAGTAGACCACAGGGTGGTGCTGTTCTGCTACAAATATTACAGATCATCTAGGATATTATTTTCTGCAGAAAACTTTTGATCTAAAAATTTAAAGCAAAAAATATGAATGCAGGAACTGGATTGTTTTTCCACTATTAGAACTCAATTTATTGCCCAGATTAATAAATATAAAGATAAATACATTCTTAAGGCAGGACTTTCTTATCCTCTTACTAGAGTATTAAGTATGTTTGCTGCCTTGAGTTTTATACACACACACATAACATACATACATATATGGATAAAATAATGATGATGATGATGATGATGATGATGATGATGATGATGATGATGGCGGCACCAGGGCTGGCAGTAGTGAAATTCTTAGAAGTTTTATCCATGTGATATGCCAATTCACAATGGCATATGATGTATCTTTCAAATCAGGAAAGCATTCAGAAAGGGAGCAAATTTTAAACTGGCAATTTTCTTCACTGGTTACTTTTCTTTCAATAGGTCAAAAAATCAAAACAGAATTATTTGACTCAGCAGCATCCGACAAAGCCAGTTCTATGTATATAAGGATAGAGCTGAAAGTCTCCTGCTCCTCATTGAGACAGTCCTTTCCACTGAATGATACGTGGATGAGTCATTCTCAAGTTGCCAAACTTCTCTCACATTATTGCCTTGATAACAGGGTGGGTTTTAGGAGCCCACTATTTTTTTTAAAAAAACGAAGCTTCATCCTAGACAAAACCAGGATACCAGAGAAAAGAGTCAAACACAGCTACCGAATCCACGCTCCACCCAATATAACTAAAATTAAGCGTATCACCTCTAGGCCGCCTATCGACCAACCAACTGCAGGACAGCTAGATCGACTGCGACGCTCAGTCCGAATCTGTTACAGTACTCTATCAGCTTTTACCGGCGTCGCGGTATAATGACATCAGCGCAAAGGAAGCGGCGCCGGAAGTTGAAGCGAGTGGCAAAGAGGTGTGTCTGGCAGGGAACCCTTTTAGCCTTCAGCCACTGGGCCGAATCCGTCGACATCTGGGCCCGCTTGGGTCGTACAGGTGAGAGACGAATCCTGGGGCTGAGCCCAGGACCCTCCGCGTTGCGGACCACTGGCGTCTTTCTTCCTCAGCGGGTTTATGTTGGATGCAGGGTGGGGCTAAGGACCCTCCTGCCTTTCCGGTGGTGAGGTCCTGTGGTCCTTTAGCATAGGCCTCACCCGGCCCTTTCTAGATCCATCGATGTTCATTCATTCCCCTTCCCCCTTAATAGATCTCCATATTAAAGTGTGTAAGTTTGGGCCTCATTTGCTGGTCGCCATTTTTGACAGCGTCATGATAAAATCCGGTGCTCTGAAGCAGTAACTCTCAACTCACGGTATAGGTACCGTTGACGTTGCTCAGAAAGACCCTGGATGTGACACTCTTTCACCTCTTTGTTGCCCCACATCCATTAAGAGCAGAGCAACCTGTGTCTGGTCGAATTTAGTGAGTCTTCTTGATCGTGGTGGTCTCTTTCACGTTCATTTTGCCTAAAGGGCTGAGTACAAGATTAAAATAAGAATAAAACATTTGAGTTCATAGTCAGGGATGGGAAGTGGAGCTAGTAAGTTTTCAATAGTAAGAAATAACTGTTTAATAGAACTGAAGTTGTTTAAAATGTCTAATTTCAAAAATATTTTTCTCTAAAGTTGTCATTCAATTTATAGAGGGACTTAATGCAGAGTGCAGATGTGCATGTTATTTTTTAAAAGACATAGTTGTCCGAAATTAGTGGCATGATTTACTCCCATGTAGAAGCATGAAATGCAAAAAATAATGTAAGCTTCCCCAAGAAGGCCAAAAAATACATAAAACACTAAACTTACCTCCAGTTCCCCTCAGAGAAAACAGAGGAAAACTTTGACCCTCATCATTTTCCTCTTGTAGTATCCGTTATTCCCCTCCAACTGCATCCATTTCCTCGCAACTTCAAATAAACAGTTGCTGCTATACATTTTTAATAACATGTTGATTATCTGCTGCTAAAGTGGCTGTCACTAGATTTTGGAAATCATTAAATGGTATTTCAGTAGAAAGTTAGCAAAATGTGGTGTGAGAGACTGTTGTGTCGGAAAAAAAAAGACTTGTAAATTACATTTTAACTGAAAAAGGAGACATCAGGTTATATGAAGTTGGATATAAACTACACAGCAACATAATAAAGAAATTAAAAATACTATAAATATGTTTAAGAGTCCAGAGAATGTAATCTGATCCCAAATTCTGTAAAAAAAAGTATTGTTAGCATAAAAGTTGATGAATATATATGTTCATATCTTGATTTGGGTGTGCACTCTGGCCTTGTGTTATATGATGATATACTAAATGTTTTAGATGTTGCAGTCTTGTACTAGGAATTTGAGGCAGAGTGTGTCATTTCCAAATTTTGAATTCTTCAATTTAAGTATCTTATTGACTTTTATACAGATCACAATAAAAAATCTCCAAATTCTTTCATCATAATGATGGACATTTTTTCCATTTGGGTTTTGAATAGATGTTATCTTCTTTTGGGAATTATTTTTAAATAAATTTACCAACTTTTATGTCTATTCATTTTGAGTCTTCTTTCTTGATAGTTATAGAAGATGGCAAAATTCATTACGCCTGTAGTACAGGACAATCCATCTGGTTGGGGTCCATGTGCTGTTCCTGAGCAGTTCAAAGATATGCCTTATCAGCCCTTCAGCAAAGGAGATCGGCTGGGAAAGGTACTTTTGTCTGAATCCTAGCACAGAAGTTCTTAATTGATTTTAACTCATTGTCTGTTTGAGGCCCTCAGTTCATACTAGGCCTTCTGTTAATGATTTTTTATACAAGGCACTGCTTTCAGCAGTTCATTTATCATTCAGAAATTTGTATATTGCACAGTTCCCAGAACAAAGATTGAAATGGAATCAAACTACATAGCAAATAAATTGTGAAATACAACATTTTTTAAAATTAGTTTTTCTTGCTTTCTGGTTTTTCCGTGTATCTCAACCCATGGTTGTATCCAGTTACAAGGAATATGAATCTTAAAATCAATGATAGACTTTCTCCCAACATCATAAATATTGCCAGTAGTGAAGAATGCTGGGACATACAGTCCTGCAACATTTTGAAAAATACAGATTCCTCATCCCTGCACAAGATGATAGAAAGTAGGGAAAACTTTGCTTAAAACATTGATATTTCCTAATTGTTTAGGGAATTATGGCAATATGAGTGGTGGTGCATATGTTGCTTGCTAATATAAGCAAATTCTCCTCTTTAATTTGTAACAAGGTGTTACATTGATAGCCTGTTATACCACCAATCTCTAGTACAGTGTGTTTAAGCAACGCATGGGATAGTTTCAAAATGCAAGGTGATGGATCACAATAAACAGTTCTGTATATTATACCTACACTACAATAATTAAGAGTGCAAAATTAAATTACTGTATACTGACAAAGACAATTATAATATGGGGATATTATTTTTGGCTGCATCCCCCTAATATATACATAGGTCTTTGTGCTGCCTCTAGGGAAAGAGGTTTAGAACTCAGAAATTCCACTGGATTGAGGGATAATTTTAGAGGATCTGTTGAAAATCTTTTCAATGACTATGTTGCATATATTAGCATAATAATATTCATTTTTATTTTGCCTAGGTTGCAGACTGGACTGGAGCTACTTATCAAGATAAGCGATACACAAGTGAGTCAGATGTCGCTCTTGTCTGAGATAAAGTACATTGTTTCAGGGTATCTGTAGTGTGGTAATAAGAATGTAGCCATACATGGAAAGAGAAATACCAGATGAATACGCAAGTTTCAGAAAAGACAGAGGGACGTGAGAACAAATCATTAACCTAAGATGGATAATGGAGACTCCATGGACTCCAACAAGGTCATTGAAAAGACCTTGAACATAGAAAAGGCTATTGGGAGTGCCAAAACACATAATTCTTCTTCTGAGAAATGCTTATAATGGAGATAAGAATGCAGAATTGAAAGATATGAGAGCTAGAATCAACAGTAGGAAGTGAAAATATTAATTAGTTGATATATGCAGGTGATGCCACTTTTTTACCTAAAGTAAATAAATATAGAAGCCCTAATTGAGAAAATAAAAATGGAATGTAACACATCCAGGGTAATGTTAAGTATTAAAACAAAAACAAAAAAAAATCAGTCTGTGTGCTTAGTAACTTACAGTTGAGGATAAGAAGAGAAGGTAGTAGATCATTTTGTTTTCTTGGTTCAAGAGTAGATAAAGTTGGGCAATGTGCTGGAGAAATAAACAGGAAATTAATGCTAGGAAGGAAGGCAGTGAGTAACAGGATCATGCAGGACAAGGGTATTCCTATGATAACAACAGTCAAAATAACTAAAGCAGTGGAATTTAGACATAACACACAGGTATGGAAGTTGGACATTGAGGAAAAGTGAGAGAAAGAGGATAAACACCTTCAAATTATGGATTTGGAGAAGTTACTAAGTGGACTTTAAGAAGAACCAAGCAATCTCCTGGATCACAAGTAGAAACCCATATGCATGGGTTGATATGTGATGTGGGTGGATATCATAGAAATAAAATAGGCTTGGCAAGGTTGAGGGAAAAGAAGACGTGAAAAGTTAGGATAGTAAACATATGTCCATCTAGTCCCCCGGAATCAAATCCAACTACTGCTAACTGTCATGAATAATATGTAGACTTGGTGTTGAGGTTCTGTTGCTAAAAGGCCTTTCTGATTGATTTAGAGCAGATTATCATCTTTCCACTACTATGTGTAAATGTAAACATTACTGTCCCTCTGCTAAGGCTTTCAGGGCATGGACATTATGGTTCCCCCATTCCATCATTACAGAATAGAAGATATTAACTCTAAGCTTTTCTGCAATCCTACTAGTACCTCATCTAATGAATAGATTTCTACTGAATTGTGATGGCACTGAGATGTATAAAACATTGATGGAATTACACGATATGCTTCAAGTAGTTGGGAAGCTATGGTATATCATATCTCTATTGATCACAATAGAAGTAGAGTTTCTTTTGTACTTGTAGGCTTTAAAAAAAGACCAACTTCATTTCATGATCAGCCTTGAAATTTCTTTCACTTGTATTTCTTGTTCTCAATAGTTTCCCTTTATGGTTATTCTCATATGGCTCTTATTTATAGAAGAATCATTTCAATCCTAGGTCTTCCAAACAATCCAAAACCTGAGCATAAAACTGATAGTGGTTAATATATTTGTAGATAAATACTCATCCCAATTTGGAGGTGGAAGCCAGTATGCTTACTTCCATGAGGAAGATGAAGCCAGTTTCCAGCTAGTGGACACAACACGAACACAGAAAACTGCATATCAAAGGAATCGTATGAGATTTGCACAGGTATGATGTTCTCATTAAAGATCTTACATTTGAACTGGTAGTGGGTTGTACATGTGTGTGTGTACCCATACCTACATACACATACACTTTAAGATATATACAGAGAACTCTATCTCTGCCTGCCAACCTGGTTGATATTTTGCTGCAATTTGTGGAAGATGTTTCCTTCTCTGTAACTCAGAATTGTCTTTTGAAACAAGTTGCAAAGCTGAGAGTCCCTAAGTCAGGAATGGGCAACCTGTAGCCTCTGAAGTTTAAAATACACATCCATTATGCCTCCTAACATGCTCAGTGACATGTCTGACTATATCTAGTGCACTGCAATGAACACTGTGCAGGTATTGTGCAAGACTGTTGTTATTCTCCCTATTTTCCAAGAAATTCTAAAATGAATTGTTCTCTCTTCTTATTTGCACAAATATATTTTTTCAGAGGAACCTTCGAAGAGACAAGGACCGACGGAACATACTTCAGTTCAACCTGCAGACTCTGCCTAAAAGTGCCAAGCAGAAGGAGAGGTAATCTTTCTTGGTCTGTGGGAGAACAGTTTGGTTTCTGTTTGTAACAGTAACAAGAAGTCAATTTTCTGTAAAGCAAACTGTTCACTAAATGAGTTGCTGGGTTCTGCTATGCTGTATTCTGAATTCGTTCAGTTGCTGAATTGTTGCTGCATTAGAATATGAATCAAAAATACCATTTGTTTTGTTATATTAATTAAACTTGCGTTTGTACCCTCTTACACCCACCCTGCAGTAATGTACTTTTCAAGCAATTGCATTAAAGTTTGCAGGCATGGAGTGAAATTCTGCTTTTCACCAAGTACATCTGGAATTAACCATACTCTTTAATTTAGCAGCCTAAATTTATTGTGAATGAAAGATTTGGAATAAGCAGCTCCTTTATCAAACTTGTCTTATCTGACAAAAATATTGTTGGTTTTCTGTTATTTCAGAGATAGACTGCGTCTGCAAAAGAAATTTCAGAAGCAGTTTGGAGTGAGGCAGAAATGGGACCAAAAATCTCAGGTATGGTAATCTCTTTCTTAACCAATTGGGATTTCTCTCTGGTTGCTATTATTGGGCCTAAGTTACTCCATTTCAATTGTTATTGCTGCTGCATTAAACACTGATGAGTTTTCTATTTCCTTTTTTCCATCTCGGTATGTTTCATCTGTTGGCTCAGCAGAAGCCGCGTGATTCCTCAGTGGAAGTTCGCAGTGACTGGGAGGTGAAGGAGGAGATGGATTTCCCTAGATTAATGAAGATGAGATATTTGGAGGTGTCAGAGCCTCAGGACATGTAAGACTTGGAATTAGCAATACAAAGTGAACTGTTCAGTCTGGTGCTGTTCACATTTATTGGACTACAGTTTCCCAAATTCCTAAGAATTAAGAATCCCAGACATCTGAAGTACGCTTTATTAGGAAAGGCTGAAATAATTTTGGTCTTTTTTCTTCTTTTTTTCTTTTTTCTTTTGTCTGTGTTATAGCTCCTTTTGCTAATGTACTTAGGTCCTGAACAAGCAACAAATTAAGATTTAATGTCTGAATACCATTAATCAAAATCAACAAATTTTGTTAAATGTTCTGATGACTGGCATGGACTTAAATGGTGTTTGATTAATATTATCTGAGGTATAAACAGGAGGGCAACAACAGCTATTTAGACTGGCCTGAAGGCCCAATTCCTTGATAAGAATGCCCATCATGTTCACATCTCTAAAATGTGGTTTTGCTACTTGGAGATTGAAACTAATCTGATTTAGCGAAGATGGTGCCAGAGAATAAAACCTTCATGATGTTTTAGAACCCCAATCCCTTTCCAGATTAGTTGGACTACAGTTCCCATGGTCATGCTGTTGGAAATGGTGAGATTATGTACTGGCACACTTGGAGGGTCATGTGTTAGAGAAAGTTGTCATAGAAGTGTGATCATTCATGTTTGTTCCTTGAATTGGTTGCACTGCAGTTATACAGTAGTTACTATCGTGTGACACCTTGGGGAGAATATCTCATATTCTTCAATTTGCAGAGAATGCTGTGGGGCTTTAGAATATTATGACAAAGCTTTTGACCGCATCACCACAAGAAATGAAAAAAATCTTCGTAGCATTAAGCGCATTTTCCATACCGTGACTACCACTGATGATCCAGTCATACGCAAGGTATAATACCTATTTTATTGTTTAGTTTGTATTATTGAATAGAAAACTGTTGTAGTAGTGCTTCGCTTGAAAAAAATAGTATTCTTTCCTTTACCTTCGAAAGAGCAAGAAAATTATGCCTTTGCCAGTACATTATGCTGGGCGAGGCTAGATAAAAGATTCCTTACTAAGAGTGTAATAAGAAATTATAATAAATTTATTAGAGAAGATATCATGCCTTTATGGAAAAGGCATAGAGACGATTATGTATTTGAATATGCCATAATTCCTTATCAGAGATTCCTTAAAGCCCATCTTCAAAAACTGGTAAATGATTTACAGTTGACCTAGTGTTGCAGGTTTTCATATTTACAGTGATACCTCGGGATACGAACGCCTCTGCTTGCGAATTTTTCGGGTTACGACCAGCTCTGGCCCCAAAATTTTACCTCGGTTTGCGAACTCCGCCTCGGGGTACGAGCCATTTTCCGCCTGTGCCACGTGGTCCGCGGCCATTTTCTGCCCGTGCCACGTGGTCCGCGGCCATTTTTCCGCCCGTGCCACGTGGTCCGCGGCTGTTTTTCCGGCCCTGCCGCGTGGTCCGCGGCCGTTTTCGCGCCGTGCCGGGCTGTTTTCGCGCCGCGCCGGGCCGTTTTCGCGCCGCGCCGGGCCGTTTTCACGCCGCGCCGCGCTGCACCCGGCCATTTTCGCGCCGCACCACGCTGCGCCCGGCCGCTTTCCGTGTGGTCCGTGGACGCCAGAACGGATTAACGGTAATTACATTGAACCTTATGGGAAATTGCCTCGGGTTGCGACCAAATTCGGGCGGAGGGCGGAACGGATTAACCGGATTTACATTGAACCCTATGGGGAAATTTGCCTCGGGGTGCGACCAAATTCAGAGGGCGGAACGGATTAACCGGATTTACATTGAACCCTATGGGGAAATTTCCTTCGGGTTACGACCAACTCGGGATACGCCCAGAGTCACGGAACGGATTAAGTTCGTATCCCGAGGTACCACTGTACTAGATTTGTGGATAATGAGTTGTATTTATTACACTGATAATAGTCGAGAGAATTTATAATTTCTGTGAATCTTGGAAAGATAGTGGGATAACTAACAAGCTAAATAGTTGATCTGGCAGGTGGTTAGTCACCCTCTGGGGGAGACGGGTGCCATATAAATTTAATTAACAAATTTCCCATTTCTGTCCTTCACCAGTCAAAATTCTTAAATGTAAAAGGAACAAATATTACAATAATGTTGAAATTGAGGGAAATAGAATGGCAGATATTTTTTTCATTTCCCTCAATATTTTAGAAAAATATTCTGAAATCATCTGTCTTTTTTCTCTCTTGAGTTTGAATTGCTGGAAATGGAGGCACGGACCACTGATAAACTAGGAAAAGTAGATGGGAATTCAGTTCACTTTTGTTAGTCTGGGCAATACATTCCTACTCTTACCCATGTGACTTTTCTCTGTACATAGCTGGCCAAAACTCAAGGGAACGTATTTGCTACAGATGCTATCCTAGCCACCCTCATGGCTTGCACTCGTTCAGTATATTCCTGGGATATCATAGTCCAAAGAGTTGGATCCAAGCTGTTCTTTGACAAAAGAGATAACTCTGATTTTGGTGAGTCTTTGCATATATGTATTGCAAAAAAACAAGGCAATAGTGATGGCCTTGTAATTTCTCTGTATCAAAGAGGGAAAGTGGACATCTGGAGTAAGCAGTGTCTGAGAAGAATCAAAGTGTTCTAATTTTTAAGATTCGCTATCTTAGTATTGAATAGTTTTGTTTTCTACAGATGAGATATTAAACTTTCTGATGATACTTGCATTTGGCTGTATTCTCAGATCTTCTTACAGTGAGTGAAACTGCTAATGAACCACCACAGGATGAGGGCAATTCTTTCAATTCACCTCGCAACCTTGCTATGGAAGCCACCTACATCAACCACAACTTCTCTCAGCAGTGCTTAAGAATGGTAAGGATAGAATATTTAATTTGCCAGAGATGTTTAATATTAATTAGATGTCACTGAATCCAGTATGAATCCTGATGCATCTATGACAAATATCCACCATCCTGACATTCCTTAGACCTGTAGCTTCTTTAAGGACATTCTAATAATTTCATTGATCTTGTACATCCACCATATCTATTGTCTTCCTATTCTTGCATTTCCCTCAAGCTTAGTGAGTGTAGTTGGGTTTGGGTTTGGTCCATTATCCACTTGCATCACAAGTCTAAAGTATGTGAATTTCTGCTTGCTGAGCATAATCACACAGGACCAGTCAGTCCTTTTAGTCCAACATAGAGTGATTGGTTCTTCTTGCAGTCCATTAGTACTCTTACTTAGTTTTCCAAATCCATAATTTGAAGATATCTACTTTCTCTCATACTTTTTCAGTATTCAGTTTCATAGCTGTGTATTATGTCTGGGTACACCACTGCTTTAACTATTTTGATTAATGTTGTCATAGAAATATATGTGTATTTCATGATCTTGTCCGAGATGGTAATTGCTTTCCTGCCTAAAATTAATCTTGTCTTCTTAATATTAAACATTAACCTGGATATTTCACTTTCTGTTCCCCCCGCCCCCCGAGCTGTTCTGTGTCTTCTTTAGCTAATAAAGTAGTATTCTCTGGCTATCTCAGACTGTTAGTGTTTCAGTCTTCTGTTTTCATTCCAGTTATAATTTCTTCTACTCTTGCAACTTTTCTATATTTGCTGAGTATATTAGATACAGGGATAATATGCACCGTTATCTCACTTCTCTATTCTGAATCACTCTGTTTCTTCAAGTGCCATTCTTACAGTAACTTCTATTCGTTATAACTGTTTCTCAGAAAAATAATCATGTGTTCTGGCACCTTAATATGTTCTGCTTTATAGCATGATCTATACTGTCAGATATGTTGCTGTAGTCAATATAAATGTAAATTTCCTTTTTGCATTCTTTTGTTTGTTCAGTTATCAGTCTGATCTCTCCATTATCCATTTTATGCTAGTTATCTGATTTTGAGTCGCTCTGCTTTTCTGAAACCTTCCTGCCAATTTGACATATTTCTTTCCTTGTATAGCTCTATTCTTGGTTTCCCAGTTTACTGCCAAGAGAGTCATACAGAGCACAATGCCTGTATTGACAGACTTCCTTAATAACAGCACTTCACACTGTGTCCCTGCTGTCAATAGTGCTTATGTATTGCTGTCTGCCGCTCTTGCTCTTGGATTGTTACCCTGCAGAGCCCAGAGTGGACAAGCCACTACTAGATAACTGAGCAGAACTGGAATAAACCCTTGAGCACAGAGCAAGTCACCAACTATCTCAACTATGCCTAAACTAACTTATTACCAAAAGCTTTGATTCCCAGATTGAGAGCTCATTTATGCTGTCTCTAGCTCACAAATCCCTCTACAAGCATTGAATCATTCATGCATGTCTCAGATAACCATAAATACCACTTTCTTATACTTCGATGCAGCTATATTACAAAAGGCAAGTAAAGAAGGCATTTTGTAGTAAAACATGAGCAAAGAATACATTTTTGTACCTTTTACTTAAAGAGTTTTACAGTAATTATAGTAAACATGAAGCAAAAATAAGAAACAAGAATAAGAATGTATCTAGATTCAAATGCAAGGCAAGTTGGTTCTGCATCCAATGACTGGGCAGCCTTGGCTTGAGAAAGCAGGGAAGCTTAAATTCAATGTTAGCTGGAATATGAAGAATGAACAGAATGTGAATATGAGGAAAAGCTGAAGTCTAGCTGAAAGGATGAAACACATGTCAAAATGGATGGTGAAAGTGCCAAGTAGGTAAAAACAAAGCCTTTAGGTTTCCATGTAATGTTAGTTGCTTCAAAGATTCACATGTTCTCTGGCTCTCATTGGTTCAACTTGTCCATCAAAGTTACATTTCAGTACTTAGGCAAGGAAAAGATAGACAGTACACAAAGTGCTCCAGACCACTGCTCCCCACAAGACAGCAGTCTCCGGCAGGTTTAGAACTCTGGGAAATGAGGGAATAGCCATCTTGCTCAAACCGTGGTTGGTGCCTTTGAAAGGACGCTGGGTTTGCATACTTCCTTTTCTAATCACTTTTGGAAATTGCTTGTTAACTACTTTTCAGCTATTAATTCACCTTTGGATCAACAAGTTTTACAGCTTCGGATGAGTTTCCTTCAATCCTTAGCAAAAGACGTTTTAAATACAAGTTTTTTTAAAAAATCTGGAATAAACAGCAAAAGGATGATTAAAACTTTGATTTTAGAAAGTTACAAATGGACTAAGGTTCCCCCAGATAAATTTGAAATAAGATTTTGGAATTAATTATAAAGAATCTGTGCGAAAGTGCTTTTGTTTTGAATTCTTTTTTTTTTTTAAAGATAATTTCGAATAGGGCCAAAATGTAACAAGGTCTTCATCAAAACTTTATGTGAAGAATTAATGTAATGGTTCAGTGTTTTCCATTTGGTTTAGGTATATATTCCAATCTCTTCCTATAAGTAGACCACATAGTCTTGTTCCTTAATTATTGGCACAGTGCTGTTAGGATTTTAACTGCCTTTTCTCTTTCAGTTTTAAATAGTTCAGTGGGTATTTCATCTACCTTTGGTGCTGCCCTATTTGACAACTGATATCTTGCCTGTCATGCCTCACTGTCTAGTAGAATAAGATCCTGAATATATCCACTCTGTACAAATATTTCTGTCATTTTGTAATTCCGCTTATAAAGGGGCTTCTTTCCCTATATCTTTAAACTGTACTTGCCTCTATCAGAGCTCCTCCATGATTATTCTTGAGTATTCATGAGTAAATGTTCTGATATTTTTTTTAAAAGCTGTCATTTTCTTTTTCTTGTTATTATTCTCCATTTGTTGATATTATTCACTGAGATATCTTTCCTTGTCCTTTGCCACTTGACATTGGAAGTCTTATTGTCTGTCTTTCCCTGGGTATCATGATAGCTTGAAATTGTGGGAAGATTTTTTTTCTGTTTTAGTTTTTACAGCGTTTCTTATCTTTTGTCATTGCTCCTTGTGTTTCTTCCACATAAGTTAAGTGTGCTAAATCTATTATATACAGTGATCTATATTATGTATTTCAGGTAAAATCTTTCTGTAAACCTATTGTCTTTTACCTTAACCCATATATTTGACATCAGTAATTCATGGTCTGCATCTTGATGCCTGCTGGCTGACTGGAACACACTTCTCCATTTTTTGTTTCTTGTTATGTAGTCTGTCTGATTCTAATGTTACCCATATGGGTACACCCTTGCATAGAGTCTGTGTTTATGTTGTTTGAAATAGGGACTAACAATAAACAAGTCTCTTTACGAAACTATCCCCTGCATAATTTTAGGTACAAGATCCAAATCTTGTGGTTCCAGGTTCTCAATTTTTCCAACTTTTGTATTCTAATCATTCATTAGTAATAATGCATGCTTTCTTTATGTTTTATTTAACATTCTTTTAGTTTGCTATACAATACATCAGTGTCTTCCTTCATTTGTCCGTAGTAGCTACACATACTTGTAGAACATGTGTTATACTGGATATTTATTAATGTTACAGATCTTCTCCTGTCATTGCCATTCATACAGATTCATGTCCTGAATAGTTATAATGTAATCATCTAATCCACCTAAGCTCACCTCATTTCTGCTTATAATTTCAAGTTTTTCTTGATTCATGTTTCTGAGATTTTGGTTCCAGGTCTGTGTATCCTTATAAAATTAGAAATTCCTCTTTCAATATTAGCACCATCAATTGCCAGATTTTCTCTGTGGCTTTGGGCTGGTCATATAATGTTTACCAGATCTACTTTTGGAAATTCTGCATTCTTCTCAGAAACTAGAACACCTTCTGATTTGAGATCTCATCACCTGATACCCAGATTAATCTAAATGTTTCAGCCATGTCCATACAGTTTTCTTGATAATAATGCAAAAATGGTTTCTGGGATTGATTTTAGAAGTTGTTCTAATTGGACTAATTTCCCTCATGCATATAGAGTCAGTTCACCCCACCATGTGGATTACTCTTCCCTCTATCCTTTCAACCTTATTGGCAAGGATGACCCTACCAAGACCTCAGATTCCCATAGTATTGCTCTCAAGGTCATTGGATATGCTGAGTACTTGTCAGGCCTAGCCCAAGGAACTCCAAGAGACAATGCTAATTCAGTTCAGCTATGTTTATTAGCTACAACCTCTAGCAAGAATCTTCCCAGACTAAAACCCCAGTTCCCAAAGTCCTCCAGCCACAACAGTGTGAATTCCTCAGGGAGGTGCCAGTCTTGATCCTCCCACACGGTTCTGGCGAGCTAAGAAAATGTTTGTCTCCCTGAGCTTGGCCTTCATAATTCCATTCCATCACAGTACTCCCACCTTGTCAAGATGGAGGTGTTATGCTTATCTATAAAATGTTGCTCAACCAGCAGTAATCCAATTAAACCAGCAAAAATGGATTCTGAACCATTATTTCTGCTTTTATAAGTTCTTCAGATTTTTCTTAGAGATAATATTTACTCTAAGACCAGAGAAAATATTCTACATATAATGGTGAGGAAATCCACACAGTGACACCCCAAAGCTATTATGAGAGGTTTGGGGAAAAGATTGATAAAGAAGCAGTAACTACAGTTTTGTGATTCTAAAACAGAACTATGAAGCAGACATTACTATCTTGATTGTATATTTATTGCTGTTGGTCATATTTCTGCATGACTTCTTTTATAGGGGAAAGAAAAATACACATTTCCCAATCCAAACCCATTTGTGGAAGACGATATGGATAAGAATGAGGTAGCTTCTGTTGCATATCGGTACGTTGTTCCTTCTAGCTCATTGATGGGACTTGGTGATCCCCATTAGTTCAGGTGTAAATTCTATACCTGTTACAGTTTTCACTGAAACTCATTGTTTAAATAAACAGCTGTTAAAACACTGAAATCAGCAAAACTGTATTTGATTGTAGGTATCGAAGGTGGAAGCTGGGAGATGACATTGACCTGATAGTACGTTGTGAGCATGATGGAGTGATGACTGGAGCCAATGGAGAAGTATCATTCATCAACATTAAAACACTGAATGAATGGGATTCAAGGGTAAGAAATAATAAAGTGGCTCAGCATGTTGGCTGAGATACTGATCAAAACAAGAACAGATTCATGTACAGGTAGTCCTCACTTAACCATTCTTTAGCGACCGTTCGAAGTTAGTGTGAGTGAGTTATGGCAAGTGTCCAAAGTTACAACCATTGCAGCACCCCTGCAGTCACATGATCACGATATGGGCGCTTGGCAACCAGCTCGCACTTTTGATGGTTGCAGCATCCCCAGGGTCACATGATCACCACTTGCAACCTTCCTAGCCGGCTTCCTGCAAGCAAAATCAATGGGGAACTGTGAGATTTGATTAATGACCATGTGATTCACTTAACGACAGCAGTGATTCGCTTAACAGCTGCCGCAAAAAAGTTCATGAAATCAGATCTGGTCATGTGATGATTTGCTTAACAACCACATCTCTTAGTGATCTAAATTCTGATCCCAATTGTGGTTGCTAACGGAGGACTGCCTATATATACTTTGTCACTGATTCTGTTAGATGAGCATTACATAGGTTTTTTGTATATACATTATTTGTGCTGACTAATCTTTTTATTGTAATTACTTGTGTTAGCTTATGAATGTTTTCCATCTCCTTTTTTGTCTTCATCTTGATGGAAGATGATTAATCATCACTGATTGAATATCTGTGCATACCATACTATTGCCTTTCTCTTGTCATACTAACCAGGTTCATTACGCATAGTTTGTTGAGCCATAATTGTTGAATAAACTATAAAGTGGGGATTCACATTTTATGCAAAGCCATACAGCCATAGTTTATGAGTGCTAAGCTAAAACAAAACAAAAAAAATGTGATAGTTCAGCATGCTACCTTCTTTCTATGCTGCCAGTCATGTGAAATACATACATTTGCATGAATTTGTCAATTTTATAGCCTGATCTTAGAAGCTGTGTAAAACCTAATACGCTTGCTTATTTTTCTAGCACTGTAATGGAGTAGATTGGCGTCAAAAGCTGGACTCCCAGAGAGGAGCTGTGATTGCCACTGAACTGAAAAATAATAGTTACAAACTTGCTCGTTGGACTTGTTGTGCATTGCTGGCTGGATCAGAATATCTTAAACTGGGGTAAGATCAAAAAATATATTAAAAAGGGTTTGTGTGATATACAAGGAGAAAACTAAGTCTTCAGGCAGATCTTTGGAATTGCAGCAACCTCTCTAGAACAGTTATCCAAGAAATAGTTTATAAAGCCTAGATCTTTCAATGACTTCTGATGCTTTTGACCATAGCATCCTTCTTGACTTTGGATCAGGAGTTGGAGGCATGGTGTTATGGTGGTTCTGCTCTGACTTGAGAGGGTGGGTCCAAAGGGTGGTTGGAAGAAGTTGTATCCCCAAGCATTTTGTTATGGAGTCCCTCAAAGTTCAATCCTTTCTTCTATTTACATGAAACTCCTGGGAGAGGTCATCCACTGGCTTGGGGTGAGGTATCAATATGCAGATGATATCCAGTTATACATCTTCACCCCAGGCATATTGGAGATGATGTAGAAATCTTAACGCAGTGTCTGAAGGCTCTTAGGGGAAAAACTGGCTCAGACTCAACCCAGACACATTGATTCAGAGACCAGATTAATTCAGATTACTGTACTTTGGTCTACACGGGCTATCCTTGAAAATCACCCAGAAGTTCAGTTGGTCCACAGCAGCACACACACTTAATGGCCAGTCATGTACAGCCACATTAACACTTCTATATGACTTAGACTGTAGGTGTCTTGGGGACTGCCTTTCCCCAATAATTTCTGCCAGGTCTACTTGAGCAACTAGAAAATGCCCACTAAGGATCCCCACCTACCAGAATGTACAGTCTGAGGGCACTTGATGTTGGGCTCCCTTCCTATGAAATAGCTTGAAGTAACATCCTGAAACATGGATGACTCCCACCCTAATGGCCTTTCAAAAGCAAATGAAAATGCAGCCTTTGAGGATTAATTATATATAGCAACACATTTTTTACAATTCTACAATTTTAGCCATCTTACTTTTAATTACTATTTTAATTAATCTAATTACATTGAAAGGTATCAAATGCCCAGCCCCTGAAGAGGGACATAATATGCTTGATATGCAATGGGCAGACATTGTTATATTTATGCTTTCTTGTTAAAGCTGCTTATGGAGCTACTGCTTCTACAGAAACATTTTAAGCATAATGGATTATTAAGACTGTCATATTCTTTTTTATTTATTTTGTGTAAACATTGTTCTAACAATGAAGTAAAGGATACTTTGAAATTACTTGGATCATGTTACTACCTAATAAAATACTAGGAGCTATCTAACTTGTTATTCAGAATTAGAAATTTAGAAATCTCCAATGTTAATCAACTCAACATTGATTAATTGATCAACATTGATAGTTATTGCTAATCTGAGAACTTTTTATACCATATACTCAGTAGAAATGCTAGTGATGTAGTGATACTATAGTGATGAACATAATGGTATCATTGCTTAAAACAATAGTTTGAAAGAAAAGTCTATCCAAGAAAATCAGGCTGCAAGTTTTCATAAAATCATAGCTCATTTTATGTGTCATACTAGTGTCAGCTTTGAGTCTTGTTTCATTCAGTGAGTAGCACAGTGTTAATTGGTTCTGCTGCTTAAATAGAACTATTCAGCCCTTTATTCAGAAGTGGAGAACAAACAAGCCCAAAGGATTTATTGGCCCCATCTGATGGCCATATTGGCTGTAAAACATCAAGCAGTGTTATCTTCGAAAAGTATAAATTAATTCAAAATTGCTAAGCACAGCTAATTTATTTTAATATAAGGGACTTAATATGGACTGCCTGGGTTTTAGATGTGGCTACCAATTGACTGCCATACCAAACTTCTGAAAAGCCACTTCTTACTGCCTGACACCTGCAGAGTACCAGTTTTCCTAAAGCTATATATATTTCAATCTTGCTATAAATATGTCACTATCATTATAAATATGTCGAAGATGAAAGAATTGAGATAGATAAATAACAGATTACCCAAAATTTAATGGTTTGTGGAACAGGTAAGATTGCAACTTCATAATTAGCTGTGTCCAATCATCTCCCTTCAAATCTTGAAATCTTCCTTTTGCTACTAGGTTGAGCTACATCATTGCACTTTCTAATTTTTGCTTCTTCATGATCGCTAGATATGTCTCCCGATATCATGTGAAAGATTCTTCACGCCATGTGATCCTGGGCACACAGCAGTTCAAACCCAATGAATTTGCAAGCCAAATTAATTTAAGCATGGAGAATGCCTGGGGCATTCTGCGCTGTGTCATTGACATCTGCATGAAACTGGATGAGGGCAAGTACCTTATCTTGAAGGATCCCAACAAGCAAGTTATCCGTGTTTATAGCCTGCCTGATGGCACCTTCAGCTCTGATGAAGAGGATGATGAAGAGGAGGAGGAAGAGGAGGAAGAAGGTAAGTTTCAGAACACTGCTAAATTGCTGCTGTTAAGCTTTCTTTCACCACCAAACCTACCTCATCTGACTAGGGTAGCCTTCAGTGATGCAGCAGTTATTGCCTTCAACTGGTATTTGTTGCCCTCACCTTCTTTCCCTCAACCAGGGTTAAAGTAGCAAGGCCAAAAGTAGGAAAATGCATCCTTATTTTGCTACAGGAAATACTAGGGAGGGCACCTTAAATCAGGATCTGGTAGCCACAATGTAGAGCCCTAGACCTTCTGGGGCATGTAATTAGATTAGCCCCAAGATACAAACTGCCTCCAAAAATGTTTGTTATTTAAAATAGTATTTTTAGTATTTTTACAATTGCAAAAAAAAGGGGGGGGTGTTTAAGCTTAGATAAAAAGGATTACATTTTAAAGAGTTTGTATAAACAAAGAATAGCATATTAAAAAGCAGAGACGTCACCTTGCTGACAAAGATCCGCATAGTCAAAGCTATGGTTTTTCCAGTAGTAATGTATGGCTGTGAGAGCTGGACCATAAAAAAGGCCGAGCGCCGAAGAATTGATGCCTTTGAACTGTGGTGCTGGAGAAGACTCTTGAGAGTCCCCTGGACTGCTAGGAGGTCAAACCAGTCAATCTTAAAGGAAATCAACCCTGATTGCTCATTGGAAGGATCGATAATGAAGCTCAAGCTCAGATATTTTGGTCACCTAATGCGAAGAGAGATCTCTTTGGAGAAGACCCTGATGCTGGGAAAGATTGAAGGCAAAAGGAGAAGAGGACGGCAGAGGATGAGATGGTTAGATAGCATCACTGAAGCAATGAGCATGAAACTGAGCAAACTCAGGGAGGCGGTGAAGGACAGGAAGGCCTGGCGCAATATGGTTCATGGGGTCACGAAGAGTCGGACACGACTTAACGACTAAACAACAACAACAATAAACAAAGAAAAGTGGGTAGCTCATCCAAAAGAGAGATTGAGCCTTAGAGAAAAATAGCTTTGAAAGACATTAGGCAAGACTTGAGCGCATCCAGAATAAAAACTCTTAATGTACTCTGATTAGTCCTGCCTGTATGCCCATAGAAGGCTTAGTATATTGGGGTTCTTCCTGATCCTGGAAGAATTCACCCTGCAGAAGGTTTAGGCTACATATTTTTTTTTATTTAATATATTTATTTTTTTTGTAACAAAACTACCTTTAATCTTAAAAAAGGAAACTTTAAAAAATTAAAAATACAAACTAAGAAGGCTACATATTAATTTTGTGTATGTGTTTTGATCTACGGATCTTTGGAAGCTTGCCTTGCTAGAGGTACCTGTTTGAGATACATCACTTTGAGGGTCTAGTTTGTAAACATCTACTTCACAAGAAGTTGTTTGATGGGAAGCTAGTTCCCATTCTATTACCAGCATCTTTTACATGATAAAACTATCCCTAGCATGCTCTATTAGGATATTGGGTTACACATTTTACAAAATTGAGACCATAAATTAAAAAGGGTTAAAATAAGATGTCTTAACAGCATCCTGTGATTTTCAAATAGTACATGGGGAAGAAATAATTAAGTGGATCTAGATAGAAATCCAGTATGGTATTTAGTTCCTTAGTCCAGAGTTTAAAAGAGTGTGTATGGCACTGAATATTAATCATGGATTTTTTTTTTTGCCAGATTCTATCTTTGTCTTTTCTGATTTCAGCTGTATATAAACAGCTTGGAAGTTTCAAAGGTTTTTGCTTAAAACATTGCTGGCATTTGATTGCCAGATGATTATAGGGATTTCTACCATGCAGAAGGTTATCATCTGTATATACAGAAATTAATGTTGAGGATTGTATGTGAACTGCAAAAATTAAGGCCTTTTTTTGTTTGTGGCTTGGGATAGAAAGACATTTTGCATCCTAATGTCTCTTTGAGTTGCAGAAGAAGAGACCTGAACATTACGACCAGGCAATAGGATCAATAGCATCTTGAAGGAAATCCAACGTTTTATTCTTCATGGATGGATCAGAGCTGAATCTGCACCTTGTTTGGCTACAACTTAAGAAATAAAAATAATACCTTGATAAATGTTTCCTTTTGTCTGATTACTAGATAGGAGAATAGGATAGGAGATAAGATAGCGAGATTGATGGATTTAGTAATACATTTAATAAATCTGGGAAAAATTCTTTGCTGTAAAAAGTAAGTTTGTGATCAACACCATCCATTTTAGAGCTTATATGCAGCAAGATAATCCAATGTTTCCCTAAATTATTCTAATTTATACTGCAGATGGAGAATTATAATGATAATAATGCTATAAAGATAGATGTTCTGAAATATTATGAATGTTAAATGATAAAATGATGAATAACTGCATTTTTATCACCAACATAATTTCATCAAAAATAATATTTTACTCATTATGACTCCTTTCTACCTGTTCCACTGAAGGAGCAATTATGTATATATTGCTTCTTCTGAGACCCTATAGCACATGTCCCCCAGTGAAAGAGACAAAAATGCTACCATGAGAAGTTTAATGGATGCAGCCTTTGTCCTTCTGTGACAAAATATACTGAATAGGACCCATGCATGGGAACTATTTCTCTGTCAGTTAAATTAATGTTTGTGTTACAACCGTAGCAAAGTGCTTAACTGAGCCTCTGTACCATAATCAGTGTCTTTGGCAAACTATCTGGTGACATGAGGGTTTGCTCTAATCCTCCCAGTAGCTTCCATGAGAATTACCTGTTTGCAACTGTGGCATGAAGTTCAGGATTCTGTAAAAAGAATGGAGAGTTCTTTTCACATTTGTTTTTTTATATATAATTTTTATTAAAGATTTTTTTAAAAGGAAGATAAAAACTAACAAGATAATGTAAGAAAAAGAAATCGGAGAAAGCTAAAAGTGCAAGAAAGGAAAAAAGTAGAAAAATAGAAAAGAAAGAAAAAAGATACAAAGAAGTTTTTGACCTTTACAGCAGTTAGTGCAATTATACATTTACCTCTTACTCTATGGCTACAACATAATTCTCCTCTTTCTATCATCTGTCCTGTCTAATCACCAAATCCATAAATCATAAGTTCGGGTTTTTTTGTTTCACACAGAGAGTCTATATCCAGTCAGCAATAAATGCAGATACTGTGTTTTCTCTGATCAAAGAAGTCAGTGTAGCCATCTCAGCAAGTTCCATCATCTTCACCAACCATTCCTCCATTATGGATTATGCCAAATCTTTTCATTTTTTTGCATGCAATCATCTCACTGCAGTTACCATGTTCAAAAACTGAGTTCCATGACTTTTTTCCAACTGTCCATCAATCCAAAAAGAAAAACCTCTGGTCTCAGTTGTATATTAATCTTTAAAATCTTCTGAATCAGTGTATGTATCAACATCTCTAAAATACTTTGTCATAATAGGCATTTTTCACCATCCACTCAAGAATTGGTATCTTTTAAGAATGAGGCAATGAATTGCTGGATGATGTGGCATGCCTGTGGTGGTTTAGCAGTAAGGGAGGCTGGCCTCATTGCTATTTGTGAATTTTATTCTGTGAAATAAGCTGTTTTCAACTCCATGGCATTCTGTAAACAGATTCATTTTAAGAAAAATTACTCATGGATTTATACAATGCAGTATATGGGACTGTTGAAGTTATTAAATGCAAGGAACTTCTATGAGCCATGCTTCATTTGTATATACAGGAGGTCAAAGATCTTTTCAGCAGAGAAACATTTTTAAAAAGTCTAAAATGGTAGAATCTAGGAAAAGGTGCTTTTGCATGTGTAGAATGGAGCATTTGTTTATCTGTGTTGTGGGATTTTCATCCTAAATTATTAAACTAAGAATTTTTTAAATTGGCATTTGTTGAATAAAGCAAATGGGTTCACATATATTACACCAAAACCAAATCACATTATTAGTAAGTATGGTATGTGAGCCAGCACTGTCACATTTGACCCAAGTCCATGTGGCTTTTGCTCAAAGGCCCAAAGTTATTGTGAAATGCCTCAGAAATCATGATTTGGACACCATTCCTAAAAGTACCATGGATTGCAAGAAAAACTAGTCAACTTCTGGAGCAAATAAAGGCTAAATGGTTTCTTGAGGTGGTGATCAGCAAGAAGAAACTGATATGCATTGGGCATACAATACAAGAGGATAGTCTAAGGAGAAAATACTTTGGTAGGGTTGAGAGAATGGAAGTCAATAAATATGATGGATGTATGGGGTCAAGGAGACTAATGGAATATCCTCAGAAGAGCTATGAGCTCCTGCTGGACACAGATCAGGATGGCCAGTGCTTCAGGACTGCCAGTGTTTGTCCAGGCGGTTGGCAGAAATCAGTGCCAGCTTGATTGGACTTAACTCATTGCAATCAAAGGTTCCCAGAACTTTTCATCAGGCAAAATGATGAGACACCAGAAAAATAAGAGTAGCAGTCAGTATCTCTGAGAATAAGGACAGAGGTGGTCTGTCTCCTCTCCTTAAGCCTACTGGGGCCGGGGGAAATGATCTTCTGAGTCCTATTTTCAGAAATACAAATTCTAGCTTTTAATTCTGTTTCCATCCTTATGCTTTTTAATATGAGGTAATTTTCTATTGCCGGTAACAGCAATAGCCGTCCAAAACACTTCTCTCCCTTAAAAAAGCAGAAGTGGATTTGTAAGTGAAAGGATTTATGAACCATGCTTCAGTTTCTGGTCTGAACGTGTGCTCAGCGGCAATCTCTTCTTTCAATCCCATTCCACCAGGTACATACATCACCGGTGAACGGGGGGGTAGTAACAAAGCAACGTCTTCATGGTAGATTCGGCAAACCCGAAGTCCGCCTGCCCTCAGCGGAGGCTCTTCAATTCCTCGCCTTCGGGTTCCGCCCAGAAAATAGCTCACAGGGCAAATTATACTGCAAAGCACGGCCTCAAACCCACAGGCTAACAGACGGATAATTTGCAGTAAGTTACTTTGCAAACAACCCAGGCCGGCGAACAGATTTAAGCTGACTTTTTTACTCAGGATTTTAAGGGTGGGTGCTATTCAGTTCCTAATGTCATCTATTGACATCGCATTAATTGGCCCGCATGTTTTAACTGCAGTTTTCGTATTTGATCTTGCATTGTATAATCTGCGTTTAGAAGGGAGCTTTCCGCGCTCCTACGTCTTGGACTTTAAGGGACGGGCATTTTGGCGCCTGCCTTTTTCAAACAGTGCGACGCGACGCGATGCGACGCTCGCCATTTCCAGGGACCACATGACGGCGGCGGGGGGGGGGCTCCAAGGAGGCGGGGAAGGCCTGGCGCCCGCTCGAAACGCCGCGTCACGTGAGACTCCGGCTGCTGGCCGGGTCGCGGGGCTAGCTGCCCTGGTTAGGCGGCGCGCGAGGCGAGCTGCTCCAGCCCGGGGTCTCGCGGTGCGCCTTCCGGCTGCTTCTGCCTGGGAGGATCTGCACGGCCATGGCTTCGACCGTGCTGGTCTGGCGCGCCCTGCTGCGTGCACCCGCCAGCGCTTGAGGCTTCCCTAGCAGCTCCGCTGACAACGGAGACCCCAGGTACGTCAGCACATCACGCAGGTTGCCGATCGCGCCCCTTTTCCCTTTGGGAGTCCGTCGGATGTTGTGGCTGTTTACGGTGGAGGTCCTTAAGAACGGCCGCGTTGTTTCTGTGCCGTCAGAACCGGAGGAGGACTTGCACGTGTTGGGTTGATCAGGCTGATCAGCCTTTGGGCTCCTTTTAGCCCCTCCTTCCTTCTAGGTGGTTTGCAAACATGTTAAACAACGACTTCCATAATGTTGGCTAGCACAGTGGGAGGACACCGGATCGGGTTAGGTTCAGTTGATATTGAAACCTCATTTGTTAGTGGCTTTTTCTTCAAACGCCCAGTGTCTCTTTTTCTAAGACGCTGTTGGTCCATGGGGAAAATAGTCCAAACTCTTTAGCTGGGTAATACTTTAATTAGGCCAAACAAAATAATGGACCTGCAAGGTTTTCTGTTCATGAAAACCTCCCTGAAGAGTGCTAGGGAATTTGAAGGCTTCTACATCATTTTAGGTTGCTTTGGGTTAGTCCCAGTAAAGAAATTGTCACAGCAGGTGGCAGCAGGTAGCCAATCTTGGCTGATCTTGAAAAAGCTAAACAGGTTCAACCTGCTTAGGACTTGAAAGGGAGACCAGCAGGAAATCCCAGGGCCAAAGACTAGAAGGGTGATCAGGAAAACAACAAGGTGTTGTGTCAAGCTCTCTCAACCTTTTAGCAAAGATATCACCCGGGCTTGTATTTGAATGTTTTTTCTCTGATGATATGCGTGGGATGGAAATGCTAAATAAAAAGCTCCCCCACCCACCCACCCACCACCAGATTGAAAAATTTGCTTCTGTTTGTTATGGACCACACAATGAGAGTGGGGGGCAGGATTTTAGCAGAAAGGGATTATCCCAATCCATTCCTTTTTCCTGACTAAATTATTGAATCCAAATCTTTTCTAGAGAGTCCTTGTTTAAGACATTAACATTACTTTTTTTTTTTGCTCTGTTTTGCTTTTCTTGTGCTTAGGAGGTAAATTTTAAGTTTATACAGTGGTACCTTGGGTCACGAACTTAATTCGCTCCGCGACTCTAGTTGTGACCCAAATTGGTCGTGACCTGAATCAAATTTTCCCATAAGGTTCAGTGTAAATACGGTTAATCCATTCTGAACCATATGTATTTTTTTTTTAAACCACAAAAATATGAAACAAAGTACAGTACAGTACAGTATGAAGAGAGAGAACACTAACCTTGCTTGAGGTGACTTCTGGTGTGGAGGACAGGAAGGTGGGTGGGGAGGCGGTTATTATTTGGAGGGAGAGTCGCCCTCTCTACAGGAAGCCACGACCATGTGGGTCAGCAGGGAAAATGGCCGCGGATCCTGTTCGTCACCCGATGCGGAGTTCGCGAACGGAAGCAAAATTTTGCGAACGGTGCTGTTCATGACCCGAATTGTTTGTGAACAGAAGTGTTCGTGATCCGAGGTACTACTGTATTGACAAAGTTTTTTCTAGTCATGCATTAGCATTTGTAAATGCATATATAGAAATAACATGAGGTTCAGTAATGTTTTGATCTGATGAAATCAAAACTGGATCCAGACTTCAGGGAGCCCTGGCAGCCTCTTCAGTAGCTCCTGTGTCCTTTTCTCACCCTCCCTCATCCCTGAATGGTAGTAAAATCCTCTTTTCCCACAAGGTTCAGGGGTGGCGGATACTATTCTACCCATTCTGTCTCCCCAAAATGCTGTCACTGAATAGTGGTTTTTGTCAAAGACTTTTGGAGAGCTGCTAGAGTTTGCAGTAGGCAAAAGGTTGTTCAAGTCAGTGATATGACTTTATATGAGCAACTTGGACCGTTTGTAGTAATTTTTTTTGGCCTGCTGATTTCTGTCACAAAGGGTTTTTACATGGCTTAATTGATGGTCAGTTATGAAAGCCTCCTAAGATTTCTATAAGGTTAGGTGCTTGAATAATTTCTATAAACTAAAAAACTAAAATTGAAAAAATACCAAGATAAAGAGAAAAGAGCCATCGGGAGACTATTTTTGTCTGAATTCTTTGTTTCTATGTTAGGAGGTCAAGCTGGCATACATAGTATTTCTCTGCAAGTTTATCCTCCCAGCAATCTTGTTTGGGAGGTGTGCTAACAGGAACCTAAGGAATGGCTGCATAGGCCAAATATTTGTGCTTGCCACATTGGCCCAGAGCAATCAGGTTTTGTCTTGTATTCTGGTTAGGCAATGGTTTTCGAGATGATACAGTTTTCAAAAGAGGTGCTTAGTTATCCTTTTCCCCTTCCTGTTTTCTGGAATGGAATTGAGCAAGACCTTGTTGTGGTTAAACCTCAGAGACAGGGGGAAAAAAGACACTGTCTGGATTCCTACATTGTGCTAAGCCATAATGTGGCTTGTTTGACTTCGGGTTTGCACAACTTGCTAAACAGATCCTTGTGATTTGGCAGCCATGATGTATCACTTACTGTTACACAAGATTCCAGAGTAGAAAAGCAGTAAATACACTGAATAAATATTCTCCAACCAGTAGTTAAGTAAACCATGACCTAATGCGATGTGTGAACCACATCAAAGCATAGAATGTGTGATCTGTGTTGTCCAATGCAATTAAAGCAAGCTTGAAAAATTTCAGTGAATTTTTTTCTTTTTCTTGTCAGTTCTCAAAAGTGCCTTGAACAAACTTAGCCACCTTACCAGCAATATGGTGCTATCGTTTCTGCAGTATGTGCAAGAACTTTTGCTAATTTTTGCCTTGTCCATAGCCTCTTCCTGGTCTAATGGCTTTCTCTATCATGACTATTGTATTATTGGGGCTGGGCCTTCAGGCTTGCAGATGGCCTATTTCCTTCAGCATGCAGGTCGGGACTACGTTGTCTTTGAGCGTGGAACTACACCAGGGCGCTTTTTCACCTTGTATCCCCGTCATCGAAAATTGATCAGCATCAATAAACGTTACACTGGCAAATTCAATAGCGAATTCAACCTTCGCCATGACTGGAACTCATTACTTAGCCACAATAGCCAACTGCTTTTTCGGCACTACTCTCAGGATTTCTTCCCTGATGCTGATGCTATGGTGCGCTATCTGGCTGATTTTACTTCCATACTAGACCTCCAGGTGCACTATAACACATCCATTGTACTTGTGATGCTGGAAAAAGACTCCAAGGCTTGGAATGGTCATTACTTCATCCTTACTGACCAAAATGCTCAGAATTACAAATGCAGGTAAGTGGTGAATAACTTCATCTGTCCGTAGAAAAATGTCATCATATTTCATGGATGCTCCCAAAGTAAAAATGCAGTTTTTCTTGGTTATTGGTATTGTGTGCACATAAGCCATCTTTTGGGGATGAAGATAATTTAGGTACCAGTGCATATTTCAAAGAAACCCCTCTCAAGATGTAGCTGGGTACCTGCACACACACACCCCGTTCCATCCCCTTTCACTCACAGATAAAACAGAACTTTCCTCTCACACATACATTCGGAATATGGACATGTTGCTGGAGATGACAGACCTGCCATCAGTACGATGGGAGCTGCTTGCATTATTCTAGTATGCTGTTTATAGAATTGCCTTGAAGACATTCCAGAAAGTGCAGCTGGTCTGAAATGCAGCAGTGGGGATGGTGAGCAACTTCCAGGAGATTCCACATTATCCCTGTGTTGAAACAGCTGCACTGGCGACTGATTTCTTGCGGGACATAATTCAAGGTCCTTCCTGTGGTGTGTGAAGCATTACATGAAGCATTAGCTTCAAATGACAGGTCTGTCTGCTCCTGTACAGTGCATCCTGTTCATTGAGTTCCTCAGTAGGATACTTTTTGCCACTCTCCCATAAATAGATTGATCATCAACAATTACCAACTTTAACATGGTGAGACTTACACAGTTAGTGAGACTGGGAGGCATATAAATCTGTTAAATAGATAACATAACTGAGAAAGATTATTTCCTTTTTTGTACAGTTTATAATTTTGAAAAGTCTTGTATTATCCCTCTGTGCAAATTTTTCCCTTTTCTTATACCAGTAAGTGAAAACATACTTTTTCTACTAATTAAAGGTGTTCCAAACTTGCTGGATCAGTTTTGTTGCCTGTTTCTGTACCCTTTCTGATTTTGTTTGCCCTGTTTGCCATTGTACCAAAAAACCCTTCAGTATAGTCACATCATACATTTTTAGAAGTAGCAGAATGAAAATACAGTAGCTATTTTCTAATCAAACTCTCTTTTAATAGTCTCAACTCAGATTTTCACTTTATTAAAATACACTGCATGTTGAAATGCTCTTTTCAGTCTGTTTCTGGTAATTGCTATAGTGTGATCTTTTGCTTTTTCTCTTCCACTAAATTGATAAGTAAAAATGCCTACCCTACTCTAAACTACTTGAAAGCTAATTTTGAAGTTTTTGGATTTCTCAGTCTATACACCATAGTTTTTTGCAAAATTTATCATACATGAACACAATTTATTGTTCATGTATGATAAACTTTAGATAAATGTTTGATGATTTTGTAAAGCATGTAAATAGCTCTGGAATAAGATATTTTGACATATAATATGACTGACCCTAACTCAAATCCTTTTTCTCTGTTTTAGTGTTCTTTTGGTGGCCACAGGTATGTGGGTTCCTCACCAGGTGAACTTTCCAGGTTCAGAATATGTTGAAGGTTATGAATCTGTGTCCATTGACCCAAAAGATTTTGTTGGTCAGTCTGTATTGATCTTGGGTCGGGGAAATTCTGCGTTTGAAACAGCAGAGAACATTTTGGGTGTCACCAATTTTGTACACATGGTAGGCCGCTCTCGAGTTCGTCTTTCTTGGGCTACTCACTACGTTGGAGATCTGAGGTAAGAGTTCATATTCATATGACCTGTTACATAGATTCAGAGATGATTTTTTTTTTTTTTGTATTCATCCAAATTCCAAATGAAAATGTTGAAGAGTTCAGGACCCAAGACTGAATCTTGTTGCCCCTCACTTTATACTTCCTCCAGTGTAACAGAATTGTTGATCAACACACTTTGAATATGAATTTTGAAATAGCTGTGTATTCATTTAATGGTCATGCGATGCACCTCCCATTTAATTAGGTTGCTAATTGGAATGTCTTGGGGTATTCTGTCAGATATATTGCTAAATCAAGATATGTCTAGACTGTTTCTCTAGCTTATTAAGAAAATTAATTGATCACAAAATAAGTTTAATCTGGCAAGACTTATTCTTGGCAAATAGCATTTTTAAAGTACTTACAGAACAATTGCTTTATAATCTGATCCAGAATTTCCCCAAGTATTGATGTCAGTCTGACTGGTCTATAGATCACCTTCCAGTCATTACAAGTTCTCCAGGTTTTCTCAGAGATAATATGTAAGTACTCAGCCAAACCATCAGCAAGTTACTTCAGTACCCTAGGATGCAGTTCATCTGGCCCTGGATATTTAAACTCATTAAGAGGAAAAAGGATTCCCTGATCATGTTTTGATTGGTTTTAATCCTGCTCCTTTTTTCTGCTTCTTATAATTGCCTGGTGCAACACATACCCTCTTGTTAGAGAAGCCAAATTAGGAATAAAATTGTTTTGCTTTTTCTTTGTTATCTGTTAATATTTTGCTCTCTTCACTGGTATATCAATTCTTTTTTTTCCCATTGAAGTTGAATGTATCTGAAGAAATGCTTTAGTTCTTAGGATCCTTTACCAACCTATGTTCATTTTGAACTCTAGCCTTTCAAATATAATTTCTGCAGTTCTGGACTGTTCTACAATTGCCATTCTTTAGTGATCTGTCCTTCATTCCATCTCCCATATATTTCCTTTTTGCTTCTGGATCTTTACTAAGCTTTTTGTGCAGCCATATCATTGTCTTCTGCCATATTCCACTTTTTCCTTGCTAGAATTGCTTCCAGTTGTGCTTGTAATATCTCCTTTTTTAGGAACTCTATCCACTTTGGGCTCCTCTTCCTATTAACTTCTCCAGCAATGGAACCGTACTTATAATTACTCTGAGTTCATTCAAAACTTTCTTGAAGTCCAAGATATGCTTTCAGTTATACTCAGCTTTATTTTCCTTTCAAATAACAACTTCATTTTCTAGATTAAGTGTCCCTCTTGATTAGCATCACATCAAGGGTAACTAATTCTTCTCTTGTGCCTTCTTCAACCCTCTGAAGAAAAAAGCTGTTAATGACAGAAGTCAGGAATTTCCTGGAAGGACTATGCTTTGCAGAATTTGTCTCCCAACAGATGTTGGAATAATGAAAGTTTCCCATCACTCAATTTTTTTCTGAAAAAATCTGCAATTTGTTTTTGGGAAGGCACATCTTCTTGGTTGGTCAGGTAAACAGTAGAGATCAACAATGGCCTCTCTATCCTGGTTTGAACACACTGTAATATTATTTAGGAAGAACAGCCAGGCCCACCTGAGACAGTTGGGAGGAGTGTTGAGTGGACTAATAGCTCAGACTGCCATAAGCCAAACAGCCCTTTTTGGCTCACTTTTTTTCTAGCAGCCAGTCCACATGCACACTTCTATTTTGTTTGATAACTCAGTCCTGCCTGGTACCATTGTTCCACGCCCCATCCCCCTTTTCACTCCTGTCCCTGCCTCAGCCTGCTTAGAGTAAATAGGACAACAGCTCTTTGAAGGACCAGGCAGAAGCATTTTGGTCACTGATGTTTGTCATAGAGTGGGCCTTTCTTCTAGTCTTCAAGGAACAGGACATGGGATAGATTTGTATCTGTGGAAGAGGTATGGTATGAGCAAGTGTAGACACATAAGTGAGATATCCTTGATTTCAGTGAGGCATGGGATGATGATGATGATCATCATCATCTCAGACCAGTGCACTGCAGGATGAAGCTCTCTTCTTTTAATGTAATGGACCATACATCTACCATGCTGATCCAGTGTGGGTTGGGAGACTATGTTTTTCAACCTCCTGGTTTAGGACTGAGAAAGAGTGATTGGAACAAAGTCACCTAGCTGGCTTCTGCACCTAAAGGAGGACTAGAACCTGAGTCTCCCCACATCTAGTCTGATACCTTAGCCCCTACACCATAGAAAGCTATGGCCATTCACAACTTAGTGTGAGGACATCCAGGGAAGTCATTGTTTGGATTATAACAAACAATTGTTTTTTCTTTTCCTTTTCTTTTGGGAAGGGCTTACATTCTTACAAAGAATGCTCCCTTACTTTTTTTTTTTCGTCGCCTTCCACAAGTCATTCTGTTTGTTATATTTGTTAATCGTCTTCCTAGTATATTTACAAAAGAATATATAATAATTTGAAATCAAACAAAAGTAACGTTTTCCCTTTTCCATTAAAATATTAAAACTAATGTTGAACACAATAGTAACACAAGAAGTTGCTTCATATGTAGCCGGAATGTTTCTGTATTTAATCTTGAATTGTCACAGTGAGTGGCAATCATCTTTCTAAAATTGGCATGTAAAGTTTATATCCCACCTGTTGTTTTTTTTCCCCTTCCTTAGAGCAATTAACAATGGCCTCCTGGACACATATCAGTTGAAGTCTCTGGATGGACTAATAGAAGGTGATCTAGAAGACCTAGTTCTCATCAAAGATAGAAAAGGAAAGCTGCATATCACCCTCCGGTTCTACTTGGAGAACAGCAATAGCAGTGACCCAGAATCTGTGACTCTTCCACAGGACGAATTAGACAACTTTGCCACTCGTGCCCCTTATGACCGTGCCATTCGCTGCCTGGGTTGGAAATTTGACTTTTCCATATTCAACAAGTAAGATAGGATTGGTTGTAAAGTGACAGACAGACGGGATGTTTGAGAGGGTTGATGTGTATAGATAGGCATGTGGCATGGCTGAAACATTCTGAGCCTCAAAACAAACTAAATGTCATGTGAAATGCTTTCCCACCTTTTATTAAATAAATGCAATATTTGCAGTATTTTGTAATGATCCATTTCATGTTTGCAAACTTTGTTCCATAGCAGAATGGTTTGGAGTTTTGACAAAAGTTTTTGCAATTCTCATGACATTGTCTTTTATCCTTCTGGGTCTGTGTGAGCAGTAAGATGTTCATCCATCTTTTTTTAATGCAATCATTTTGCAGTTGCTATCCCTTAATTCAGTCTAAAGTAAAATAACAATTACTTGGGTTTCGTTATGGTTACTCATTCATTTAATCTAGCATTGTTTCAGATATCTATTGTAGCGGTGCTTAACTCACTTGTGATTTCCTCCTCTCCTTCCAGTTATTACTAGTGCGACCAAAAACTAGGCTTGCCAGTGTTAAAGCATGACTGGGCACTGCAACAATGTCCTTTGTGAGAGAGACATGTAGACTCTTTAATACTGTAGCTCTAAAGCCAGATGGATAAATGAAAGATTCATGAATATTTTCCATACTACAGAAATATTTTAAATAGAACAAGAGTATTGTGCTACCTATGAAGCTTGCTTTGTTCTCCTTAAAAACCCAGTAGCTGTGTAAATAGGGTGCACTCACTTAAGTATCATCGCATCATAATCCTGTTTAATTTCAGGGCAGCAATGTGTTGATATGCTTCAGTTCTGTCCCCAAACTGTGATAATGTGCCTGATTGTCAATAAGTTAAACCAGTGTTGTCCAAACTTGGCCACTTTAAGATGAGTGGACTTCAACTCCCAGAATTCTGCTGGCTGGGGAATTCTGGGAGTTGAAGTCCACTCATCTTAAAGTGGCCAAGTTTGGACCACACTGAGTTAAACTATAGCTGTCTGGGGGACTTATCAGAAGCTGAAAGCAGAGCCCCTGACCCTTTACTGCTTACAAAGATAAATCACATAATTTTGATTCTTTCAGGAATTCAGCACTCAAAAAAATACAGACATACTTGATTTTGATACACATGTATGCAATAGAGAATTAGGTCCATTCCCAAATATACTAGTGAGATTTAGGACCTATTTCATAAGCACTTCCTGCATGTTGCATGAATAAAATCTATAAAGAAGAACTTGCAGTTCAGGCATAGGGACACCCACAGTGACACTGTTGACGTTCTCTGTCTTAAACGTACATTTAGACAGTTGCCTTATGCTGAGGAAGAGTGTTGTTCTAAAAGGGATATTTCCTGAGCCCTTTTAACTGGAGGACACATATAGATGGTCTTGAGATCAAAGCTGATGTGCTGCCCCTTCTGTTGCAATCTGTGAAGCCAGCCAGATTCCATTCTCAACTTGGTGAGTTTCTCAGTTGTTCTGCCCCCCTCCCCCCACAGGTCTGTTGGCTTGATGCAAGGTAAGGGCAGTAAGAAGAAGTATCCTTTGATCAAGCCCAGCTATGAAGCCAAAGCTACTCGAGGTCTCTTTCTTCTGGGAACTGCAAGCCACTCGGTGGATTTTAGGAAATCTGCTGGAGGTTTTATTCATGGGTTCCGATACACAGGTGAGTTTGGAGATGGGGGAGCGGGTGGTGTAGAAAGTGAATGTGAGCAAGCCCAGCAGTGAAGTTGTTCAGATATTTGAAGCCCATCCTTTTTTTCCCCTTTTAAGCAAATTATTCCATTTTACATTCTTTATTCACAGTTTATTATCAACAGAAATAGCATTGTTGTACTGCATTTTATCAGCAATACCTTTTCCATTATAAGCAAGCAGAAGATCTAATGAAAAGTAGCAAATGCAGGTGAAGAACACAACTTGAAATTCCACTTGAAAAGCCAATTAGTTATTATGCAGTGCATAAGAATTATTATGCTGCCAAATGTTTTTAAGCACTGTAAAAAGATTTAAATTACCATTTCAATATACTGTAATATGATAAAATGCAAAAAGAAAAAGGGATAGGAAGGGACAAATATATTCAGGTGGTACACCTACAATAGCCACCCACTATATCAGATTTTCTCTGATCTTTCTCATTGTTGCTACAAAGAAAAGCATTTTCTGTATTGAGCTGGCAGAATTTGTGGTTCTCCAGGTATTTCTAAGCTACAGCTTCTGTCATCCCTCATCACTGTTTGGAGGGACATGGTCTCCCCAGCTCTGGTTATGATATTACTAAGTCTATCAAATGAAGGTCAACAGAGGTTCAGAAAGCTGAATCTGTAGTTTTAAGAGGCTGTGGGACCGTCAAAGAATATGTAGTAACAGCATTATCCATGTTTTTCTTCAGTCTGCTATAGCGTGAAACTATACGAAATAGTTGTAAGCTGTTTAACTATGGCCCAAAATTCACTTGTTGCACATTTCAGTGGTCTTATTATGTGGGTAGTTCTCTTAGCATGTAATATTAAATGATAATATCTGCCTCTTTTGTTCTTCCCCCCAATGCAGCCCGTGCAGTTCATCGCTTACTAGAAGTCCGTCACCACGAAGTGCCCTGGCCAGCCTCCAGCTATCCTGTTGTGCAGCTAACAAATGCTATTGTCAGGCGGGTGAATGAGGCATCTGGGCTCTATCAGATGTTTAGTGTATTAGCAGACATCATTCTGCTGAAAGAGTGAGTGAGTAATGATACCCATTTTTTTTCCTTTAGAATCAGTGAATGGAATCAGTTAACTCCTGTGAGCAGAACTTTTGTCAAGTGTAACCAACTAATTCTCTCCCTCTTCCTCCTTTCCCTTTTCTGCCACTTTCATGGCACTTTATATACCCTCCAAGCCTGCTCTAAAAGTGTTTATAAAAACTGGAAAGCAGATTTTGGGAGGCATAAGAGCTGCAGGGCAGAAAAAAGAAAAAGGAAATCCAGTTAGACAAGTAGATTTCCACTCATCCAATAATAGGTTCTGCCCAGTTTCCCCCTAATGACCCTATAAGGTAGATAGGGTGGAGAGTTAATGATTGGTCCAAAGGCATCAGTCATTAACTAGATTTGGTATTTAACCTGGTCTTTCCAGTTTTTTGTGCAACATGTTAACCATGTTACACTGATTCTTTTTATGTTTTACAGTCCTTGATGCTAAAGAGGATTCCCCTAAAACTGTTCTTTTGAGAAGTATGTGATCAGTGCAAGAGCTCATTTATGAAGGGTAGTGGCATTGGTTCTGGTGACACATTTTTGCTCTGCTAAATTCAGAACTTAGTGCATGAACTAAAGGATTCAAGCAAGAACATACTCAAAGTTGTTCCTATACTTTATGAGGAGCTGCTTGTAGTATATGTTACAATGCTCTAATCCATAAGTCATGAACGTACAATTGACAGTGGTCAGATCTCTTTGGAGTATAGAGTTTAGCCAAAAGCATACAGCCATAGCTGATGCTTGACAATTATAGAATAAAGCAGAATTTAAAATCACCTCCAAATGATGAACTGGGTGGGGTAGAGAATGGAGTCCCATTTAAAAGAAATGTTTCTCCTTTGCAGTGCAGTCAGTTCACTGAACACCCCATTATTAGCATATCCAACTTGCTTTGATATATTTGAAATGTATTTGTTTTGATTGGTCCTAGGAACGCTACAAAATTTGAATACCTGGAGGAGTATCCAGCTGGAGTCCTACAAGACCTGGAGTGGCGCACAGGGAGGAAGGTGCAGAATGGGCTTTTTGTCATTATGATGGAGTATGGAAAGAACTTCTCTGGTCCTGACAAGGATGTCTTCTACTATAACCGTGCAGTAGGGGAGCCACAGCATGCTTGGCAGTCTAACTTCCTGCATCCTGTTATTTATTATTATAAGCAGCTTCCCACTGGTAAGCAATGTATTTCTTGTTCCTTCTCTGCTAATTACAGTGTTTCATGTAATGTTAAAAACGTCAGAAATTTGGATATATTTTAGTATGGTTTGGATAGCTTGGTAGTGTGCTGGGGCTGATTTATAAAGATAGGATAGCTAGCATTAAGGAGGCATTAGGCAGTGATAGGTACAGCAAAAGTGGCCACACCAGATCAGAGACCCCTTTGGCCACTTTGGATGTGCTTTTATATTAGTTTTAACTGCTGTAGGTTTTTAACTTGTTGATTTTGAATGTGGTTGGACTGGGCCCCAGTGCAGGACACACTATAAATAAAATGTTTGTTAAGGAAAGAAATCTGTCATGCTTTCACTGTTTATGCTTCCTATAGTGTTTGATTGACAGGTTAAGGAAGGGCAATTCATGACCTGCAAGTTATTCTTTTCCTATTCCCCAGACTCTTCCAAGGGTCTTCCAAGTCTAAAGGCAATCATTTTACTCTTTAAAAACCAATAATTTATCCCCCCGGCAAAAGGAGCAGTTTCTACTTATTTCTGTATTTCTTTGATTTCTATTCTGCCTTTCTACTCAAGTAAGTGCTCAAGATAGCTACCAAAATTTAAAGTAGAATCCAGCATTAAAAATCTAAATTACATTATTACTTAATAAAAATCCTAAGGAAATCAGTGGACCTTTACTAGTGCATTTATTTCTTGGCATAGGTCAAGTGACTATCAAGATGATTAAGTAGTTTCAGTACATATCCCAGCCAAAACCCCAAATGAAATGGGTCTAGAAAATCAGGCAGATGTTTGGAGTTCCAAGGAATTGAATATTTGAGACTGCCCTGTTTTACAGATATTCTGAATCAAGGGAGGGTTTCTTCAGTTAAAGTCTTATTATAACATTCTTTGGACATGGGGAACACATCCCTCTCACAATGAGGCATTGATCATATCCCTTAAATATTAAATATTGGTCTGGACAGTTTAGTCAGTCAAGAGAAATAAGGGTCAAATAAACCAGGGGCAGCCCTCATCTGTATACACCTTGTCCATGTCCTCACAATCTCCAAGCCAAAAAACATCAAACTAAAAGGCCAAATATTTGCTGAGATTACATTCCTAGCACTAAATTTGAGCACAACTTTGTCAGGAAAGAATTATACACATTTTTCTAAGCCACCATCTGTACACAGTATTCTGTGGAATAGAATAGTGGTTTGGTGGGTACCTTGACCAGGAATGGTGTTGTTAGCAAGAAGGATATTGTTAAAGGCTCCATTTGTAACTTCTCACTTGTGACAACTGTATAAATATGGCAGGTTTTATCTGGTTTGATTATGCAAATCATAATTTGGCAGAAAGTATGATTGAGATAAGTCCAAATAATATGTGGATGCTGTTTTATCCCATTTTTGGAGGGATTTTAATGCACTCCCACAAAATGCACCAAAATGTTGTTCTTGTCCTTTCTGGTGACATGATCTGCCATAATTTGTGGTCCCTGGAAAACCAAAAAAAAATTAAAGTGCAGTTCATCCTTGCAAGGAAGTTCTCAGCCTTGCATTAGGAAAATACAGTTTGTTTAATCGGCCTTTTGTTGTTGAATGCTAAGTTGTAAAGCAAGCTTCTGCAATCCAGGACTCTCCAGCCAGCATTGTCACATTAGCTTTTTGCCCATTCTTTCACTTTGCTCTTTCAGTCTCTCTCTCTCTTTCTCTGTCTCTGGCATAGTGATAAATTTCTCTGACTTCTCCCAACAGAACGTGAGATGAGACTTTGCCCACCAGACTGGCCCCTGCCCCGCCCAGATGCAATCCATCACATTGTGGAGGACTTCCTGACTGACTGGACTGCTCCAAACGCACACGTCCTCCCACTGAGACGTTTCTTGGAGAATTGCCTCGAAACTGACTTGCGCAGATTCTATGCAGGTATTCTGGGAGCTAATTAGGAATGAACTCACAGGGAATGGAAGCAGGTAGATAGGCCAGGTAACCATTCAGATTCCTTTCAGCCCAGATCCATGTGTACACATAGCCCCTCATCAAAGTGGTCTATCTCGTGATCTCTATGGAGCCCTTGGAAGGTAATAGTACCAGAGATATTGCAAATGAATTCATGATCACCTGAAATGAGCACAAAGTTAACAAAAGACAATTTGGACTTATAGGTAAAATATTTGTGCTGAGAAGTGCACTGTGGAGTCCTTGGGGTTCTCTGAGCTTGGTTGTTTTCTTGCAAATGTTTCGTTACTCAGCTAGGTAACATTTTCAGTGCTAGAAGAACTGCATATTAAAACTGGATTTAAGAGCTTTGTAGAGTTCTGTGGAGTTCCTGCAAGAAATTTATTCTCTGGATTAGCATGCTAAAGGCAAAGTGAATTCTTCCAGACGTGTCATAAATACTAGTAAACATATCTGCATGCCTCCTCTCAGTCAAATACCCCAGAAAGTTACAGTTTCTGATTATGGGCAGATTGTAAACTCATTCACAAATTCATTTACAAGTCTGTTTCATCCATCTCCCAAGTTTCAGCACTAAATTTGTGCAAAGATTTTCAGTCTGTTTGCCAGGGAAGCAGATGGGTATTCTTCTTGCCTACAGTTTTTGCTCTTGTGGGGACAAGAGAACAAACACATTGAGCTAAATTTTGCTTGTACATTGTCTATTTACATCTCCTAAACTAATAAGCTTTATATGCTTGGTTTGATTTGGGCTTATTATTGATATACAGATACAGCTACTGTGGTTTATAGCTGAGCATTAGTTGTGTTATAGCTTGTTCAATAAAGCAAATCTTAGCACGGAATTCTGTAATCTACCTGCAAGTCAGAGAACTATTTAGAAGACAACAAAGTCCATGTCTTTACATCGGAAGAGCAAAAAGTACAATTTGAGGGAGGCTCCCTGTGGCCCACCAGCATCCTTTTTGGGTGCCCCCAGAACCCTCTTCAGGAATGCAATTAGCTAGAAAATGGGGTCTTTTTATTTTGAGACAGTTTGGCAGTTTTAATTTCCACCTAAAGCCTTGTAGATGTTTAAGGTACCATTGTATCCTTTAAACCTCCTCCCAAAATGGGCATTTTTGAAGTATGGGCCTCAAGATGCCACGTAAAGCCTGGTTAAACCCTCAAAGCCAACGACATTTATCCAGACCTGCTTTATATGCTGAGGTTTCAGTGAGCATTGACCATACATTGCACAACTTTAAGGACTACAAACTTGTGTTGCTAATTTTTAATTTTTTTTTAGGCTGAACTTTTGAGACTATTGAAATCTGCTCTAGAGCATAAGATTTGCTCAACCAACAGTTTAATTTTTTTTTCTGCTATAGTATATACTTATTTCTGAGTGGGCTGGCCTCTAACAATATTACATATTTCCTTATAATAGAGGTTTATATAAACTCAGACTGTCTAGCTCAGTGTTGTTGATTCACATAGGAATCTTTGCTAGAATTAGCAAATCAATTACAAACTAAAAACCATAGTCTTCTTGGTGGAGGAAAATGCTGCTACCACTTACTACTATTCTGTTTCAGTTCTTGGATATAACCATTTATAAGGCCTTTGATGGAGATCACTTTTTCCCTCCCTTTGTACAGAGTCCTGCTTTCTGTTTGCCTTCACTCACTTGAAGTTGCCTCCCTTCTGCCAGCAAGGGTACATGACAAAGCAAGGACTTGTGGGAAGTGAAAAGCTTCAGCGTCACAGAGTAGCAACAGAACTGGTTGAGGACTACACAGCTATGGAGTCTCCAGATGAACAGGACAGTGGCAGTGTGCAATCCCACAACCAGCTGCCAAAAGATGCCAAGATATCCAGTCATCAGCTGCAGCATCTTATGAGCTCCAAGGATGAACTTTAGCCTCTACCCAACTGTTTAAAATTCACAAGTGTTACAGCACAATACCATGGCCCAGATTTTCAGAGGAGCTCCAACTTCCAGTATATCTGCTTGGGTTACTACTCATTCCTAGAGGAGGACCACATCTCAGCAAGAATTATTATATGTACCATGTTCTTGCACAAACTTGCAGATCGGTATGAGCATGAATTTATATGCTGCTTGGTGGAACCAAACAGATGAGACTTTAATGGGATGCTGTTAGCCTCTGGAGGTGGGAAATGTTATGCATTGTAGACAACAGAGAAGAGGGATGTCTCTAGGCCAGTAAGAGTGAATAAGTAAGCCTGGCTTCTTTTATACCACGTTGCCAAAATGCACTGTTACCATAGTCATTAGTGTGTTCTGCAGAACTGGCATTCTTGTATGCCAACTTGCTTATTTCAAGACAGAATGTTCTTGCATGTTAACAGAATATCTCTTCTGTTTGCACTATGCCCCACTTAATTTAGTTCAGTCAAGTGTTTCCTATTGTAAATGTATTTCTGATATTTTTTAAAGTAGGTTAGGAATACTGTCTGCACTTTATTGCACCCTTACCTCCAGTGCATTGATTCCTCTGACTACCATTGAGTTGGGTGCAGCAAACTGGAAATAATCCAAGCCCATCTCTTATTTATATCTTCTGGTTGTTTAGCAGATAGAATGAATGATGTTCATACATTCTCTCCTTCTGTTCCAGCAGAGTCCATAGAGGAGGGGCCCACAGCATAAGTGGCAAGCAAAGCGCACATTTTGCACATAGAACATCTCTGCTTTGATTCCTGGCACATACTGCCTCAATCTGATGCCCTCAAGACGTGCGGGCTACATTTCCAAAATTCTCAGCTAGTCATTGTCATGGCTATAAATTAGGGAGGAAAATCCAGCACATCTGAGAGCTAGCAGGTTGAGGAAGGCTACACTAACATTACCAAATTAAACAACAACAAAAGTTGCAGGGTAGTTCTACGGTCTGTGCCCTAGAGATGACGAGAGCTGCATTCCAACATGTTTGGAGGTGCAGATTAGAGAAGGATAAATAGTATTGAGCTAGATATGCCAGTGGCCTGATGCCAATTGTGTTCCTGAATTCATATTAGAGAAACTAGGGGTATTTATATGAATCCAAAAAGGGATGCTTGATAGCATTTCTACTGGGCACTTTTGGTTTAGTCACATTAAAATATGTGAAGATCAGACAATTCTGTCATATAGGAAAATTTGAATTCCTTAGGTACAAGCAGACTCGCTATCTAAATTTTTATATTCTTTTTTTAAATTTTTGCAGCGACACCAGAGAATCTATTTCGTGTTGCTTTTGTCAGTTTTTTTTCCTTTAAGATGGTTGCAATACCTTATTTTTGCATCTTTTCAAATAATCATTTCTCTATATGTTTTTAAATAACAAAACATGTAGTTTAAAACCTGCTCGGGGGAAATGGTGCAGTGGATGGTTGTTGATAATGTTATGAACACTACCCCAAATTGCCCATCACTGCTATTAATGGTCAGTGTTGAAGAAGGAACTAGTTGTGTTCAGTTACAAAGCCAGAAACCAGCATAACCCTCATTTAACGATACTGATACATATCAAGCTACCTCCATTATTCTACCGTATTACATCTATCTTCATTCTCGCCTGTTCTTATTGTCCAGATATTGTTGCTGTTTCCTAAATATGCATGATCAGTACAGCAGCCTGAATGGAACTTAATCCTCTCCAGGTTCAAGCATGAATACTTAAGGAAATTATAATTTGCATGGCTCAAATTAATATGAATATGTCATTGCTTTGTGAGTTAGGGCTGGATATTAATATGGTTTTTTAAGCAAAGCCTGAGTTCCACAGTGGTTGTACGAGACTTTTTCCGAAGGTCAGCTACTTTGCTACTGTTCCACAGAGAACAGTGATACCTTGTTCTTCTCAGGCTACCATATACTTGAGTAGCTTGGAAATCTCTTATTCATTAAATAGTCATATAATTCCAAGGGGGGAAAGGGCAATTGCAGTTCCTTCATTTTGAGAACTATCATATTTTCTAGAATATTTTTATTAACTTAAAATACCTGCCAAGATCAAGCAAATAACTTGTGTAATGTTATACTGACAATATATTTTGTTATGGTTGTATTCTTCTGGATGAACCTTTAAAACGTTTTCATTTTACCACGAAAGCCTAATAGCAGAAGTAGTGTTTGTCTTTGCTCGGTTATGGAGTGGGAAAGACTCACGATCCTTTCAACCTTTCAGGATATTTTTATGAGCTCATAAAAATAGTGAACAAAGGCAATGTTTTTTGCCAGCTCTGAAGTAAACAAAAAACAAAAAAACCCAGTGTGATAAATTGGCTCATTGCTTCCAAATCATTAATAATTGTTTTAACAGTTTGACAGACAATCCTTTCTTCACTAACTTGATCTATGGCACTGCTAGCCTCAAACGATCATGTTTGAGATTTTAAGTTTTCAAACTTAAAAGGTTTAGAACTAAAATTTTAAATTCCACAGTACTTTTGCTTCTTGTCTGTTGGTTTTTGTGTCCATCTGCTTTTGCATTCAGACTTCCAGTACTGCAATCTTTTCTTGGATAAGGTTTGCGGAGCCATTCCCAAAAGTTCCGCTGAATTGTAATTTCTTAAGGTAAGAGAAGGAGAAAATTCTAAATATGGGAATAATATTTATATTTAATTTAAATGTAATTAAATCAATTTAGTTTTTATATCTCACACGCACGGACATTGGAACACACACACAGACTTCCAGCATACTATTCAAAGTTCAAGTGCTGCCTTTGGCCCCAAAAAGGCCTTAGGCACATGAGGATTAAAATTAGTTCTATTTTGCCTTTTAAAAGGAAGAATTTCAAATTTGCAATTTTACAAAAGCTCCTGGAGCAACACTGTTAAAGATAATTTGTGTGATACTGTAGTAATAGTAGAAAAGGCCCCTTCTCTTTAGGCTTTTAATAATATAGTTTAATAACAAACTTCATTATAAAATAAAAGCTAGTTTTAGAAAACTAACAAATGCCACAATGAAGTGGCGATTTAACTAATGCACATACATTTTTTAAATCAAATTATGTGGCAGCTATTCCTATTATGGAAACTTAGAAATGTTTCTTATCTTAAAACTCAGCAGTGTAGTTATATAGATGAAATGCATGGTGCACGCAAACACATTGTGGGAAACTAGTAAATTATTATCCTTCTCAAGTGTTCATAGATGTAGTTTGTTAAGTGTCATGCTGCAATATGACTCAATGAAATTAGGTTTAGTGGTTTAATAAAAATCATTTTAAACAGATTCTTCCCTTCATGAAAGAAAAGGAACATCTACTTCCTTTTATGCTAAAGCTGAAGAGTTAGTAAAATTATAATCCACTGGAAACAGAATTTTGGTTGGGGGGAGGAGTAACAAGAATAGGGAAAGGTAGCTTCAGCAATTAAGCTCAAATCTGTTTCCTTAACAGATTTAATCAATGACGTACTGTATACTCCCCAAGATAGTAAACTGTGTTCCTAGTATAAAGGTTGCACATGCCCGCTATTTTCACTCTAACTCTGTTAATCCATTTATATGGAATCTTGTGATAACCAGATCATACCCTCCTCTATTAATTACACTAATGAGAACCAGAGGTGAGTGAGTGTTAAGGTAAGTGGAGTAAAAAAAAAGGATATATTCTGAAATTCCTGGGGAAATCCCCAAGGCTTTCAAAAAGAAAAGGAAAAAAATCAAGGGGCAAATCTAAACATTCAGTGAGACCAAAACCTCTCACTAGCTACAGAATGCTATGTGTTATGGGCAAGAGGTGGGGAGGATAGAAAGGAAATGTTCTGCATATGCTCCTTGCAATCCGTGAGCCCTTCCCCACTGCGTTGACACAAACTTGCCCTGGAAACATCTTTCTTCTGCTGTGCTCAGTGATGTCTCCTCCATCTCATCCCCAGGCTATAAGTGATACAGGCTTAAGTCGCTCTTAGCAGTACTAGTGTTAAAGGAATGAGTTTTCCCTTAGTGTGACACTGTCCAAGGACAGCTGCAAGGTGTGTAGAATCTGATAGGAAGTCAGATGACTGGGAACAGGGGAAATAGAAGCAGATTGGGCAGTGGCAAGAGGGGACAAAAGACATTGTTGTCTGCCAACTCCAGGACGGAAGGACCTCCCTTCAACTCAGCTGTGGAAAATCTCTCTATAGGAGGATTGAGAGTGCCTTCAGTCACCTTCCTGTATGTTGTACTAAAACGCGGATCGTCTATCAAAGGTGGCTGTGTTGGCTAGGGCTGCTGGCAGTTAACTTTAACATCTGGAGGGCTACAAACATCCCATCTGTGGCATATGATATCCTGGAGGATGGCGGAAACAGTCCTACTGCAGACATCTGAAAACAGAACAGTCACAAATCCCACTAGTATGGAAAATGTCCGCTCCTGGCTTCTACACAGTTATTTTAGAATCCCCAACACTTTAACAGCATTTGATTGAACGGGGGAAATCCACTAATAAAGCTACTCTCACCACTAATAATGGATTTTATCTGATAATTTGGGAGCTTTGGCAGCTTGTCACAATTTTATCTCCTGTTTTATTTCCCTGCCAATACATATACATATATATACATACATACCCTTGCCATATATGTATATACATATATGTGTAAGTTTGGTGTAGTAGTTAAGGTGTAGAAACCAGGAGACTCTGAGTTGTAGGCCTACCTTAGGCATAAAAGGCAGCTGGGTGATTTTGGGCCAGTCACTCTCAGCCCATCCCACCTCACAGGGTAGTTGTAGAGAAAATAGGAGTGTATGTTCATCGCCTTGAGTTATGTTTATATTAAAAAGGGATAAAAATAATAATTGCAATGTAGTGTGCAATTACTCAAAATAATTCATTTTAGAAACCGATTAACTAAGCTAACCACAAACACGGGCGCTTTAAGAAACCTACAGAACAAAACCCTTTAGCAGACTTCAGTCCGCTGGGCATCCACCCGTCCGACCAGGCTCAGCCCGTGTACTTCGACCACGCCCGCGGCGAACTGAGCAAAGACTGGGCAGAATGTACGTTCGCCATTGGTGCAATAAGAACAGGCAGTGAGGTCAGATTTCCTCCAGAGCCAATCAGCACCCAGGCCGAGCCGTTACTTAGCTTCTCTCTAACCAATAAACATACAGGATATGCTTATTGCTCCCGCCTTGCCCAATCAACCACCAAAGTTGTCAAGAGCTTCCTTTCAGCAGCCAATCATCACGAGAGGATTTAGGTTCTGTTTTAAGGCTACGTCTCTTCGTCCAATCAGCTGCAGGAGGACAGTTCAGCTTTTTGGTTCCGTAGTGTGGCCTTGTGGGGCTCTTCGGGGGGTGTGAAGGTGAGAAGGGGAAGCGATTCCTTTGATGGCTTTTTATTAGTATTATTATTATTATTTCAAATCGGGGATAAGGCAGCCCTGGGGGTCACTCCTCGCTGTATAGGGGATGGTGGTGTAATAACAGGTAGGGTATTCAGGGCTCCTGCAAGTGGAAGATAGTTGGCTGAAGAAATAGGGGTACAAGTGGGAAATTAAGAAGCCGCAGGCAGGCTGGGTTTAATTTTCAGCAGGGCTGGCTACTCTTCGAGAAGCTGTCATAATACTGACTAAAGCTAGGAGGTTCTTCGAGCATGTGCAGAGTTCCATTGCCTTATCACTGCAACCACGTGTCTCAAGCTTGTGGGGAGAAAAAAAACTTTCAGATCAGGACGTGAGACTTTGGATAAAGAGCTTCTGTTCTGGACGTTTCAGAAATTCAGATTAAAGTAAGAGGAGCTGAAAGGGCCAGGTAGCGTTGCCAGTGTTTCTTGGCAGAATTTCTGTCCCTTTACTAAATGCATAATTGGAAATTTAGTAAACGCAGCTTTATTCATAACTGTCCTCTGTCTCACAAAAGCTGTTTACATTAGCTGCAAGCTTGCTTTGGTTAAGTGCCAAAAGAGCCAGGCCAAGGGGGTTAGCGAGCATAGATTTAAATTAAGACAAGAAAAGTTGTATTTCATATGTTTAGGGCCTCTTTAAAAAAATAAAGAAGCAATGTGACAAAAAATATTTACCTACTTCTGAGTTTGCTTGAATAAAACAAATTTGACTCTTAATTAATGGGAAAATGGCTCTTAATTTTCTTAGCAAACTTTAGTAAATTTTGAAGACATTAATTTTGAATGTAGAATGATTATTAAAATGTGAATTTTGGGGGAAACATATTTTAAAGCAGATACCCCATCTTCTTTTCCAAATCCCTAAACAGTCGAATTCATTATGTTTAAAGAGTATTGTATTTGCGATACTGCCTTGTTTCTTCATGTTTCTACTTTTCATGAAAGTAGTTTGCTGTTGTGGGATAATGCTGTTACAAAATTGTTGTGGATCAGTCTAAGTAATGTAAGTGCTGCAATATTAATATCGAAGCCATGCATCCTGGCTGTGGTATCCCTTTTAACTCTGTCAATATTTTATAGATGTAGTACTAGCAAAACTGCTATATTATGGTCATCCACTCTGTGTTTTCAGAATAAATTAGAAATGAACCATGAAGCCCATTTTGTACTTTGAAAAGTAAATTGGGAAACAGGTTCTACCATGAATCTCTTTGAACGGCAATGGCAAGTTGCTTAGTATTGCTTAACTATTATACCTTGTGCATTATTTATGATTAGAATTGTAAATAATTTAGCCTCATTGAGATACTCAGTTGATATTATAGTAATAATGGTGTGCTATTTAAAAAAAGAAGGCTGTTTATGTTATGATGTCAGTAAGTGCATTTTAGTAATACACTGGAACTATGATGTCCCAGGATAGAAGGCCTTGCTTTCAGATAAAAGGAATAGCAAATCAAGACAAAACAAAAGGTTCACTCCCAGCTTAGACCATAAAATGGGGAAACCAAGAACAATTGAGTTGGTAGGCTTAGGAAATAGGCCAAAGTGTTGCAGCCCAGAGTGTCTGGAATTCTTGAGAAACTCCTGTTCTGCTTTAAAGGCTGTTTCATGGTCCATAAAATTAAAGTCACTTCATTTGTTTCATTAACCACAATTCTAGTATGGGCTTTCATCATTTCATAATAAAAATTGGCAGCCTAAATGTTCCAAGTAGAGATAGGTGAGATGGCAAACTAGAAGCAAGGACTTGATATTTCCTTCTCTGCCCAGTGTGTAGGTGTGCCCACTGTATATAAAATAAATATGCCAGCATAGAGACTATTTTAAGCATTGTGTGGCATGTATGAAGGACACTGAATTGCAGGAGATTGCAGATAAGGTAGTCAAAGTACTGTTGGATTTGTGAGAGGCAGCCCAAATTGAACACAGCAAAGACTTAAACTGTTTTAGGAATATTGGCAGTAGTTGGGAGGGTGAATGGGGACTTTTGGAATCAGTTGGGAAGAACCAAAACAGCAACAGAATGGCTAGGTTAGAGGGGCAGTGCAAATGTATGGAGGTCTTAGGTCCCCTGTTTGCTCCTTATGATGCTTTTGTTTGTTCTTTTTCCAGATGGCCCAAAACCTCTTCAGATCATTCCTGTCTATTCCAGTCAAGCATCTCACACCATTGCTTCGTCCCCGACCCTCATTGGTTCTGTACAGGGTTTCAGCTCTGCCATGCAGGATGCCCTGGTGTACTTCCTTTTCTTCTCCTGCTGTGCCCGCACAGACTAGGACATTTTCTACTACTCAGGTCTTTTGGCATACTTTTAATGTCCAGGATGAAAATGACTTCCAAGACAGAGTTTTGAAAAGTCAAAAACCAGTGGTGATAGATTTCCATGCCCAGTAAGTATGGTGAATGTATCTTTGTTACAAAGGTGTCAAAAGTCAGTAAGAGAATTTCTGCCCTATCTTTAGTGTGGTGTGTATGTATTAGAGATTATGTAGGATGGAGGGCTTTGGCCCCAAATGGTTTGGCTAATAGGGCCTGCCTCTCTCTCTGCAACTGGTTATCACTGTATTTGCTTGATGGTAGTGATAGCTTTTTCTCCCGAAATTGCTTTCTCTAAAGACAAGAATGATTGAATTATCAGAACTAATAGTTTCCCTCTTTCTTATAATTTTTCCCGACTTGGAAGTCTGCTACAAGATTGTTTTCCCCAGCTATCAGTTCCCTTGCTACCAGTTGTAGATGCCATAGGATAACTGAGAAGCTATACCAGTTGATTACTATTTACATCCTCCTTTTCTCTTACCCAGCAATATAAAATTCTCAGCCATTTGAGTAGATATTACATTTTAAATGACATCTCACATTCTTTTTCTCATGAAACACTGAGCAAGCATATGAGGCTCTTCGGTTATTGAAAAAGAGCCTGCGTGTTTAGTTTATTGGTATTTGCTTTCATCAGAGCATAGGCAGATGCAAGTTAACAGGGCATTAGGGAATCAATAAACGTAAGAAGGCATTATTGCTTGGACATGGTTCTACCAATTAAAGAGGAAAGCCTACAGATGCTTTTATAATGCAGTCCCATGTACCTTTCCTTACTGGAAAGTAATTCTCATCTCTGGTTGTTAGAAGCCTGAAACACTTCCTAGCTGCTTCCTCCTCCTTCCTATTTCTAAAGATAAAATAAAAGGGGAGATGAGGTAAGGTGAAGTGAAGTAAGTGCTGTGTGGTGGAATGGGATATAAACCATGATGAGGTTTCTCCTTTTCCACAGGAGAAAATTTTTTAAAAATGCCTAACCAAGTACTTGAAGAGCTCCAGCAAGAATAGCTACATTTAAATTTCAAAATATGTTTCCTGCTCTCTTGATTTCTAAATTTGCCTAATACAGCAGACATGGAAAACATGAAAAACAAAGAGGCAAGTCAGGACATATTTCAGTTTCAAGATCCTTGCAGTAAAAGGTAAACTAGATGTGCCATCACTTGGTTTGTTTTTCCTTCCTTGCTTGGCTGCTGGATTACATCTTCCTGTTAAGTTGTCACAAGTGAATGGTAAATTCTGTTCAGCTATTTTCTGCCTTATCAGCCTTGTATTTTTATTGGGGGAGTGGCAGTTTAAAGAGTACCCAGAAGTGGGTTACATCATAGCTAGGATTGTTTCCTGGCACTAAACACACACTACAGATTTCTGTGAAGTTATTTGAATGGTATCATACCTTCATGCAGCTCTCCATTGCTCCAGAATTTTTGTATTGATGGACACATAATGGAATATTGATTTGCTTCTTTCGAGATACCTTGTTATATCTGTATTGTTTTGCTCCATATATAATACATCGGAACCATTTCTGACTGTTTTAGGGCTTCCTTTTTTCATTTTTTATTAAAAAAAAAAAGCCACATAAATGCCTAACATAGAAACTAACTGCTGAATACTTGTTCTCACAACATCCTGCTGTTGCTCTAACATCTGAAAATATCAATAGCTGTTCAATGTGTTAAAGCCACTTCCTGTGTAATACAGTGTCAGTTTCCAGAGCTACAAGAAACTGCAAATGCTGCTGTGACACAGAGAGTTGATTTTGGCAATTATTGTTTCATCATGCAATGTATAAATGATGTAAGATCAAAATAACTGGAGCAAAAAATAAGTTTTAGTATGTAAAGATCAGATCAAGAATCACCTGGCCAACAGTCACAGCACAGAATACTATATTAATTTCTTGTTGATTTTTTTTTTTTTTAACCATAGCATCGGTGAAGAACTTTCCATTAGCAGTAACCAAGAACCCCTGATGGCTTAAACTTCTCTCTCTCTCTTTTTTTTAATCCATTCAATTGTGTCTGATTCTCGGAGACTGCCTGGACAAGTCCCTGCAGTTTTCTTGGCAAGATTTTTCAGAAGTGGTTTGCCATTGCCTCCTTCTTAGGGCTGAGAGAAAGTGACTGGTCCAAGGTCACCCAGCTGGCTTTGTGCCTAAGGCAGAACTCATAGTTTCCCAGGTTCTGGCCTGGTGCCTTAACCATTACACTGGCTTTCAAAACTTCTCTTACAAAGGGATAAATTAGTATAGGAGATATGAACCTAGTCCTTTATGAAGTTAACCCAAGTGTCTACTTTGTCTGTTATACAATGTTTGGGAACAAGTTACTGCTAAGTAAACACCAGGTAAAACAAACAGGTAAGATCTTTCCACATGGTCATAGATGGTGCTCTTCCTTCACTGGTTTATACATAGATGGAGAAACACACTCTGATATATAGTAAATTCTGCATTGTGAGCTGCCTTATTAGTTTGGACGGCAGCTCAGTGTGCCCTCTTATGTAGTCTCTCTCTCTCTCTCGAAAGTAACAGAATTCTGTTGGCTAGAAAGCTCATGAGATTTTGAAATGGTTTTGGTAAACATAGTTGTTTGCTGCTCATTATTCACCCACAGCATAAACAATATGCAAGTGGCTTAGGAATACCTTGTAATAAAGCACTCTGAGCAGTTTGTAAGCTGCAGCTTTTAAATCTTGATGCATAACCTATCAAACAAAATGCAGATCTGTATATCATCTATTAATGTAACAATCCAGGCATCAGTATTAAACCTGATACTTCAATGTTCAGAGGTTTCTGCCTGAAGGCAGATGCTTATCCTTGTATTTTGGAAAGTACTGTTAAAAAAAAATGGTTACTATTGCTTTTTCCTGATTAAACTCTAATGTCTTTTTTTGTTCTGAGATGGTGCGGTCCCTGCAAAATCCTGGGTCCCAGACTAGAAAAAGTGGTGGCCAAACAAGCCGGGAAGATTCTGATGGCAAAAGTGGACATTGATGATCACACTGATCTTGCCCTTGAATATGAGGTTTGTCCCCATAACAGCTCTGTGATATACACATGCACATTTTAGAGAGCTAAACTAGTTTATTTTGTTTGTTCTGATCACTATCTTAGATTTCGGCAAGAAGGAATAATAGAATCTGTGACTGGGTGGCATATAGCCCAAATAAAATAAAAATGAGGAAGAGTGTTGTTCAGTTTTCCCCAACTTGTTCATCTTCAGATGTACTGGATTACTATTTCCAGAATTCCCACAGTTGCAGATCCAGCATATCTAGGGTGGGGAATAACATAGCTGGAATTCAGTAAATTGTGGGAGACATAGCAGAAGAGTTGTAGCAATTCTAGGCTAGAAGAAAAGATGCATCCTTTGAGTAATGGTTTATGAGGCATTTTTTAAAATAGCGAGACTTAATGGTCTTCATTGTGTGGGAAACTGAACTGAAGAATGACTGACTCGTGGAGGAAAAAGAAAATCATTATTTAGGCCAATGTTGTTAGGCTTAGAATAGCCTTCCTCAGGTTGCGCAGGAGTAGTGAAAATTGTAATCTAGCACTGGGAAGTCAAAGAACATCTCTGAGAAAGGAAATGGCAAACTCTGCACGGTTGCCAAAAAGCCCACATAGACTTGCCCATGAAGTCACCAGGAATCAAGCTTGATCCAAAGGAGACTTTAGCCTTAGTAAGTTGAAGCTCTTGGCTGACTTTGTATGGGTTTGGAAAATATGTTAGTTTGTGCCAAGTTAGTATTTGCTAGAAGATTACTAGGGAATATCGGGGCCAAAGTTTAGACTGGAAAGTCAAAAACATGCTGGAAGAAGGCCATAGATCCTCACCTTAGTATCATGCCCAAGAACATTCATGAACGCATCTATGAAATTGCCATGAGTTAAGCTCAACTCCAGACACCTTACCTCTACATATGAAGGGCTGGACAAAGGAGAGTTTATAATAACCTCCCATACAAGATCCATAGTCTTCAAAAGAAATCCAACTCTAGAAAATGGATGCAACTCCTTTAGAAGAGAGGGGGAAGAAGGGGGGAAATAAATTAATTTTGCTTTGCCAGAATTCTTTTGCAAATCTAGACACGCTATGTATTTTCATAGAAAATTACAGAGCGGCAGGACTTTACCACAGTTTCCACCTGAACAACCCAAGTACTGTTCTGTATTTCATTTATCTTGTTGTAAAAGTTGAAAGGATGCAGAAGACATACAGATAGGAGATGGCAACTTAGATCTCCCCCACTATTCCCACCTACAGCTCAGTGGTAATATTTTGAATGCAAAAGGTCTTGGCTTATATCCCAGGATGTTCGTTGTATTGAAAAGGAAGGGGACTGAGCTACTTAAAAGCTTGAAAAGCTACTATCAATGGAAAAAACAATATATGCTGAGTTTGATGCAAGTGATCCATGACTATAAGGCAGTTTCATCAGGCGGACCCTTCTGCTTGGGTTCTTGAGATCATAAATAATCTCCTCCTCCTCGGGTTTTTCAAAGTTCCCTTTACAATCTTGTGGATTATCAACAAATTGCCAGTAAACCTCCCACTCCTGTTTGCTGCCCTCACCCACTTCTGTTTACCAGGCAGCTGATATCTAGGCCTGAGCATTTCACAACACCCTCTCTGGAGTGAATTCTTTAGACGGGAGCAAGGGAATGAGAGACTTCCCCTTTGTATGCCTTGGAATGCTTGCACATTCTTCACATGAGTCCTGGCTTGCCCCTGGCTCCAAGTTGTCCCAGAGGAGCAGCCATCCATGAACTCTTTCCTGATATGAAAAAACCTGCAAGGATTCTTCCTATAATAGATACTGTGCAAATCAAAGATGTATTGTCTGGTTCCCAAATTGGGAAGGAGTTTGAATGCCCAGGGACAGAGCCCTTTTTCTGCTGTTTTCTCAGAACCATTTTGAGTGGAGAAACCTTTGATTTCCTACAGATTTACTTTTACTATAGCCTTGCCCAGGTCTGGCTGGGAATTCTAGGAGTTGTCGTCCTTAAACATTCTATGGATGCCAGGTTGGGCAAGGCTGGTTTGCTGCCCTGTAACAAATGCATCATTTGATAATAGATGAACCAATTCTGACCTTTCCTTGTCCTCTGATTTAGAATGCCCTTTCCTCCTTAAAGCTGGGGCTTCTCCTTGCAATGGGAGCCCATCCAGGCTTGCTAGAAAGGTGGGAAGAGGGACCTGCCTCAGCCTGTAGCCACCTTGCCCTGAACTATTTTTTCTTGTACTGACTTGTTGCCACCTCTCCTGCTGCGTTCCAGTTTGATCAGTTCTACTCTAAGGATGATAACCCTTCTCTTTGTGCATCTGCTGGGCAAGGCAGATTGGAGTGCAGTGGAAAAAGAACAGAGGGGACAATATGTTTCTTTCGCCCAGAACACAAATGTCAGCTGCATGGTCTACAACTAGTGTGGATGATCAACCATAGCCCTTATGGGGTACTGAGTGAGTTAGAGAATAGGAAGGCATCCTTTCGGAATGTTATTGTGAAAAAAATATGAAAGCCCATTAGCCTGCAGGGAAACACTGAGCATATTAAAAGGAAACCCGTTGGCATCCTCTAGATGAACTATAACACTCATAAACCTCAACCAGTATGATAGCAGGTAGAGATTTTGGAGCTGGACACATTGAGATTGAGAAGGCTCAAAGAACAGATGCTCCCCACTACTACCATAAATTATTTTTCCATGCACGTGATATTTCTTCCATTGTTAAGAACAGAGTCAGTGTGATATACTGGTTAAAATATTGAACTCAGATTGGAGAGGTTTGGGTTTGAATCACCACATAACCACAAAGTTCTTTAGGTGGTTTTGGATGTCCCATTTTCAGCACAGCCTGCCTCACGAAGTTCTTGCCCTGGCTCTCTTAATGTCTAAAAGGCATTCCTAGCTAAGAATTCTGGGAGTTTAAGGCAGTGTCTAGGAATAGACTGGGGGAGGCTGTGCTAAGGAGTTTGCCATTTGTCAAAGAATGGGTTCTCTTCTGTTGCCGTCCCTGCTTTTTTTTTTTTTAGAATTCTTTGTTTTAATTTGTTTTATTTTAAGACATATCACCCATTATATTATTTTGATACTGTATTTATACAATATTGACTAGAGATTATTAAAACTAATGTTTCGATAACTTGGACTTTTAAAGATAGAGAAAAAAGAGATTTATATCAATGTTAACTATGATTTAAAATGATGATGTTAATAAGCATAAGGTTGTTTAAATTTTACATCCAAAGCTAAATATAACATTAATAATCAACTGCAAATTACATCAAAATATTTCTGTCTTAAGCTGAATACTTAAGGTCTCCACTGTACTGTTACTTATTGTCTGTGCATTTAAAAAAAACAACAACAAAGTTGAAAAGGGAAAAGAAGGCTATTTGGTTTCTAACTTCCCCCTTTTTGCGCATCTATTAATTTGTGGTATTTATAAACACTTAGCCCCCTTAGGAGCCAAAATATAAGTGTTTATATTTGCTGTGCTTTGTAATATATGGTATGCATGGGAAACATTCTTGCTTAAATTCTGTTGTGAATATATACTGTTAATTTTTCCCTTGCTGCATCCCTGCTTCTGACAACTGCCTTCTACTTCAGCTTATTTTATAAGGCTTAACAATTTAACTACAGAGTCTAAGAGGGTCTTGGTATGGATATGAAGCAATTAGAGGACAGCACCTGATCGATCTCTACTGGCCTGTACTCAAAAGCTGAATAGTTTTGAGCTCAGACGAATGATTCATCCATTCCACTGTTCACAGTCAAACCTGAGCCACCAGTTTTCCTATGTGACTTGGGGCAGTTTTTTGTACAGCCTGATCCTCCCTGTGGAAATGAAATGGGAACATGGCAAAGGGAATGCTGGGTCCTCACTTGGATCGCTTCTATTTTATTTGGCTCCAAGAAGACACAAATAAACATGGGCATTGTTAGAATGCTTACGTCTTGCCAGAAAGGGGGGGGGGGGGCATTGGGGATGCATTTTGAAGGCCTGTATGAAGTATTAAGAGTTGAACCCTAGAGGGCACTGAAGGACATCAGACAAAACTGAATAATTTGACTGTTAAACTTTGAAAGAGGATGAGTTTGTATTTCTTTCTTAAAGCCATCCCGGATTAACCATGGGGTGTGGCACCCTTAAGAAATTAGCTTGCATTGGCCAGCAGAGGAAAAGCAGAGGCCAGTGAAAGCAGGCCTTTGAGTCTGGGATTTTGTGTGGCAGACTGCTGATGGCAGCAAGATGCAGGGCAGCTGGATGGATGCATGTTTGATGAGAGCGCACATTCCAGGGAAGGATAGCATGCAAGATAAAGATGGGACATGACCCATTGGCTGAGCTGTCTAAGATAAGGGCGCCAGAGGAGCTGTGGAATGTATCAGCTCCTTCTGAAATTCTTACAGATTCCTTCCAGTCATTCTCTGGACTCACGATGGGCTGGCTTACAGATGGGGGCCCTAGTCTGTGGTTTTCAAACTTTCCAGGATTACACTCTGTGGCATCAGTTTGTTCAGAGCTCCCCACCCAGTTCTCTTGCTGTTCATCTCATTGGTAGTAAGATACTGATAGATCAACTTGGTGTTTGTGTGTGAGAGAGAGAAAGCAACGTTGCTGGGCATTTAGCGTTGTGCTGCAGAAGTGCAGAAATATAAAGACAACGAATCTGTGTTTATGCATGCATGAATTCATACTTGGAGCTAAACGTTTTTTGCTAGCTCTTGTGGCTGGTTTTTGACTAGCTGAGTCTGAAGTTGGACAAGAATAGTACAGGATAGGATAGGCCTCAGTGTTCAGATCCTCCCCATGAGAAGCAGAACTGTGCAAAGAAGATTTGTGTCTGATTTCATACTGTTGTTTTTAAAGTTGATACTGTTTTTCATGCTTGTGAAGACCTGCCCAAATACATTTTCTTCTGACTTTCTTGTGTGCATCATTAAAACAAGCTAGACACAGATGGCTCTCCAAAATTCTCTTTAAAGTCATAGGCAGAAAAAATTGGATGGATAATTTCTCTGGATTTTTCCAGGGCAAGGAGAAATTCTCAAGAATTGCTGAAGGACATGACCCACCCACCCCCTTTGTGGTGATAGCACCATTCCTGAAAATGCAGTGGGAGGAAGTTCCATCATGATGTTTTCCCTTGGGATTGAACTGAAGTGTGGGAAGCCAGGATAGCTGTAAACCACCAGAGAGATGATTGTACAATGAAAGACAGGGCATTATACAAACGTTCCTTAGCTACTATTTAGCTTAATCAATGAAAGAACACCATATTCCACCTATGAGAATTCCTTCAAAACTTTCTTTTTAAAGAATTTCCAAACCAAGTTCTTTTTCGTCAGATTTTATGAAAACTCATAAGAAAAATACAGAGGGGAATGTCTCTGTGTGGCACTAGATAAAACTACTATCAGGGAAAAGTGAAGGAAAAGCACTTGGTGTGATAGCAGCATTTCCAGAATTGTTACTATATATAACAGTATCAGTTGCTGAATCAAGATGAGAGTTTTGCCCTGGAAGTGGCCAAAGAATGAAGAAGGAGCTGCTTAAAAGCTTATTTAATCATAACTGTCAGAGATTATCTTCCTTAGCCTCTATCCATTCAATAAGCTCTGTAATATGTTGCACCTGGAATGCCTGGGCTTGTGGTAAAATTCAGAAGTAACAGGCAAGCTACAACAACCACAGCTGAAGATACCATGTCACAAAAGCAGGCTGCTTCATCATCTTTTTTGAAGAGCTTCCATTTCAGAGTGTACCTTTAGACTTAAATAAAGTGTAGTCTTTTCATCTTTACTCAGCAGTTATAAATCCCATTAATTCCAGTTGTGGAAAAGCTAAGTATTTTAAAAATTAGTCAGGAAATGTTTTCTTACTCTGAAAAATACATCATTTTTTACTTGAAGAATCCTTTGTGCTTAGTAAATAGTATGAACTTTATTTAAAGTTGATTTGATAATCCAAAACAGATTTCATAGTCATCTAGGAAAGAATCTTTCCCAGCTTGGTGCTCTCCAGCCTGTGCTAGGTGACTGCAAATCTGGAGGGCACCAACTTGGGGAAGGCTGGTTGTTAGAATGGCCAAGATGGGATGGATTTACTAACATGCCTGAGTTACAACAGGTTTATCACCTTTTAGAAGTTGTCACATAAAGTGTCAAAGACGTTTTCTAAAATAAAGTTCACTACTGCAAAATTTTCAGGGAACTCTCTAACAGGAAGAATTAATCATTTACCTTTCACCATATCTTTTGTTTTAATGTTTGCCTTACCTCTCGAAATGATGTTCACAGGTCAGTGGAGCTTAGCGATTATTGTGCTTATGCCTTTTCTTTTGTGCTCTTGTTCTTAGGTGTCAGCTGTACCCACTGTCTTAGCCATGAAGAATGGTGATGTGGTGGATAAGTTTGTGGGAATCAAAGATGAAGATCAGCTAGAAGCCTTCCTCAAAAAACTCATTGGACCCTGAGCAGCTAGGACAGTTGCGTTCCATGAGCCAAGGCTTTTTCCATTTGTCCTTTTTTTGAAAAAACATGTTTCCTTAGAGGGGAATGAGGGGAAATTGTATAGTTGGACTAGCATCTGATTTTTTTTTTAAGACAGCGGACGATGCCTCCATCCTGCTTCTTCTCGGGGGAGTAGTGCTAGTAGTTCCTAATGTGATGGAAAGGCTGATTGCTCTGTGATAGAGAAAGAATGGAGGTTGCTGCCTACTAGCAGAGCCCAATGACAAGAAAGTCTTCCTTAATGTAGCCTCTTCCTAATGGATTTTCTCATATATTGGAGAAACTTCCTTTTCCTATCTAATGTAAAACCAGCGCGATTAATTATTGTTGCTTGTGATGGCGGTCACTTGCTTCATTTCTGCAGCTTTCCTCCTCTGTCTAGTGATAGTTTAAAATCATCTGCAGCTTTTGGCTGTAGCCTCAGTGCCTCCCCTGCTGTACATCAATTAAATGGAGAGAAACATTGATGGAGCCTTTTTTTTTTTTTTAGTAGATCTGTAATAAAGATAGCTTTAATTATTCCATTTTCTTTTGGTATAGAATTCCCCTTCTGCAGGAAAACTAAAATTGTTCAACGCAGCTTGTGTGGTATGGGTTTGAATGAGGAATATCAACAAGGAAGTGTTTGGCACGAATCTTCTCCAGGTTAAAAGAATCTTGGCTAGTCCTTGGACACAATGCCTGGTGCAAGGAGAAGTTGTCCCATCTTTTTTGCCAAAGCATTTGAACTCGAAACATCAGGGGACATAAATACATTGGAAGTGCTTTTTTTTTTTTTTAGAACCAATGAAAGGAAATACTTTTTGATGTTACTTTCCATTTATTTTTGAATCTCTTCTCTAGTAATGATAAATCAGTTCAAATTTTAATTTTCCAATGTTTTAATTATAGTCCAGATGTCCAGTTTGTTAGATTTTGCTGTGGATTTTTAAATTTTGAAAAATCTGTGGAAATATTTGCTGGACTAGAACATTAAAGGAGTTAGGCTTCCTTTATTGATTATACAAGGAGGCTGAGCATAAAAAATAATTTTCTCTTCTTTAACAAATAAAGTACCTAGTAGAAAGGCAGCGTCTCTGTGAAGCATCTGGTTCTGCAACAAGCATGCAGGCTTTGCATTTTAAATATTAAGGAAATTAAAAGGAAAGACACATGCAACCACCTGGTACACCAGTAAAATCAATTATATCCTTATTGCCTCTGTGGACTTTTAAACCAAACATCAAATTCCAGCTTCTTATGGGTAGAATCCAAACTACTATGGATCTACTGAAATTGAAATGCTTCAGTTTGCTTCCTGTGTTGTCTGAGGTGGAATTCTTATGCCCCTTCCATTATTCAGCATTAGAACACGATTGGAAATATTTTAATATAGGTCACAGAAACATGAGAATGGTCAGAGGCTGCCTTCACACGTTACTATAAAGCAGTGTTTCTCAACCACGGCAAATTTATGATCCTGGGATTCCAACTCCTAGAATTCTCCAGCCAGGAGGCTGGAGAATTCTGGAAGTTGAAGTCCAGACATCTTAAATTTGCTAAGGTTGAGAAACACTGCTATAAAGGATACTGTGATTTGTTTGGGTTTGGGTTAGAGTATTGTGTGAAACCATCATTACAAAAATGTGGGTGACCCATGGCTTACTGTGCTGTTCAAACCCAGCCAATTATAGTTTGTTTAACAAATCATGGCAGAGTATGATGGGTCAACCAGGTCAGTAATGAAGGCAAGATATTTATGAAGATCCTAGCATTGTCCTTTTTGTTGACAGTTCCCCTAGATTAGATGGACAGAATGTTTTAAATAGTCTCAAGGTGGAAGTAGGTTTTGAAGTTGCTCTATTTCTGCCTTGTACTGTTACATATTTCCTATAATAACAAGGATATTAATCTGTGCCAGGATAATGCATAAAAATGGCTCCTATTGGAGAACAGGATGTTCTGTGAGCTTGTCATCAATCCAATAAAGCAATTCCAAATCTTCATTGCACAAGCTTCAGTAAATTTTTTGGGAGTTCTAGTCTGGAATTAGCTCAGTGTACCATTTGGGCCTTCAGGACATAGCTGATCCTCTGAGCGCACTGACAGAGATGAAACAGGTTAAGACTTTAGATCAGGAACGGCCAATAAGAGATCCCAAAGCCTCATGCAGCCCCATGAATCTATTTAACATCCCCTGGAACTGTGTTTCTGAAACTGCCAGTATGTTTTTCCATCATTTTCATGTGGGAAATACACAAAAGCTATATACTTTGTACGGTTAGCTTAATACAATTAACAAAAGCCCACTTCAGCTTCTGTGCTCTTGTGAGATTTTAATTACCTATAAAGTGACTAAAAGATTCAGGATAAACTTGTAAATGTAGTTTTTTCCCCATATGGTTTATTCATTGCCCACACTTTTTACCCAGAAAAGCTCCCACAGTTCACAAAATATTTTTTAAAAGGCACTCCCTGCCTTGAAACTTGCCGTCTAAGAAAAGAACACAAAGTCTCAGCTGGGTTTTACAACAAAAGATAAAGTAGTTGGAGTCTCAGCTGGGTTTTACAGCAAAATCCTGTGCTAAGCCTTCAGGCTGTAGCTGGTTGTAACCTTTAAACTAGAACTGCTGTTTTTATTTGTTTTTGCCTTTAATTGAGTGTAACTCCTCCCAGCTACTTCTCCATTCCTGTTTTTTTTTTTTTCCCCTCCTCATGTCTGTCTATTCAGTGAGCGTGGCTAACCCATGCACTTGCCACACCCATCTTTTTGTAAAGGCACATCATTTAGAACAGTGTTTTTCAACCTCAGCAACTTTAAGATGTGTGGACTCCAAGTCCCCGAATTCCTCAGCTAGCATACTGTCTGAGGAATTCTGGGACTTGGAGTCCACACATCTTAAAGTTGTTGAGGTTGAGAAACACTGACTTAGAACCTGAAACGCTAAACTGAATGGCTTGCCATGCTAGATGCATCCGTTACAGCTGTCACTCTATTCCAATACTGATTTTTACATTTCTTTTTGCCCTTATTTGTTCATTGGAACTTGACCTGTGTCCCTTCTCTCCACATATAATATCAAGCTTTTAAGAGTTTCTTGAAAGGGCAGGATCCAGGCAGCAGTGTAAAATGTTTCAGGAACAACTTCAGAGGCACTGAAGTCAGTATTGCTTGCAGCTGTTAACTGCACAGCCAGCACAGTTTTTGCCAAATTTCTTCTGGGGGTGCTACTGAGCCTCCTCTGTTACCAGAAGTGGTGTCAGCAAGAGGCCTGACTTTTGACTTTGTCTTTTGAGTGAAGGAAGGCCCTGGTCCATAGGTTTAATCTAGGAAGCAGGTTTTTAATGAAATTTTAAACAAAATAATTGTTAATTCATATTAAAGATCCCTTGACAGAGTTTAAAAGAACAAGGAGTTTTTAATCTGCACCTTCTTAATTTTCCTCTCTGATGGCCACTAAGTACAGTATTCTTCCTGTATTAAAACTGAAGCCAACACTGTGTTTACTTAAATTGAGGTGTTGAGTTCGCAGGTCACAATGCAGAGAAGTAGACAATCTGAAGGCTTCGGGCCAGTTTTAAGGCCCTTGGTCAACAAATCAGTTCAGGCATTTAGAAGTATGACCCCTTCCCATTTGCTACCAGACAGGGAGCAAAAGAGAAAAAAGAAAAGGGATACCAAAGCAGGGAAAAAGGAGGCCTTGCTGCCCCAGTCCTTGGGCAAAATTATCTTATCCCATTCAGTGAGGAAGAAAGAAGCAAACTAAAACGGGATGCTACGCACATTTTTGGTCCAGCCCTGCTCATTACAGGTTTTCAGGCCTCCAAGTGATGACATCCGTATGAATGCAACTCAAGATGGAAAAAGGGTTCCTCATCACAGTTTTAATGGATCCACTGTCCCTTCTGCTGGGCAAAGATTGTTTTGCCCCCAGGAGGGAAGTGTAAATGATTGAATTAGGGCTGGAGAAAGCCCACCTGCCACCTCTTTCTCACCTGTTAGCATTTTAAGGAAATAGACACATTTTCCAGTTTGCAATCTAGCAACTCAGTTCTGATTGCAGAGTTTCAAAATTTGGGATGTTTTTATAAAAAAGGAAATGGTAGTCTGGAAAGGAGAGTAGGGTGATGTACCTTGAAGGGGGGTAAAGAAATGTGCAAGACACAAAAAGTTCCTCCCTGAATTATGTTCATTTCCCTCTTTGACTGCAGAGTTTTTGGCACATGATGAAATCTATTCCCTGAAATAATGAGGGATAGAAACTTAGATTCCTTGGCTGAATTGTACATTCCACGCTTGCTCAGTGCAAAGTTGGATCAGGCACATTTCCTGCTTGTAGCAAAGAGAGGTATTGTCAGCAATGTGCAGGAAAAGGCTGGGAGGAAGAACGGGTCTGCTATGTTTCTACCGTGGTTAACTTTCATGCCATACCATAAACACAGAACAGGAAAAAACAGCTGTAGGCACTATGACTTTGCATTGTGTATTTAAAAGCCTGCATAAATTGGCTCTTTTATCATTTCCTTCCAAGACTCTGGGGCTTGGGTGGTATTGTACATTATCAGGACAAGTCGGAGATTTACTGACAAAACTTAATGTGTGCACTATTTGTGGCAGCCACCATTGCTTATTCTTTGCAGATGAAGTTGGGGTGCCTGAGTTTTCAGAGAAGGAGAAGGCCAACTTGCATAACCTCCTCATATTTCCAAACATTAGCAACTTTTTAAATGCCCTTTCAGAAACTCTCAACTTTTGAATGCTTTTTGAATTGTGAATTTTAAAAAGAATTTTCACTTGTGCAAAGAGGAATTGCTATGGTCCCAAGCTCATTACTACTGTTAAAACAAAGAACACATTCATATTCTTTGGTCTTCACACAGAAAAAAATAGATTTGATACTCGGTTTTACTGCAGTATATTTTCTGTAGAAGGTCTTACAAAACAGTTTCTCAACTTGGATTGTTTTTGCTTCTTCATTGCAATACTTCCTTGTGTATATTCTAGCATAAACACCATACTGTCACTTCTGCTCACCCTGAACTCTGATGGTGGGCGCCAACAGGACTAGCACCCAAACAGGACCCCTGAGAAATCAGAGAGAAGTTTTGGAGTATGCTTATGACATGCCCTGTGTCTGAACACACACAAAGTTTTCAAGACATCTAGGATTTGAAAACTGCTGCACTCTGGAATTCCAGTGAACAGTGATGCTGCTGGGATAGGCATTCCAGCTGATCAACAATTCTTGAGGGGCAGCGAGTGCAAACTCTGAAGCTCCTGGCAAGGTTACTACAGTCCATCCCTCAGAGTAACTCCTGGACTAAGAGCAGAATAATTGGGCAGGAGGTTCAGGAATTCCTCCGTGGAGGATGATTACCAGGAACCATGGCTGTAATAGTTGTATCCTCCATCTGGCAATACTGTACAGGATACCATGAAACCCAGCAACCTTGGTATGCTATAATTGTAGGTTAACTGACAAGATCCCAATCTAGGCTGGCAAATGGTTCCAATGCTGTAAGACAGCCATGCTGTCTGGCCTGAGAAGGAAGCCAATAAAATGTAGGGACTTCAAAGGATGAATATGTGACTTGTGGATATTGATCCAGAGGCTGATTGCAGATAAGAGATGGCGAGTAAAGTGAATATGCTCCCAAGATCTCAAGAAGGGCCAGGCCTTGAAAAGTCATTTGTCACACCATAAGCACATGTATGTTTCATATCCATAAAATCTGGCATAATTTTCCATTTCAATTTACTATGGCCATTAGCCAGCACACCTGGTGTACATTTCATGAATACTTATTGAGTGATAGTAGGCCAAATGGCAGGATCTAAATCTGGAACTTTTTAAAACCTACACCAAATAACTTGGCTGGGGCCAGATTGCAACGTGTCTTTTAAGCTGTTGGAGGCAAATCAGTTTTCCCACTGAAGCAGCAATAATTTGTTCTAGAGCAGCGCAGGACGTTTTATTATCTGGGTAAAGGTACTGAACTTGCACAGCATATCTCCCTTTTTGTTTCAGAATGGTTCAAAAAAGAAAATAAGTATGGATGAAAACTACAAGCAGATATTTTTCGTCAGCTAACTGAACATTTTACTGGGAAGGTTCCCTTACATTGCTGCTGGGCAGTCAAAAAGGGATCTGAGGGGACGGTGGGTACCACACCCAGAAGCCTGCACAGTGAGGATGGCTTCCCACCAAAACATTTCCTCAGTTTGAGAAGGTCCCCAACTGTGACTCTGTGTAGGCCATAATACCAACCTTATTCACCCATGTATAATGCAGAGGAATCACAGGGAAGAAAAACAGTTGCCCTTCCATTCTGTGTCCCAGCTCACTTTCTCCTCCTTCTCATTTCTACTCTTTTTAAGTGGGGGCAGGGGACACAGCCTTTGGATGCTATATAAAACATATTGAGGAAAGTCTTCCATAAGAAGATGGAGGGAAAAGATGTCCTTTACCCCTTTTCCATTTCTGAAACTGAACTGCCCACTGAAAGGCCTGAAAAGCCCTATACATTCCTACTCAAAACTGCCTGGAACAGGAATACTCCTGGAGCTGTTGAAACACCGCAACATCTAGTTGCAAGACCCTCTTGTATTGCTCTATTCTGATCCCAAGAAAAATTGCAGTATAGCTCTGTTACAAAGTTGTACACCATGGTTCTGCTTCGGAGCCAGAATTTATGTTCTAATGCACCAGTGGCTTTGAAACAGCAAGTTGTTTCTAAAAATAGTTGACATAAAACATTCCTGTCTTGCATTTATCCTTGGTGTTTAAAAAGGTCAGATCTTGAACTAGCTATGCCTGGGATTGTATAGTTCAGTGTTAGGCAAGTGAATCCATACTTCATGTGAGATTTGCAACAAAGGTTTCAGTCTAAAATACCTCTGGTTAATGTCTTGGCATTCTGTCTCCCAGAATACTTTATTTCTCCTCATTTTCTTTTCCTACTTTTCTCCAACCAGCATGTTATGGTTTTAGCATCCTCAGTATTCATTGCACTACTCAAGACAGGGTGGGCAATCTGTGCTTTTAGGGCCATATGTCACTTTCTGCCTAATTTCAAAAGCCCTCTGATGGCCCAGACTTCTGAAGAGAACTAATTCTTCTATGAAGCCTGCTGCTTGGGAATGAAAGAAAAGAGTGGCTTTTGATCTTACTTGTTTGTTGACTCAAAGCCACCTAGTATGCTGCCCTCTCCCAAGGAGTTTATCTCTGTGAGAAAGCAATCCTTGATTTTGGGGGGGGGGGGGGGGAACATTGCACATCCACAATTTAGGCATTTTCCATCCACTTAGCTGTTTCCCCCCCCCGCCCCCCAGACTGTTTATTACTTCTGCATAGCTTAGCACTTTGTCAGTTGCTAGTTCAACCTTCTTATTCATGGATGGTATTATCTGGCTATGTAAGATTTCACTCTTGGAGAACTGAGATGTATACAGAGGATGTTCTAGTTTTGTCTTGGAAAAAGTCTTCTTGTCAATCTGTTTAGAGAGCTTGTGAGCCTTGTCCAAATTTTGGTTAATTATTGCTAGACATAAACTGGCTTTACAAGCTGGTGGTTTCACAGGATTTTTTTTCTCAGTGTGTTATTACTGATGCTTTATTCCACATTGAATCTGATCTACAATTAGATTTCAATTTCTTAATCTTGGCATTGTATCTCCTGTACCATGGACCATTGGTGAAAAGGTTGCAAGCAGCATCATTCCATTCTACCTTACCCCATGCCCCTGGACTAGGCCTTTAACTAACTTGGAGCTAGAATGGGAAAGTGGCAAAACTTTTGTCAACTCTTGTTCACAAATATCAGAGTCAATACTGCTGTAAGGTCATGGCAATAAGTGGCCACCACCAGCAACACCCAGAATTATCTCACAAAGTCTGCAAAATGATTTTGGAGCAGGCAAAGTGGTAGATTGACTCATTTACAGTTCTAGAGGCGATGCATGCCCCATTGGAAGACCTGAAGGACCAGGTTAGGAACAGATTGTCATGGAGAAAATCTATGTGGTTGCTAAGAGTTAACCAAAAGTGGTCAGTGGGATCCCAGCTGTTGACCACTTCATGGAAACATTGTCAATGAGCATCATAGAACATTTGTACCACAAGATTTGTCTCAGGAGAAGAGGAAAAGCAGTACTTTAAAATGGACACTGAATGCAGATGTATGGTATCTTCTGTACGGCGATGAGGGGAGAAACATATTGTCCTTTGCCTCAGATAAAATAAAATAAAATAAAATAAAATAAAATAAAATCTTTATTACAGTCATAGACCAGTATAAGGAGGGTGGGGTACAGTCAATTAAAAAGCATAAAAAATACATCAGTGTCTAAAAATTTATGAAAAGCTAGAAGATATTAAAACATATGTATATATAAAAGTCTATAAGAATTTTTTAAAAAGGGGTAGGTGTAAAGATGGGTGTAAGGGAGCATAACAATATGTGGAAGACTATATCTATCAAATTACAGAGCACCCTAATATGGTGAATTAGATGCTCATTTAGACTAGTTTATGGCACTGGTCATCATCTGATGAATTTTAATCACTGTTGTGCAGAATCTGACAACATGTTGTAGGAGGGTTGGCATCTGAAAGCAGCAGGGAGGTGTAGAATTGTCCTGTGCGCCCTGGGTATTTATGCAGTAATGGTGAGATAAGGCTAGTACGAAGGTCTCTGTAGTACAGGTACTAGAGAAGCACATGCTCTGTTGTTTCTGTGTGTCCAGAGTCACAGAGCATTGTCTCAAATCTTTTGGGCCAGTCTTATTTCCCCCTGCCTCCCCCTGCTAATGAGTATTGAGTGATCATAGTAAAAATATGTTTGATTGTCACTGGGATAATAATTATACACATCAGCCCTCAGCTGCTTTTTTTCAAGGAGATTTTGTCACATCCGGCAATAACATTGCAACTGGCTGCATACACACACACTTATTGCAAAACCTACAGACCACTTTGTATGATGAGGCCCTGATAAGGGACAGAGCTTATGTTGTTCTTTAGCAGTAATGAGATTCCTTGTTAGCAACATGATGCACATAAGCTGAGGAATGTCTTTAAATGTTTATATAACATTGTTATTTTTTAATCTAGATTCTTAGCAATCGGCAAGGTCAGCTCAGCAGGGTTATTTTTCATTCCAATTCCAGTTTCATCATCTCGAATTTAAAACAACAAAAATGGTTATAAGGATCATAAACCCATTCTGAAAAAGTGGATTTTAAAACACAACAATGTTCTAATTTAAATCAGTTTAAATTCAGATTTCCCAGAAACATTCACCTTAGGTTGGTGGGAATGATGCGGATGTAGGGGGAAAAGTGTATGGTGGGGAGGAGTCAGTGATATTTCCATATTGGAATGCTGTACTCATCTGAAATAGCATCTGAGGTTTATGGATGGGAGTATAAAACAATTTGTTTTGCAACTTCAACTGTTGCAATGACCAATGCCAACTGCCAGATGTTTCTGAAATGCCTCAAAATAGGAGGGTGCTATAGAAATTAATTGTGCTTTAAATAGCCAACTAGTTATTCTGTCTCGCAGCAATCTTAGACAGCATTTTGCATGCTGGAAAGACCTTAGCACCTCACTGCAAGGCAGTGACTAATAATGAATAAACTATACTCTGCAGGAGACTAAGAGCTTATTCTAGATTAATACTGAAAACCACCACCCCTGCCCCCATGGCTAGTTGGAGAGATATGTCTGAAAGATGAGAATGCTTCTCAAGTAAGGCAGGACAAAAACCACATCCTCTTTCCTGAAGCTGAAATATTCTACTTCAGTATTAACTCTCCAGGGAACAAAGGAGATCGACCAGAATGAAAAGCATGGAGGCTCAAAACAAAAATCAAGAGTGAACATGTAAAAAAGTCCTTGGTGTCATTCATCCTGCTGCTTAAAGGAAGTTCTGCAGGCATCTAGTTTAGGAGTTCAAGGAACAAAACATCTATTGTTCCATATTTATAATGATACAGTTTTGCCAATAGGCAGGAAACCCCCCAACATACAGTAACCAGCTCTTCACATATATTTCACTTATTTCCTGAGATATCATGCCCCTGGCTTCAAGCCTTCCTTAAATATTTTGTATACATGACATCATTTACTTTGATTTTTTTTTCACTAGACACACGATTAGTCTCTGGCTTGTTTAAACACCAAAGTTGCTTGCATGACAAGTGGGGCTACAAGACAAAGCAGGAGGGTATAATAGCAAGAAGCTATTAGGAAAGTGGACTCCAGCTGCAATAGAACACAGGGAGTGTAGTTACTAAAACATCTGGCCTGAAAACAGCATTTCCTGTGGGAAAGTAGGAGTGCTCCTTTAAATATTATGGTATTCTATGTTTATTCTAGATTTTCCAATTTGGTGTCCTCTGAATATGCTTGACTACATCTCAGGACTAAGCCGAAGATGCTATGCAGGTCTTTACTCTGTATTTGGAAACTCTGAGGAATTAGATGGGACAAAACCAACTAAAACAGAATCTCAACAAGATGGAGGTAATTTCATTGTGGAAATGGTCTGACTTCCTTGTAGTTCCAATGTTGGGAATCCATGTAGGATTGCACTCCCTCTGGAGGAGCAGATCTACAATTTGGGATTCTCCTGGAGTCAGGATTCCTGCTTGATGTGCAAGTGGAGACTGCGATAGAGGAACCTTTTCCCACCAGCAGCTGGTATATCAGTTGTGATATTTTTCTGAGTGGAAAGCCCTAGCAATTGTGATTCATGCCCTCATCATCTTGAGGTTAGATTGCTACAATTATGGACTCTACTTGGGGTTGCTTTTGAAGACTTCTTGGAAACTGTAGCTGGTCCAGAATGTAGCTGCCTATTTGTTGGCAGGTCAAACCATTAAGAGAGCTAGTTTGGTGTAATGGTTAAGGCACCAGGCTAGAAACCAGGAGACTGTGCATTCTAGTCCCACCTTAGACATGAAGCCAGCTGAGTGACCTTGGGCCAATCATTCTCTCTCAGCCCTAGGAAGCAGGCAATAGCAAACCACTTCTGAAATCTTGCCAAAACAACTGCAGGGACTTGTCGAGGTAGTTCCCAGAAGTCAACACTGACGTGAAGGCATGCATGCATGCACACACACACACACACACACACACACACACACACACACAAAACCATTACATGAGTGTAAAACCTATTTTGTGGGTGCTGCACTGGCTGGCAGTAGGTTTCCAAATTCAATTTAAATTGATGATGTAAAACCCTTACATGGCTTAGCTTCCTTGTTCTTTGGGAGTCATATTCTCCAAGAAGAATCCATTCACCCTGTATATTCAACTCAGGAAAAGTTGCTTTGGGTGTCTCCCTTATGAGGTGGCAGGGGTGAGAGCCTGGAGAAATGATGGAGTCTGCAGTTCACATCTGGAAAACACCAGAGCAGAATGCCTCCTTCATTACTGTATAAAATTTCAAAGATGGTCAACCTGTAGCCTTCCAGATGTTGAATTTCAATTGCCAATAGGTTAAGGCTCAGGACTTGGGTATCTTTGGGACTGGAAGATAGATCCCTTCTCTTAGGGTATTTATCGGCAAAAGAACACAGAAGCAGGCCTTTTCATCTCCTGCCTCCCTTCTGTGGAAGAGCTTAAGTTCCCTTAAGTTCTGTATGGCCCCAATAGTGCTAGAAAGCCATAAAAATCTAGCTATTTCAACAAGCTCTGGGGACAGATTGTTCCCTTTTGCAATAGGACATTTGTTTAATGGAGCTTTATCAGTTCTTGGTCAGTAACAGAAAACACAATTTTGTAGTAATGTAGGGTTTGGGGTTTTTAAACTTTATTTATAGATCTAGGGTAGGTAAGCCACTTACAATCAGCAACAATTGAAGAGCCATATAAACCCAGTTGAATGAATGAATGAATGAATGAATGAATGAATGAATGAATGAATGAATGAATGCTGGGAGTTTTAGTGTAGCAGCAGCTAGAGAACTACATCATTCCCGAGTTAGATTTTAATATAGCTTAGTCACTGATAGAGAACAATAAAACATGTATCTTTACAAAAGATAAAATACAAAAACGTGTTTTATTTTAAAACTGTTTTAGAACTTTATTTTTTTTTAAAGGTAGATATAATAAAGATGGCATTTAATGACTCAGTAAAAGAAAATCCCCCAAATAACAAATATAATTCTAGCATTAAAAACATCCTTCTAATTTAAGAGGTTTAAATATAAATAAATACACAAATATGTAAAGGTTTTTGCTTCTTTAAAGCATCTGCAGATTAGGGTAATTTTAGCCATAAAGAGGTCTCTTAAGAGTGGAATCTCCATATGGGAAAACTGTTGCTGCCCTTTTTTAAAAAACAAATTATTTCCTCTTTTATTGGAATATTTATGGGGCAGCTAGGAAAGTTCCTAATATGTTGGTCCCAACGTGCTTATAAGCTTACTGGGATTCCAGTGGTTCCTTAGCAATGTTAGCAAAATGAGAGATAACATGGCACTGATGAAAAATACAAGTCACAATTAAGTTCATCAATGTCACAAATGATGTTCATAAGTCATTATACCTTTGTATGGCACCAATGACAGGACCATGCATCCTGCAAGAGGCATGGGCTGCAATTAAAAAGGAAGCAACATTCATCTGTATGGAAGCTCACTGAATAAGAAATAAAACAAGAAATTGTGAATGAGCAGTACAATCAAAATTTTACATGCATCTTTAAAAACCAGCCAGAAAACTCTTTAAATGACATTCCCAAGAAAGCAGCAATATTTTCAAATTTCAACTAGCAACAAAAAGTTTAGGTGAAAAAGGAGAAAAAAAAAAAAAGTAAGATGGGAACAGCTCCCTAATGAAGAGATTACACTTCTCTCCTGCCACACAATCCTAACATAGTTACAGTGATGTAGCTCTTATACCATGGGAATGCTAATGTAATATTTTTGATCTGCTGGCATAACATCATTATAACTTTCCTATGCCAGGACAAATTGGAAGGACAAGGATAGAATTGCTGTGTCTATGTTACCTTAAGTAAATCCTCTCTTTTATCTGGGTAGAGGGGCTCATAGAAAAACAGTTGTTTATACCAAGATATGTATTCCATTAAAGATTTTGAATGTCATCTGTGAACAGGTTGACAGAGGACTGAAACTGGTTGTCCTATCTAGTGATAGAGACTATGTGCCAGGAAAGTGAAAAGCAGGATGAAGGGCCAACCAAAGAAATGTTGCTGTTTGGAAGTAAAGAACAAAATAATAGCCTCTACCATTCCTTCTACATCAACTGAACAGACTAACTGAATACTTTGTCAACTGACAATAGGATGCTTCCACAATACATGGAGGTAGTGACCAATTTTTAGGAAAATACAGATTTTCTCTATGCTACAACCTTCTTAGATTATATTGCCTGAGAAGATCACCTGATTCCACCTAGTAGCAAGCTCAGAGGAAGGCTTGTTTTAATAAAGGTTTGGGCTTTGGAGACTAGATCTGGAGCAAGCAACTATTTTGGACACGTATGTAATTCTGAGAGCATCTTGCAGGAACTTTCACAAAATGGCTGCTATGCTTGCCTTTGCATGTAACAGCTGTTACAAAGGGCATGACTAGTTGCAAAATTCACATTTGCCAAAAGGCAAACTGATGAGTTAACTCCCCACCACACCTCCAGCCTCACAGCATGTTAGCTGCCACCTCAGTTTACCTTATTTTTTTCTAGACATGTGGGCATAATTCCACAGACAGCACAATTTTTCTAAGTTGTCTAATATTGGCCAGAGGCATTGTTACAAATAAAGATAATGATACAGACTGCTCTGCGGTATGCCAGCTTCCCATTTATTTTTATTTAAGTTGAAATAACCTAAAATTAAAGTTATATGGGGTACAGAGGCTGGCAGGCACCAAGAAAAATGTCTACAGGCACACTGAATATAAGCTCCTTCAACTTCTCTTCACAGGACTTAGTCTCTAATTTCCTGACCATTTCTCTTTTTTTGAACTGTTGCAGTTTCTCTTCTCAAAATGTGGTGTCCAGAACAGGACAAATACTTAAGGTGAGGTCTGACCAAAGCAGAACAAAGTAGTACTAATACTTCCTGTGATTTGGAAGTTTTATTTCTGTTGATATAGTCTGGAACCGCACTGGCTTATTTTGCAGCAGTACTATCTCATATTTAGTTTGTGATAATCTATTATTAAAAATCATTTTCACAAGTACTGTTGACAAGCTAAGTATTCCAAACCTATGGGTTTGATTTTTGTTTCCTATGTGAAGAACTTTGTTAAAATTTCAGTCTGTTACTTTCAGGCCATTTATTTAACCTACCCAAGAGCATTTTGAACTTTATTTTTGTCTTCTGGGTTATTAGCTATGCCATTCAATTTTGTGTAAATTTAAGAGTCAGTAGATGTTCCCTCCACCTCCCCAAGTTATTAGTAAAAATATGAAAGAGTACAGGCCCAGCAGAGAATCTGGTGACATCCCACCTGATACCTCAGTTCTGTTTGAGGAGAACTATTGAGAAACACAAACTCAGACTGCTAATTCATCCCATTCTAAATTAGATTGCTATTGAGAATGTCATATGATATTCTGTCAAATGCTCTGCTGAAATCAAGGTATGTCTACAGCACTCCAACTATTAGGGAGGTTATCTGATCAAAAACCTTAAACATCTTCCTTACAAACCAGTGCTGACTTCTTTTGATTACTGCATCCTTTTTAAGGTGCTTACCAATTAATTTTTTATGATTTGCTTCAGAAGTTTCCCAGATGTTGATTGACTGGTATCTATTCTCTAGATCCCCCGTCCCCCTTTTTGAAGGTCAGAATAATATTTGTTCCCCTTCAGTCATCTGTTGTCTTGTCAGTTCTTCAGGATATCTCATACAGTATAAAAAGGTTCAGCCAAATCATTAGCTAATTTCTTCACTACCCTAGGATGCAATCATCCGACCATGGAGATTTAAGCTATTCCTTGACAATGCTTCTGTCAATCTTATTCAAACCTATTCCTTTATCCTCTTGGTGGAACAATTTCTTGCTGGAAAACACTGATCCAAGGTAAGTCTTCCTTAAGTAAGTCTTCCTTTTCTTTCTTACCTCTTAGCATTTTTCTATCTTCATAGAGCAGCTGGTATACTGATTCTTTACCTTTTGTTTTGAACATATATGAAATTTTTTTATTATTATTAACATCCTTCAGCAATTTCTGTATTCTGAGATTTAACTCTTCTGATACCATCTTTTTGGTTCCTAACTAGCTACATGTACTCTTTCTGGGTGACCTTTCCCTCTTTGTTAACAGATCTTCGCTAAGTCTTTTGTGTAATATATTGAATTCTGCTATTGGCTTATATCTTTTCCCTAACTACAATTGTCTGCAACTATGCTTTTAATATCTTGTTTAGAACTCCACCCATCTTGGACTACTTTTCTTCTGCCATGAAATCCTACCTTCATTGCTGTAAGTTTGTTAAAAGTCTGCTTTTTGAAAGTCCAATATACTTTTTAAAATTCATTCAGCTTTAATTTCACTTAAAATCAAGAACTTACATTGTATGGTTATAATTCTCCCAGTTCTTGCTATTTCTACTCTCTCAACTAAGTCTTTCTTAGTTAATTTCTTCAGATATTTATAATATTAATAATCAATGCCCTGTTTTATGTTGCTTTGTTTGCAAGCTTATCTTTATTCAGATAAGTGTGCATTTACCTTTAAGAACACCAGGATGGGACTGGTCCTAATAATTCTTGTGTTAGGCTATATTTCCTCAATCCACATTCAGCCCATCTATGGATTGTGATTTAGCATGTTGCATGAATCTAGTGTAGTTTATAAATGGTGATTTATGGTTTAGTCTGTTAAATAAACACATCCAGTGGTTGCTTATATTACAACCTGTGGCTTAGCATGTTGCATACCCTACCCACTACTCTTGCATTTATATATATTTTTTAATATTTGGACCCAGGGATCTCAGCCTAAAATCAAATGGAAATCCATTCAAAACTATTTTGCAGTCAATTCTGGAAACTCTCATTAAATTGGTGATGCCAGTTGGTAAGGAATGATATGTCTTCCATGTACAGTCAGGCTTAATCTGAATCTCCAAACACATATGGAAAAAAAAATTCCTGTCTTGAGTTAAAATTGGAACAATTTTCCAAGTATGTCTTTTATTCCAGGGCGCTTAACTCTTCAGATACGTGTCCAAGTAGCAACTACAAACTCTACAGTGAGGGGATGAACCCAGAGAGACTGTGGGAAAGAAGAGACCCTGCTACAAGGATGACACATCAGCAAGCCTCAATTCTCTGTGCTCTTTAGATTGCTTTTTAGGATGAGGAGTGGGGGAAGGGAAGAAAAAGAAGTCCTTTCGGTTCACAGCACACTAATTAGAAAGGAATGTTATCTCCACTGCAGATGCTGACTTCAATATCCCTCTAACCTTTTGGCCAAAAAAAGAAAAAAAAAAAACCCAACCCAGCTGCAGTACTGTTCTTAAAATAATTAGAGGCATTGGGGAAAAGGGAGATGCAAAATCTTCCTTGTCATGCAGTCCCATGACAATTTTGAATATAGAATTCAGGAGGATTGTTTGTGGGATCTCATTATTTCCCTCCAATGTTCCCTACAAGCCTGTGTATGGCACACCTAAGCACTGGAGGGATTCATGTCTCCAGTTAGAAACCCTGCCTACAACTTTACTTGGGCAAAACCACCAAAGCAAATCCCAACTCTGTATTGGGATTGAGGGTAGAAGTCATCCCCAGAGTAGCCAGGTATGTATCAGTTCTGCTTGCTGAGAAAAGAGGTGGCCTAGGAATTACGTATAAGTGCAGATCAGTTACTTTGGTGTACAAACAGTCCCCAGTTTAAGAACAAGTTCCATTCCCAAGGTTAGTCCTTAAGTCGAATTTGTATGTAAGCTGGAACAGTATTACTGTATAAGTAGTATTGTGTAATTAACTTGAATCATTGTGTAATTAACTTAAATCATTGTGTATTTAAGTTGAATTTTGCTATAATAGGCTCTGTTCTTAACTATGGGTTGTTTGTAACCCAGGTGTTCTTAACCCAGGGACTACCTATATTCGAGAAGCATCAAGTTCTTCCTGCCTCCAGATTTTATATCCTGTGGTTACAGGACACATTAAACAACCATGATTTACAAGCCACAATGGCTAAGCCAAAACCAAGCAAACCACTCTACACCTTAGCACACAGTGTGAACAAGATACCATGTTAAGGCATAATGTAGTTTGTTTGGTTTGGGCTCAGCCTATGTGAGAACCCACCCATGCTGTGGAAAGAAGAATTTAGTTTTATTCTGGTGCAAAGAATGTAGAATGATATTAATCAGTCTTGCATTTAACCTGCCCTCTTCCAAATGCAAGAGGGTGTTATTCATAAAAGGGTTAGAACAGGCATCTACTGGATTTTAATATTTACCTTCCCTGTTGCAGTTCTGACAATAGACCTTATTTGTCTTCCTGTTTGGTGATATTTATTTCCAGAAGAACTTCCCTATCTGAGTTAGCATATTAATTAGAAGCCCTCCAGTTAAAGTAATCTGTATTTTTTAAAAACCTGAAATGATGCAGTTAAATTTAATTTGGTCATAAAACTGATACCCTTTGTGTAGATTGTTAGGAGGTACAGATCAATGGTAGTAAAATGATTGAAAGCAGCCTTGTGTTTATTAAGCTATTTTGTACACTGGCTAATCTTGGCCAGCTCAATAGGGTCAGATCTGTTTACTACTTGAATGAGAGACCATCAGGAAATATGACGGGCGCAGGATACTTGGTAAAGCAAAATAAGCATCCTGGAAGAAAGCATGACAAAGCACTTCCATATTATTTCCAAGAAAATGACATGGTCCTATCCATGAACTCACTAGGAATGAAGTTCAATTAAAAGGATATTCTACTTATTGTCATTGTTGGGATTCAAGGTAAGAAACCAGAAGTTAGAGGTTACGTATCATAGATTACTGTGGGCCTAAACAGTCTTAAAATATCAATTTCTTTCTTTCTCTGACTTCATTCACATCTTATGCTTAACCCAGTCATAACTCTTTAGAACTGAATCTGGGAACACACAATAATGCACCACCAAGCCAAAGATAGCTACTTTGAGGAATATAGACTCTCTACTCACTTTCTACTTGATACCTATGAGTACCTCGCATCAAGAGAACACTA